>NW_013952405.1:4274124-4278333 GCF_001266775.1 Austrofundulus limnaeus
TCCCTGCGGTGTACCTGTGTTTAAAATGATGCTCAAAGATGTTTGATCCTCCATCCTGACACATTGGGGTCTGTTGCTCAGAATTACAGCTTTTTTCCTCAAACTCAGAAATCTGACTTTTTCCTAATTTGAGGGAAAAAAAAGTTAGAATTCTGCACTAAAGTCAGAATTTCACTGTATTTTCTTCAGTTGTCCTGGTCCTCTTTCATATATTTGTTTCTCTGCAGATCTTTATAAAAGTTGGGCTGCAGTGTTTGTTTTATGTCACTTTGACTCATCTTCATTCCATCCTGATGTGTGACTTTGGTCCATGCTTGTGGATTTCCAGCGTGTGTGTGTGTGTGTGTGTGTGTGTGTGTCAACCCTATTAGCAAAATATTTCATGAACCACTGGAAGGGATTTATTGAATTTACCTTATTTCAGAAGGTTTTCATTATAGACATCATTGACTGATAATATGCTGGAGTCAATCAAATTTAAGATATCTGACAAGTACGGTATATATGTATATAAATGTACAGTATATGCACATGTGTTTATGTATATGTGTACAGTATATGTGCATTGGTATATGTACATTATTATATATCACATGTGTAGCATACAGTGTTTTTTTTTCTGTTTTTTTATATTCTTCTCACCCTCTCCTGAGCTGCAGTAATGTGCACATTTTCCCACTGTGGGATCAGTAAAGTTTTATCTTATCTTATCTTATCTTATCTTATCTTATCTTATCTTATCTTATCTTATCTTGAATAATTCCCATTAATTAACACAAAAATGTCAATAACTGAGTCAGTTTTACAGATATTGAGTTTAATTTGGGTAGCCTAATAGCCGTGAGTCAGTCACAGCTCACATTCATGAGTGTTATATCTCACAACATTAGACAACACCAAATAATATTTTCAAGGTTTTATCCAAGTTGGATACAACTGCCATATTTCAATAAAAGATGATTTTGACAAAATTGTTGCAAAGGCTGTATAGTGATGTGCATTCCTCAAGGAACACTAAGCCAAAGGTTTATTTATTTCCATTGCAACACCTTTAAAAAACACAATATAATAATTTTCCAACTATTGTTAGCATTATTTGTAGTAAATAAAAGAGTCAATGCCATAAACTGGCATTAAGCAGAATGACAGTAACATAAAGAGCATATCTGTGTTCAGCATCTCTTTCTCTCACATTGACAAAACACTCTTCTGAACTGTACTGTTTTCTTTCTCCTCAGCTTCTCTGGCCCACCAACCCCATTTAGCCCCCTCAGCTTCCTCGTGGATTCCAAATCCTTCCCAGCTGGCCTGTTGTGAAACCTCCTTGTAGGTTCAGATGCACGTTTTGCAGAGCCTGCGGAGCACTTGATGTGACCCAGGAGGTTGCTGCAACCTGCCAGGTCCAACATCAGCAGCCAGAGCTTGAAACTGCTAGGTGGGTCGCTGCGACCTCCTGCTAGTTTCTCCGAGAGACTCAGCATATGTCATTCACAGAAAAGGTGGAAGAAATGAGGTGATAAAAGAGATAGATCAACGCTAAATGCAGAGCTTGTCTATCGTTTTGCTTGTGTTTGCTCTTTTATTTTTTGGTTTTGGTTTATTATTTTTTTAATGATGAAAATCAGCTCGTTTTCACTGTTTTAACTCATTATGGATTTGTTGTCTACAATGAGACTTTAAAATGTAAAGAGAAAAATTTCCATTTCTATCACGGTTCCTGCACAAGGCCACATGAAGAAGGGACACATTAGGTGCTGCAGAATATAAAAATCACTCAAAGACATAAAACTTTGTAAATCAGACTGATTGGATGCACAAGGAAAAAAACAAATATAATATTATTATACTTACTATACTCTCCTATTAGCAGTGATGGACAGGAGCCAGAGTGAAGGCCATTTGTCTGCATTTAAACGTCAAAATGAGATGACAAGAGAAAATGACTGGCTCCTCTATTCTTGTGTGGCAGGTGGAATGTCAGCACAGATGCTGCACGCTTAAGTCATTCTTATGTGAAAATGTTATGTTTTGACAGCTGTGACATGATRAGCATCTGCAATTACAACATATTTAATTATTTTTTTCTCTGTTTTCATCAACGTTTTTTGGCTGACCACGAGTGACAGACAGCTGATCTGACTGTATGCTTCACAATTATGTTTAAGTGTTATGTCAGATTTTTCTGAAGTGGGGTTCTGTAAAAGAATTACGAACAATTAATCTTTCTACTCAGTAGTGGGCAAAGTTCCGCTAATTGGTTAATAGCTGCTAATAATTCACCAGCTTTTCATTTAGCAAATTAGCTTTTTTGTTAACTTTGGAAACCATTAGTGGCAGGGCCAGGGCCAATGGGGAACTGGCCCCAGCTGAAATCTGACTGGCCCCTCTGAAGTGCCTCTGTCATCACTTATCTGTTCTTTGCCTGAGAGCGATCATGGTGGATGCAGTTCCACATCCAAACACTAGGGGCACTGAGTCGAACAAGAAAGTCCAGCATGAATCAAACTGACAGGTCTTATTCTCTTCTTTAAAAGGTTTGAACAATCCTGCAGAAAAAGTCTTTCAACTGACAAATGATGGCTGGATTGTGTATTTATCTACATATAGTAAAATATGTATGTAAAATTGGGGAAAATTTCCTGTGCATGCTTTTTTAACTATGTTACATTAAAAGTGAACATGTGTGACTGGTTAAATGCATACACCTTTCCAAAACTGGGGATTTATGTGCAAGAATGGTGAATAAATACTTGGCCCCTATGTGAATATTGTGACTACTTGATGGTGCCTTACTTAGAAAAATCAATGGTTAGTGGACCCATTGACTTCTGCTAAATAATTCTGCCAATTTTAAATCCATTAGAAAAATACACAAGTGTAAACCTTCTATTTTTATACCCTTTATCCTGAGTTGAATAAAAACTAACCCCTCTCACAAGCAGTGCTGGACATGTCAGGCACATTGTGTGTAGCATGTAGCATTTTTAGCAGCTGATTGAACTTCAAATTAAGAGCATCAAAAAGAAATAAAATGACATAAAACAATATTTAAATAACCGCTACAAAAATTTACTATGTATAAAATATGGTACAGAAAATATTTGTTATTTGCTGTTTGACTAACTTTAAACTTGATCTAGAAATGCGTTTATACTGAAAGGGTAAGCTGGAAGCATCATAAATTAGACAGTGCTATAACTCTGGTTCGGATTGGTCAATTTGCTCTAGATGATCCCACCCACCTTCAAATTAAACCAATAGAAAACTAACAACAGGCATCAGTCCCACCAGTCTTCAACTGGAAGAAGATGAAGACGTGTGACATGCTGATGTCTTAGCGGTTAGCTTTAGCTTTGACCAAATGCATTTTTTAGTTATTTTTTTATCTGTTTATTGGTTTAGTATTAGCAAAGCTAAGATTCTTGTTGTATGAATTATTGGTTAGTGAACCTAACCTTTTGGTTAGCTGTGGCCAGCACAGTCTCTACTTGACAATTTAACCCTTTACAATTATAGATTTTTCATCTCACATGGTTGTCTACATACAGTTTATGCACTAGCTTGAATAAAACAGTACAGTTTGAGTTTTAAATCATCTTCTTCGTACAAACACCCAACTCAGGTTCCTTGCATGCCACCACAGCCGAACACGTTAAACTCAGAGCTTGCTAATGCGATTGTGCCCACTGGCTATATAGGCGAACCTGACATTAAGTATGGTTAAATCTGTTTCAGCTGAAGCATAAAGAGCCTCCTAAAGTCCATTATCAAACAGTTTCTCTTGGGGGCAGTTATATAGATTTGAACTTGTACAGCTTGAGCAGGAACCCAGTGAGGGGTAGGAGATGGCTATCTGGAGCCACCGGGCACGTTGGAGGGGGGGGGGGGKGGTCCTTGACAAAATACAAGCCAAAACGTGGTCTGCCTGTGAGGTAGAGTTTGGGGTGATTTTAGTGACGGTGCTTTCATGTATTGGTTTGTGTGCGTGCGGTTTGTTCTGTGATTAGAGACAGTCACTGTTCGGCCTCTGCACGCATATTAGCACACATCTGGATACACTTCTGTACTTCTTCTCAAACAGCTACACCTACATGCAGTCTGCCATCTTAAGACTTGAAGATAAAGTATACACACACACATGGCTGCACCACCTGCACGGGATTTGCAACAATTCTTTTTAAATAGATTTTTTTTGTCATACATATATAT
>NW_013952405.1:4278387-4281782 GCF_001266775.1 Austrofundulus limnaeus
ATATATATATATGTATTTTCCTTTTTGCCCCAACACGAGCAGCAGCATCAATGCCAGATCATGCAGCCTATGTGGGGGTTTGATGTTGAAGCTCAGCGAACATATCCATAAAGATTTTTACTGCCCTCGCTAAGGTGGGCCTGTCTGTGAGGTTTAGCCAGCTAATGCTGCACAGGTGGGGCTCTTGTGCCTCCTCTTTAAAGAGCAACTTAACTCGTCGTTGTCAGAAATCACCTGAAGACGATGAGTTAAGGTTCGGATCGGGGTATGAGGTCCGTGGGAGGGGGGCTGTGGGTGAGCGGCTCTAATTCAGACCAGCCTGGAGTCAAAGTAACACTCAGCATCAGTCTGTTAAGTCGTGCTCCGGAGCATGTCTTGTCATGTGTGCCTGTCARGTTTCATACACCGGTTTGGGACTGGCCACGTCAGTCAGACAATAGGTGTTTATTTTCTACCTAGATCTCATGCAACATAAATGCTGTGAATGAATCATCTATACCAAGTTTTGGCACATTGTATGTAAAATTGATGGTTATACCCATTTTATGTTTGCCAAGATGTCTTTACTGTGAATGGGGTTAACTAAACCTTTATCAGCTGTAAATGTATAGTCAGTGATTACTTGTTTAGTAGCTTCTGAATATTTTGCTGACAATACAAAGACATGAATGTCCACAGACCATTGCTTTTGGGCGAAAGCGGGAGWAATGCATGCATTTAAAAGGGTTGTTTTGTTTCTTGAGGGCCCAGTGATGTTTATAATAGTCGACTTCAACAGTAACAAAGAAGAACTTGTAAAAGTGAGTGAAACGATTGTTGTAGTTGTTGGTGAGAAAAGCTTGGTTTTCCACCGATGGCAGATGGAGAACTTGTTGGATCTTAAAGGAATAGCCATCAATTTCCACATTAATAACCATGCAAAAGTGATAAGTGATTTAATAAAGGTGATTGATTTATACAACAATTTTAGCATCAACTACTATAATGTTCTGAGATTAGAGTTGTTTAAAAGTGGCAAAACCCTCTTCCTTGATACTGCTCTGAGTGGCTATTAGCTCATCTGCTCAGAGAAAACCTGAAAGTCCACAATGATCATTCATTTCTACTACAGGTAAGATACTGATTACTGAAAAACAACTTTAAGGGTCCAAGCTAATTCTGTAAGGTTCGTAGTTAATTCTTGTTTCCTGTTTTACATTTTGCATGTTTCACTTGTAAGTCTGTATTACTATTAGTGTAACCAAATGCATTTATTTTGACATAGCTGAAAGCTTCACAGGAGCTGCAGAGTGATGCAGGCAAACAGCATGGTTGCTTCACGGCAAGAAGATCCTGGGTTTCAAACTTGGCTGGGTTTTCATGTTTTCCTCCTACAGTCCAAAATCACTCAGGGTGGATTAATTGGAGTCTCCAAATTGGCCTTAAGTGTGATCATGTGTGTGTGTGGTTGTGTGTCTGCATGCTGGCCTTGTTGTGGCTTCACAACCTGTCCAGAGTGTAGGCAGTTCTTTCTGAACCTGAACAGGACCAAATAGGGCAAGAAAATGGACGAATAGATGGAAAACGTTCCAGCAAAGACATATGAAACTTTTTTTTCTGCAGTAAAGTTGCAATTTCATATATTAGACCCATCATTTACAGGAAAAAAAAAGTTAGAAAGTAGGATTTGGCAAAAAAAAATGTTTTGAAAAAATTGTGAAGTTTTTGAAATAATTATAAAAAATCAGAAAGATGCCACTACTTTTTGTCTAACTTTGTGAAAACTGAAGATTGTTATGTGCTAGTTTGTGTCCAATTCCGATCGAAACTTCAGAATAAAATGCGGGGTCACGTTCAGGTAGTGAACCAGAAGTGTCACGGTGAATACCTTTCTAGAAAATACAGTTCCAGTTTCAGCCTCTTGTATCCTGGAGAAAGAAAAAGGGCAGCATGAAGAGTGGGCAGAAGAGAACGGCGCAGCCCACCCATCGCAGGCCAACATGCGGCGGGCAGATGTACAGCCCAGCTTTCAGAGTACAAAAGGTTGATCTAAATAGGAGCCAGCTGATGTTGGCCCTTTCCCCTCAGAACCGGTTGTCTCGAAGTCTGCTCCTCCATCGTTCGCTCATCTTTGTAGGCTGCTATCACGAATCCTCTCACATCGTTGACCTATGACTCGGTGCCCATACTTTTTCACATCTACACCCGTCGCTCTTTTTGTTCTGCTTTGGCCGAGCGTGTATGTGGCAGATCTCAGGGGCGCAGGTAAAGTATAAATCCACAGCCGCTCTGACATCTCGCAGCCTCTGGTTCCCATTTGGGCCGATGCCCTGCAATCAGTCACTCCTGCTCTTCTCCTTCTGCCTCTTCGTTGTTCTCATTCTGGAGACGTCTCCAAAAGCTTGAGAAACTTCACGATTTAGAAATGAATATCATGTGTTTCGCAAACATCCGCGTCCAAAGCGGGGATATAAAGTCAGATCATCTCTCCGTTGTATTTTATTATATCCTGTATGCGGCGGTGTTAAACTGACATACATATTTAATAATAACATGAGCCAACTCGGAGCGTATTGTTACTGACAGCTTCTAGCCAGGCACCGAGGAGAACGAGTTCTCTCGCAGTTCTTTCATCTCAAAGCCTATCAGCTTGATCTGGGGAGCCACTTAATGTGGACATGTGTTTCTCTGCGCTATCAGCCCCACTACAAGGCACAGATACGCGCACATACACACTGAACAGGGAAGAAAGCATCTGTTTTAAATCACTCACAGAACCGACTACTGATAAGGCAGTCTCTGGGATTTACAGGACCCTTAATTTGATGTTCATGCAACATCATTTAAACTGTTGCAGTTGGCCACTTCTCTTGAACATTGGCCACGGCGAGCTGAAGTGAAGCCAATGCAAATAGTTTACATGCAGTTTCAGAGGTAATGGTAAAATTCATACATTGTACACGTCTGTGTTTTGGATGTCTAAAACTGAAACGGAGCATTTAAATCAAACCCGCGCAAAAGGAATAAACAGGGAGGGTTAAAACCAAAGTGTGCACACGAGAGAAATCACTAAAGATGACCCTAAAGGTCAGGCACTAAAATGTTTGCGTATTTTAGCCGTGAGGTTGGTTGGAAACGTCAGACAAGCATCTTCATTCATTCATTCATTCATTCATTCATTCATTCATTCATTCATTCATTCATTCTTTAATCTACATCTGTACACTAGTTATTGTTGTCATTCAATTCCATAAAATAGCTAAAAGATGCTTTGCAGACATTACAGGAGCCCAGAAGTGAGTTTGGCCTTGCTGTACCTTATGCACCAGATCTTAAGTGTGTGTGCATGCGTGCATGTGTGTGTGTGTGTGTGTGTGTGTGTGTGTGTGTGTGTGTGTGTGTGTGTGTGTGTGTGT
>NW_013952405.1:4288765-4302855 GCF_001266775.1 Austrofundulus limnaeus
GTGTGTGTGTGTGTGTGTGTGTGTGTGTTGGTGGGGGGGATTATGTATTTTCCAGGCCCCTAGTTCTACTCTACACCACAATCAGTTGTTGTGAAAATGCTGCATATTTGAAAATGAAATTTGACTTTGCATCATAATTAACACCTTGAAATTACACCCAGATTGTTGCTTTGACTCATTCATGCATGTTTGACAAATCCTTGCTCTGTGTCCTTCAGTTCACACTGCAGGCRAATGCAACACAAATGTGATTTCTTTTTGCCCCTTGCAACCCATATCGGATATTTTCATGACAGTCTGAAAGTGACAAATCCATTTTTTTAAATCTGACCAAGGCCTTATCAATACGTGGTACTGAAAAGCCAAAAATCACACCAAAAATCAGATCCTTCAAAAAAAAAAAAAATCTGTGTTGAGCATTTAGACCTGCAGTGTGAATGAAGCCATAGTTACTTGCTTGTGGTACAGAACTGATCTATGTGCCTGGAAAATAGATTTTGCAAAATAGATTTTGGATAACATCTCCCTTTAAAAGACCTCAAAAAAGTTTTTATTAAAATCTGAGAACCTGATTTGGTGAACAAAAAGTGCATCCATCCGTTTCACACACTGYTGTATCAGTTAAAGGGATAAATCAAGCTGCCGTCTAAAAGGTTTCCAGCTGTGCATTAAAAACACCTACATCACCCAGTGGTTTTCAAAAGTCATTTCTCTCAGGGAAACTTTCTTGCACTTTTGAGCTCTTCATTTTTCATTCAATGTTTGTGAGGTGAAATGTTTCCTCTCTGTCTCTTTTCAGTCAGCTGTGTTTGTGATAAAAGTCACATTTACATTGTACAGTGAGGGAAACTGTGATTTGATGCAAAAAAAAGAGTGCAAATTGCTCACACCTGCTTAACTGGATGGGAGTTTTTGCCCCTGGTTAGCACAATTAGCACAACGTACGTATCAGACCGTGGGAAGGAACGGATAATTGGGAGGCTAAAACAAAGTTGGAGCAGAGAACATCTTTAGTAAATAAAGCTCTGAGACATTTCTGAGAGCTGTTCAACATTTCACAGGCTAGAATAAGTGCCATCTTGCTGCAGAGCTTGAGCCATTTTTTTTTAGGTTGGATGCTTCAACACAAAATATGACCTGTTATCTGGTGTCCTTCATTAAGAAAAATGCTTTTATTTAGAAAATAATCTCAGGACATATGTATAAAACTGATGAGGTTTTGGACTCAATCTGATTCAAGATGGCTGCCACACTTAAAATACGTTCGCTAAACAAAAATGGCCTAATTCTACAGATACTGACCTGAAATATGTTTTGTTTTATGTAGCTGAGAGCATACTAACACATCAGATCCTGAAAGATATTAGCTTAACACTTCGGCATGCAAATGGTGAGAGACTATACATTAATTCATAGAATGCTTGCTTTATTCATTCATATTTTTACATAAAAGCATCGATAATGTAATAGCAATAGACAAAATGAAATTTAGATAAAAACAGAGGATTGCAAAAATCTGATAGAAGTTAAGAAATTGCGATGCTTAGAGCTTGTAAATAAGTGCGTTTCTAGCATTAATTTCCTTGATTTCCTGTCTGGGTTGATATTTTTGTAACCATTCATAATGATGCTGTCAGCTGCAACACAACTACAAACTGAATATACACCACACGGCATGCTTCAACTGCATGTCAGTAGGATGGAAATACTAACAGAGACTGCTCAATTGATGAGTCACTGTTTTAGCAGAGCCCTGCAGACTCATGTGACAGCAAATACGCAGGTCTGTTTGGACTTGATCTGGAAGATAAAGGTTGTCTGGTCTGAGTTCACTTGAGGCTGAGGTCACTTTAACAATACATTTATCAAAAGGAAACTTATATTTGACCAAAAGTTGCACAGCTACGTATGTAAAAGTTTGCATACATTCTACCTGCATAGCGAACAGCGCCATCTCTTCTAAATTCAGCTGCAGTCAGGTCTGAATTCTGTGAAGGAAATGACAAAGAGCAGACAAATCAATTTGTTAAATGCACCTTTAAAAAACAACAGGTCATAACCAAGTGCTGTAATGATTAAAAAAAAACAAAGACAGAAGTACCAACAACAACAAAACTGTAAAAATAAAGCAGCAGCAGAAAGAAGTAAACTTACTGGACCTGTGCAGCTCGAACCTTTTCCTCTAAAACTCAAGATCTGTTTTTGCTTTGGAGAATGAAAGTATCAAAAATTTAAAAAAGAACAAATACATAATGACTAGTTTCACTAAAACATATCCAATCTCCTCTTTTTTGTTATCAAGGCTTTCCTTCAGTTTTTTAACTTGCTTATCTTAAAACAATAATGTCATAGAAACACAACTCCTCAACAGAGGGGGCAGGCTGAATAACTTTGTGCTTACAGACTTATGAGTTCTTTGGGAAAGTTCTGAAACATAAGTTTCCTTTTTTTTGTCCTCTGACCAGACTCCCTTAAATACTATTATTTTTCCTCTGACCAATCAAACTATAAGTTAGAGATTAAGTAACAGCTGAATAATAATAGGTGTTCACATTAAAAGAATCATGCTGTAACTGAGTATTTGCAGTAAAGAAAAAGGGCTGTGCTCACTCCTGCAGCCCCCACCGCAGAATCCTTAAATCTTCCATTGACTATTTCCATCAAATCAAATCCTGAGCACATAAACTACGACAAAATCCTGAGTTATTGGGCATAAAAGGTCTGCTTAAACAAATATTTTCCTGCTATACTCAAATGTGACATTTTTGGCCAAGTAGTAAAAAAGGTTTGCTCACTTTGTTTGCAAAGTTTTATTAAAAATTTATTCAACCTTGGTAAATAAGTTACTGCAATATAAAAAAATGACAAATGTTTTACCCAGGTTTAGTAAGAAAAAAAAACAATATTAGAGAATTGTGTAGTTGCCTGAGTTACTATAGATATTTTCACAGAAGTACAAATTTTACAGTTTTTTTTTCTTCTTGTAAAAGTTACATAAGGGGTTTATTTTATAGTACATATATATTTTAATCATTTTGCAAATTAAACTGAACAAATTGAACTGGCACCATGAAAAGGACAAGTAATGAAACACAACCAAACTGAAAAGTGAGGCGACCGACAGAATAAAGCCTGATGATCTGTGGCATCAGGTGCACACAAACGGGACTATGAGACCAATGAAAGGTCTTCTGCAGCACCTCTGGTCTTTAGGTAAGGATACAGTCGGATAAAATAAATGAATAGATGAACGGAAGAAAACAGGGGTTATTAGATTACATAATTTATTTCTGTGAACCACAGTTTTCTCCAGAAGTAGCTCCAACAGAACCATTTTAGTGAAGATTTAAATAAATATTGCTTTGTAAAGATGCTGAATTGAAGCCATTGTTTGTACAAGGAAAATAGAAGTGTTCCCTTGTCTGCTGAGCTCATGAGGTCTGAGATAGCAGAAGCTTAGTCTAGCACGGGGGAACCACCATGTTGGGGTCCTTACCTCCCAGTGTTTGTATATGTGTGTGGGTCTTTGGTACAAAAATGCCTACAACTGAACCACATTTGATTTTTATACGCCTGTGGTTAACAGGAGCCAGATGTAGCCGCCTACAGGGAGCTCGCCATCAAAACGGCCATTTCCCCCGCCTTTTTCACTCTCTTTAATGAGATGTGTGCTCATACAGATATGTTTGTTTGTGTGATATGACATGGTAAAAAATCCCCAGTAAATCCCAACAACAATGATATCATGCCTTTATCTGCTTTTAGAATTGTTAGGATTGTTTAGCAGCCGCAAACATACTGTAGGTTTCTCATTTTTTTTCTTGTGACAAAGTTGGAAAGTGACAACATGCACGGCTTTACCCCATAAATTATGAATGAGAAACATTAGATCAGGGTGTCAAAAGGTTCAGTCTTTATCTGGACACTCAGCCACAGTCCTGACAAACAAGAAGATTCATGAAGTCTTAGTGGGAGGTGAGACAGGAGCTAAACACACACACACACACACACACACACACACACACACACACACACACACACACACACACACACACACACACACACACACACACACACACTTATCGTCCACTTCGGTTGTGTCTTCTGGAAAACAGAGTAGCTTTTGATTGTTCACTAAAATTACTCAACCACTTATTTTCAGAAACTAAATATAAATAAATCCATCAAAGCTCATAATAAAGATGCATACTTATTTGTAAGTCTAAGACAAAATTAACATTTAGAATAATAATATCTCACAGGTTACAATCTTCTCCATTAACTCCAGATGAAATATTCCTCAACGAGCAAAAAAAATGTCTCTTAACGTAGCTGCCCTCTTTTTAATTGAACAATTTGAGGATCAAAGTTGTGTAGCTTGATAAACAAATTACCAAAATATTAATCTAAAAATGACCAAGTGTTGGTCTGAAAAAAATTGAATAAATAAAATAAAATAAAAAGATAATATAAATAAAATCAAAGTACTAAATTTAAAAAGAAGCAAAAAACTTTGTATGACCTTTAAAAATACAGTGAACTTTGGATAAAGACCAGTTTAAAATTTTACAAAGTGTAAACAAACTAGGCATGACTCAAGACTTTTGCACAGAACAGTATTAATGTATTATTATTAAAACACTGTCTGACTGCAGAATCAATACTGTTTGTGTTCTGTATTTACACATCATTGCTTAGTTGGGGGTTCTACTCTAGTGTCACTGGTGTTCCTATCTGAATACTATAGTATTTTTTCAATAAATATTTCTTATAAACCCTGGTATCGGCAGTTTTATACACAAGGTTTCAAACTATTGTCTTGGAACACACACATTTATAGAGATTAATGATAAAAATGGAGCATATGACTGACAGAGCTGGGTGAGTGCTAATTGAAAGCGAATGTGTCTGTTCTGACTGTTGGTCCGAGATGGGCTGGGGTCCCACTTGGCCTCCACTTCAAAGGCCCCCGTCTGCCTGACTCAAGCGCACCTGCAGCCGGTTAAATCCTGCTCTCATCACTCAGGGCGTGGAGAGACCTCTCTCACAACTTCGAGCTCTCGTCGTACTTCTTTTGTGCCAAAGATCCACAATGGCCCGTACTCAAGAATTCAACAGCGAGTACTGGGTAGTCCGTACAACTTTCACCACAAAGTAGAACATCAATCACACAGAGGGACAGTTCTGGGGGGCACCTGCACTGTTAATCAGAAAACCCGCGCCACCTCCATGAGCGGTCATATGGAGCCCAAACTAAAAATTTCTAAATATTTTAACTGTATCTGTACATCTTGTCTAAGATAACTCAAGGTCTGCGGGCCACACAATGTTCGGCACAGCAATGAGCCCGCCTACCAATTAAAAATATATATACATTTATATCAACATAAACTTTAAATTTATAATTCAGTGAAACAAAATTCACACATTTAAAAAGTGAAAGCTAATAATATTTGTCCAGCACAGGAGCTGCTTTTGATTTACCGTGGCCCCCTGAGCAATTTAGTTGCATATCCCTGTATTAATCCCTTCCTTAATAATTTAGTTCTTGTCATGGTTGAATTAGCTTCTCTGAATTAACAAATGTTTTACCTTTGTTTTTACTTTTATTATTTGTTGTAAATTACATGTCTTTTTTGTTCATCCATGTGTATAATTTGTTTTGTTTTTACCATCATCCTGTCAGGAAGATGAAAATTAATCCTTGTGGCTAAATCTGGCATATTTACATGGTTGTTTTAATATGTTGATTAATTTACATCGTCTCATGAAAAAATATTTAATAAAGGAACAAACGTTAAGTTTTTGTGTGTGTATTTATTTATTTATTTATTTATTTATTTATTGCAACTCGTATAATGCAAAAGTTTCATGAACAAGTGTTGCAGTCTGGAATATTTTGTTTTGGTTGAATAATAATACTGTATTAATGCTAATCCTACAAAGTCTTCATCAAATTTATGTGCTAAAAATCCAGTTTCTTGAATGGAATTAAAAAATAACAGATCTACACTTCGATGTTTTCCCTCTCAATTAAAATGACTAAGTATTCATCCAGAACAAATATTTTGTTAGAGAGTTAGGTGGGTTATGGCCAACAATAAAATTCCATCATTTGCTCTAACTCAATAGAAATTCACTGGTTAAGTACACAGCTGCAACTCTGTTGTTTTCTTTGGGTAATTTTGACCTGCATTCAAAATTTACGATGTCACGTTTGTATGTTTAAGCGCAATTGCTAAAAATGACATGCAGGGTTTTAGTTCTGCTTTTGCACTTTATGGTTGTAGTTGTTGAATTGTGTTGTAATTTTTCCTAGACCAATTATAGTGCACCATCCTAAAATGTAAAACATTTGTTCATATTTGGGAATAAATGAAGGGGGTTGGGGGGGGGGGGGTACACCTTTTATTAGTTGTTGAACTGACATGGAACAGAAAAGGTGCAGAGTAAATACAAAGAAAATAGGAAAGTTAAGCAAATCACAGTAAAACATTTCAATGTATTTTAACCACAAAACATCCTGAATCATTTTACAAAAGTAAATGAATAACTAAGCAGAGAGCATAACCCCCACAATGGTAGACCTAAAGTTACGCCCTTGTAAACTTAGATTTATATAAAACCTGCCAGAAGAGATGGTTCCTAATTTGTATTAGAGCCCACTGTGATGCATCGACTTGACTTGGCTCAACGTTTGACATTAAACAGACAAATAAGAAAGAATGTTTAAAGCTAACAAGAATTATAATTTAGGGCTTAATCTAGAGCACAAGCAGCTAAAACATATAAATAGTAAAGTACAGTTTTGTATAACTGCAATAACTATGCACTTTATGGTTTTTTAAAATGGCCTGAACCTAAATAGCATCTTATCAAATCCAAGGACTCCATAGTGTTTTTTTTTTAGAAAATATCTACTTACTGGCCATCTTGTAAATATCTGGTTCATATAAATTTACAGTGACCATCAGACATCATCAAACACATTTGCTGATTAGAGGCAGCCATCATGACTAACAGTGACTCATTTTTGGCACATCAGTTCACTCGTGCAATTCCTGAGTCGCGTTTCCCAAAATACGTTCAGTGTTGCGCTCTTATTTTTAAACTTATTTAAAAAGTCTGTTACAATTTCTGTACTAAACTTCTGGCTGCGATTACAGTGTTTTGCATATCATGTAGTCCATGAACAAATTGCTTCACATTACTTTTGCATGGCTTTTTTTTTACTCAATCTACAACATAAGGAAAGACATGCTCACTGAGGCTGGCTCATTTGTTTAATAAAAGAAATTGTCAGGAAAAAAAACTTTCCTATTTTAGTTCATTGATTCACTGTTCCCTTTGCTAACTCAGCTAGCCACCATGTGACTGACGGCTGACCTGCATTGCATGTCACACAGATGGTTCTCTAAAATAGGAAAACACTCAGCACAAACTCAGTTCTCCTCAGAAGAAGCAAGGGACGGAGTCTGTGCTGTAAAACCCACCAGCATCCATAAAGGTAAATCTCACTTACGATCACTTTAAAACAATTAATCTGCTGAATTACAGATGTAAAGGAATTGAATCAAGGCTGTTGTATTATAATCTGTTTTGTCCACTGATGTCCCCGTCTGTGTTTTCCCAGCAAGACATTCCTGCTTTCCAAAAAAAGGTGCCTGTGATATGTTAAACATCATAACAGGCCCAGGATATCCCTTTGATGTCAGCTCTATCACCTGCTCTCCTTTCTTGTCTCCCTATGTATGTGTCAGTGTGCATTCATGTCTGTGCATGCTTAAGACCCCTGCAGCATGACGCCATTGTCCATCAAACTTGTGACATTCTTTGATAGAGTGATCCTGACCACATCCTTGGACACTTGGTGTGTTCACACGTTCTATAAAATCCATTAACGGTTATCCAGTGGAGGATAAAATCGCAAGTATCCAAATCGTTCCACCACAGAGGCCAACCATGATGTAACGCGAGGGTCTATATCATCTAGAACATGTTAGTGGAAACAAGATTTTGCTTGGCTTCTCTTCAAGCGTAAGCCTTCACTCAGTGCACATGACTCCCGTTGCACCTTTTTTTTATTTTTTGCACACAGGGTGGAAAGTGGTTGACAGCTTCTTCTGGAGCCGGCCAAACATTTTCAAAGCTTCTGGAGTTCCAGCGCCACTGTGTTTTGTTAAAGGCTCTTCATCTGTGTTGGTGCATCTAAGTTTGTCCCTGAGGACTAGATATCTTCAGGGTCTTTGTTGTGCTGGGACCTTTTTTATTAGCGCCAAAGACGAGATGAAACTATTTACAAAAAATAATTAGCCTTTTAACAAGCTCATTTAACAAGAAATATTGTCAGTGCCATATACATTGCTAATTTACTTATAAAACAGATACATAAGAGAAAATAACCTCTCAGTTCATGTTCAAATGCTTTAATTTTTTGGTGTTTATGCTCATATCAAAGGTGACCTCTTGTGGCCATGCAATGTTACTCAGATCAATGAAAGTTTTAAGGTACAGCAGGATAGAAGTTACAACAGATCAGCACTTATTTACTTGTGAGGGCTATGACAAACAAAACAAATCATCTCCATCTTGGTGAAAAACATATAAAAACAACATCAGATGTTTCAATAGGGTCCCAATACTGATTGGTACCAATACCAGAATTTTTACAAGCACTCGTACTCAAAATGCCCCTAAACCTGGAAGAGATACCAATACAGACATATATATATACACTTGTGTTTTCAAAGTCATTGTGTAATGTAATACAATGTTAGTTCTAATTCAGGAAGTACTCTGTATTGGTACTCATTATTGGCAAGAGCCCAAACTGAAGTACTCATACTCGGTTTGAGAAATGTTTTATTATTTTTTTCCAATTTAACATTTATTTAAGCAGGAAGTTTCTTTGACATTAAAAACCTAATTTTCAAGAGAGACCTGGCCAATATAGGCAGCAGCAAATACAACACGTGTCTCAGTTCAGGGGTTGCAGCCGATTTAGGATGCAGTTGTCACCCGATTACGTCATTGCCCCCCGCATTAGGCTGTCAACAAAGGTGGCCAACAAAACCCTGAAAGTGCAGGCTGCATCTGAATATCCTACCTGGCTGACGACATCCCAGGATTCATTGCATCAGCAAACTTGTAATAGAACTACAAAAAAACAAAATCGGCAGAGTTTTTTATATTTTATTTTGTTACGGCAGAGTTTAGTTTGATTTACAGCAGGGTATTTACAATGTAATGTTAATTACAACGGCATGCAATTACATGTACTGCTACTGGAGCTAAATCCAAATTAGTGATGTGTTTTTTTTTTTGTTTGTTTTGTTTACATGTTTCCATTTTTAAATATAAAAAAATAATTTCGTGAAGTTGTACCACGAAAAGACAACTGGAGGCACGTGATTTAAAACACCATGGAAACGGGGTCACGCAAACACACGCCATCTGTCGACTAGACCGTCTCATTTCACAGCAGATATGCAGCCTACACTAGTGACCTGCAGCCCATGTAGGATGTGGCCTATGAGCCATGGCATACGGGGGCTGCAGCCCATCAGTAACACAACCAAATTAAAACATCAAATGGCAATATACAGTGGTTTGCAAAAGTATTCATACCCCTTGAACTTTTCCATATTTTGTCACATTACAACCACAAACATAAATATATTTCACTGGAATTTAATGTGAAAGACCAACACAAAGTGGTATACAATTGTGAAGTGGAAGCAAAATTTTACATGAATCAAAACATTTTTTACAAATAAAAAACTGAAAAGTGCGATGTGCAAAAGTATTCAGCCCCCCTGAGTCAATACTTTGTGGAGCCACCTTTTGCTGCAATTACAGCTGCAAGTCTTTTAGGGTATGTCTCCACCAGCTTTGCACATCTAGTGACTGCAATTCTTGCCCATTCCTCCTTGCAAAACAGCTCAAGCTCAGTCAGATTGGATGGAGAGCGTTTGTGAACAGCAGTTTTGAGATCTTGCCACAAATTCTCAATTGGGTTTAGGTCTGGACTTTGACTGGGCCATTCTAACACATGAATATTCTTTTTTTTAAACCACTCCATTGTAGCTTTGGCTTTATGTTTAGGGTCGTTGTCCTGCTGGAAGGTGAACCTCCGCCCCAGTCTCAAATCTTTTGCTGACTCCAACAGGTTTTCTTCCAAGATTGCCCTGTATTTGGCTCCATCCATCTTCCCATCAACTTTGACCAACTTCCCGGTCCCTGCTGAAGAGAAGCACCCCCAGAGCATGATGCTGCCACCACCATATTTGACAGTGGGGATGGTGTTTTCAGAGTGATGTGCAGTGTTCTTTCTCCGCCACACATAGCGTTTTGCATTGTGGCCAAAAAGTTCAATTTTGGTCTCGTCTGACCAAAGCACCTTCTTCCACATGTTTGCTGTGTCCTCAACATGGCTTCTGGCAAACTGCAAACGGGACTTCTTATGGTTTTCTTTTAACAATGGCTTTCTCCTTGCCACTCTTCCATAAAGACCACATTTGTGTAGTGCACGACTAATTGTTGTCCTGTGGACAGTTTCCCCCACCTGAGCTGTGGCTCTCTGCATTTCATCCAGAGTCACCATGGGCCTCTTGGCTGCCTCTCTGATCAGTGATCTCCTTGTTCGGCCTGTAAGTTTAGGTGGACGGCCTTGTCTTGGCAGGTTTACTGTGGTGCCATACTCTTTCCATTTCCGGATGATGGATTGAACAGTGCTCCGTGAGATGTTCAAAGCTTGGGAAATCTTTTTATAACCTAAGCCTGCTTTAAACTTCTCCAAAACCATATTCCTAACCTGTCTGGTGTGTTCTTTGGACTTCATGATGCTGTTTGCTCCCCAATATTCTCTTAACCAACATCTGAGGCCGTCACGGAGCAGCTGTATTTGTACTGAGATTAGATTACACACAGGTGGACCCTTTTGAGTCATTAGCAGTCATCAGGCAACTTCTGAATGCAATTGGTTGCACTCAGGGAAAAGGGGGCTGAATACTTTTGCACGTCGCACTTTTCAGTTTTTTATTTGTAAAAAATGTTTTGATTCATGTAAAATTTTGCTTCCACTTCACAATTGTATACCACTTTGTGTTGGTCTTTCACATTAAATTCCAGTGAAATATATTTATGTTTGTGGTTGTAATGTGACAAAATATGGAAAAGTTCAAGGGGTATGAATACTTTTGCAAACCACTGTATATATATATATATATATATATATATCCTCCTTTCAGTTTTGATGAAGTTAACTGAAAGTTTTTCCAGTCTTTGAAGAAGGTGCAGAATGGACAAAAGCCTTTCCCCACAGTTCACTCTGGGCAAAATAGAATTGAAAGCATCAAACAGTCTTGCAAGCAGGTGGAGTAAAAGTCAGTATACCTCTCTGTTCACTTAGAGAACAAACATGAGGGAGAAAAAAACAGATATTGCGTACATCAATGGCAGAGCTTTCTGGTGGCCATTTGAGCTAAGAAAATCAGATTTCAGGACACCCTTTGCTTTTAGCAGGTCAGGGCTGAACATTATAAAGACATTTAGAAAAGGTTTTTAGAAATATAGCCCCCCTCTCTTATTCCTGTCGTTCATTCATCAGTGTCCTGATGTGTCTCTTCAGTGGGGGACCATGTCCAGGTCTGACTGAGGGCTGTCCCCCTGACTTCAGACTGCCAGGAGTATAATAATACACACTGAGCTCATCTCTAGACTGCCTGACTTGTGGCATCGCAAAATATAATCCCCACAGGGGAGTCATTACTGAACCCTCATGAGAACACACCTGTGTTTTTGTTTTTTACATTTTTTTCAAGTCACAACATTTCTGTCCAAAAGGAATTCAGAGTATTTATTTTTTATTATCGGTAATACACAAAAATCTGTTGGATTAGTCATTAAAATTACATTTGAGTCTGTTTCCTTGCAGGCCAGTTTAAACAGAATGAGTCTTATTAGTCGTTTTCCTTGGAGGAGATAGATGTCAGCTTGGACCGTGTGCATCAAAGTAAACTTTTAGACACTTGACTCTGTTATTGTTTATGGAGAGAAAGCTGGAGTCAAGTTCACCGAGTCAGACAGAGGAGCTCCAGCTCCACCCCGGGGAAAGAAAAACTAACTCAGACGCGTTTATATTTCATTAAGTCTTTTTGATTTGAGTCTATCAGTGTTAATAATCCTGCACTTGCATTAAAACATAGTTTTATTTATTAAAAATATATACTTTGTTCTGTCAGCACTAATTATGAGCTGTAAAGTGCTTGAGTGTCTGTAAGAGGCTTAGCTTTCACACTAGCTCTGGCATTAACATTGGGACTGTTTTCTCAAGTCTTTCATAAAATAGCACTTTGCGTCAGCTTTTGCTAATAGTTTCAATTCCATCAGACATTTTCCTGATTTGTTTACTTGGCATTATCTGGGTCAGCTGAACCACATGGCATTCTCAGTCTAATATCACAAGCTCACATGTTCGGTCCAGATAAAAACTGAAAACATGTCAGCCAAGGGAAGGGTTTTAAATGAATTTTATTTTAAGTTTAAGCTTGTGAATGCTTTTTTATTTCCTAAACAAGCAGCTTTTAACCTGTCTGAGGTCATTTGGGGATGAGAATCATCGCAGCTTGAACGTTAGACGGCCTGAAGACGACATGAATGCAACAAACCAGGGAGAAAAGGTAAGCATGGCTGAACTCAGGAGACAATTTTATGTGTGTTTGTGCTTTATTCCAGCGCTGTCTCAGCATTTTCTCCTACACATGTGGTTCATATTTGATCCATGTTGCTGTTCCGCTGGACGAGTTGGCACTGTTTTCCAGATCCCACATTCTTTGCTTTTGCTTTTTTTTTTTTATTAACTTTTACCTCTGCTGTACCTTTTTTTGATTATTTTTTTGCCTGCATGGATGCAAACAAACATTTGATTAAACATTTGATAAAAGTAAGATTTGGGGCAAAACAAATCACTGTTTTTGATTATCTATAAGGTCTTTATAGGTCTAATGTTTAATAATAGATTTTCTGCATAAAAGTAAGATTTTTAATGCCAATAAAGTCTTGCTTTAATTCCAGGTGGACTCTGCGCATCGATACCCTCTCCTCATCATCAGCATCATCTTCATCACTCCGTTCTTTTTAATATCTCCTTCCTCTTCAAACCCTGTAACCTCTGCTTCCACCCAATGAGCACAGGGAGCTGTCCGCTCCGAGCCCACCCTCCTCTCGTTCCCTCCCCACCTCCCATCTCCCTCAGCTCGGACTCTTTCCACCGTGCGCTAATAAAGGAGAGGTCCGACGCCAGCATCCCGACCCAGTGAAGTCTCGCAGCAGGACAGGACGGCGGGAGGGTTGATGTCCAAAACTTTTTTTTTTTTTTTTTGGCTCAAACTTTGACTCGGACCCTATTTCTACCTCTGAGCTGAGAAGGATACAGACACCCCAGGGAGGGATTGAGAGTAAAGGCAAGGCTTGTTATTGCCCCCCCCTCCTCAGGTAAGACGTTCTCAGAGGAGAGAGAAAGCCCGGTGCGCACATGGCACCGACAAGACGCTTCTTGCTCCGCTGACAGCCGCAACGTGGACTTAACTCCCCGGATCATGAGGCCAGCATAACTTCTCAAAAGGGACAAACTAAAGGCAGGATTTATCTCTTTTTTTTTTTCTTCCCTAATCTCCACACTTCGCCGAGAAGACGAGAGAGCGATGCTGGGTGTAAACCGGACCGTCAGCCTCCGACCAGTCCGGGTTCAGCCGGGAGTCGGACTCTCATCATCCCGACCTTCTTCAAGTCAGAGCCCGGGCACCAGCTCCAGGATTTATTGCGCGTGTCTGTTGCTGCTGCTGCTCGTCACGCCTCGGGTGGACTCTTCGTGGTGGTAAGTGGACGTCACACGCGCACATTCACACATAGACCCACCTGACAGGCACACTGATCCATCAGTCCGGTTCAAACACAAAACTGATCAAACTGACATGGACTCCTCATTAATATTAATAATAATTATCATAATATGATTATAAATTAAAACAAAAATTTAACTTTGAAATAGGGTCAAAGAAGGTCAGTTATGAGATTCCCTGTTTCTGGTC
>NW_013952405.1:4305410-4314697 GCF_001266775.1 Austrofundulus limnaeus
CACACACACACACACACACACACACACACACACACACACACACACACACACAGAAAATAACGACTTCACCAAATAATCAAAAATCCTGAGCATGAGAGGGCTTTAGGACTGTGCAGTTACATAAGTGAAAATGTCCATGCGCGTGAGTGTGTTTATAGGAGAGGTGTCTGTGCGTGGGTGGGTTTTTTCAGGGTGATGGGGATGGAATGTCTAATAGTTTGTGTAGATTAAAAGCAGTTATGGAGAGTTGTGGTGGGAGTGTGTGCTGAAGCCGTGACTGACATTTACTGGGCTTGATGGGATCTCCTAAAAGTTTCTGTCAGTTTTGTAGGCATTAGGGCAGGTGTGGGGCTAAAGGGATGGGTGAAGAAACAGTTGTGGGATGCTACAGCTACTTGAAAAAAAAAACCATTCAAATGTATAATTCAAGTGCATTGGATTTTATCAACATTTCTGTTGGGAGAAAGCAACACCTTAGGGTTTTTTGACCAGCAAAGTGTGACCAAAAACAGAAAGGTTTCCCACCTATTAATACAGATTTTCTTTATTTGATGACAAGTAGATGAATTTTACAAAGAAAAAAAAAACTTTTTTTATTGGTGGTACTTCTCCGATGACTTAAAAATGAGACTGCATTGTCCCAAAAATATTTTGGCTGCAGATTAAAAAAAAGAGCAGCTGTTTCTCTCTTGTCTTGTTCCTGCGGTTCACAGTATTCTCACAGGGATTTTACAGAGTGCTATTTTAGACCTGTGGATAATGATTTACCATCTTATAAAATCCACAGTTCCTCCTTTCTCCCTCTCTGAGAGTTGGGGTGAGAAAATGAAGTGTGAATTGCTGCTCCGGCACTTTCCTTTGATGCACATACCGCTCTTTTCTCCCCTCTCTAATCCCGCTCTGGGGAGTATTGAGTCTCCAGTGTCCATCCTCTCACTTGGCCTTATAAAACGCATACACTCCATGGCCTCCTACCCCATCGCCCCCCTTCTCGCCTTCTGGGACTCGCCAAAAAAGCCCTGCAGCCACCAGGCTCGCAAGACGTCTCATGCACGGGCACAAAGAGCCACGTCAAAATTAGTGTCAACAAAGCATCTTCACAAGACACTCAAAAGTCAGTTTTATTAGAACGGGAGAAATATTTGAAGGACCTTTGAGTAAGATGAAAGCAATTAGGCTAAAGACAGAGGAGTAAAGTGAATAAATGGAGTCCAAGTCTGACAGGGTTATTGGAGGCCCAAAGACTTTGTACTCTGATTTGTGACAACGTGATTTTTTACTATCCCATTGGGAAACATTTAAGCACACATACATGCAGGTCTTGTGAGGAGGGGTTAAGTGCTTATTTATTTGGAGAGTGGAGTAAATGGTTTCCACTCCCCTCCTACTCGCAAAACCTTAAACTGTTAAGTGTAGTGAACTCTGACTCACGGAGGACTTTTACTGTAGCTCTASTTCATGCCATTCACCACTTTGTGTCTCCTAGATTAGACATATACACTTCACACCTAGTCACCAGTCGTTGYTGCCTCATGTATTTGAGCGCTTTTAAACGGCACGAAATAACAATCAGACTTTCTTTGTTTCTGGCACCTTCAGGTACATCGGTGCTCTGGGAGCTCGGGTAATCTGCGATAACATCCCTGGCCTGGTGAACAAACAGCGGCAACTCTGCCAGCGCCACCCGGACATCATGCAGGCCATCGGTGAGGGCACCAAAGAGTGGATCAGAGAGTGCCAGCACCAGTTTAGACACCATCGATGGAACTGCAGCACGTTGGACCGTGACCACACGGTCTTCGGACGTGTCTTGCTTCGAAGTAAGTCTGTGTCTGGGAACAGTTTTTTTGTTTGTTTTGCTTTTTTGTGACTGTATAGTCCAGGGACCATGGAACCACATTTAAAATTGCTTAGGCTCATCAGACTCTTACACATTCCCAGTGATGTAGTATCACAACTCACACATGAATAAAGACATAAAAAAGTATTTTACAGGTTAACCCAATAAATTAAACCATTGTTTTCATCAGCAACAGAAAGATGACAAAGAACTCTCAGCAAGGTGCCGAATAGWTTCATCAGCTGAAATTAGACTTTTGTCCCAGGTGTTGCCTTCATTGCTGATGCTACAGATAATACTGTAATCTCAAAGGTCCAGCTATGTGCCAGGTTCTGTGGACCCTTCCTGTAAAGTACCAACAAATAATAGAGAAGGTAGACTATCCAGCATTGCTTAAAACAAAGACAGAAGCTGTAAAATTAAAACCCGACTGGAGAATAAAGCATGTTTGCTAATTTGGACACACAACATGTAATAGTTTGTTTGACAAACCTAGTCAGAATGGGTAGCTGCAAATCTAGAAATAAACTTTGGGGGATGTGTTAAGGATTTCGTAGGCTGATATATCTAAAGTCTTTTTTTTTCCAATTTTTGAAAAATATTATTTTTCTTTGCTTTATAACCTGAGAGAGGGGCATCCATTATTTTGACAAGTTGATGCCACACAACACTTATTAACAATTGTTTGAGGAATGACATTGGTTAATTTTTTGGGCACACCATATTTGTTACCTTTTATTGGAACTTTTTCCTCCTTATTTCTTCTTCAATTTTTTTCTTTTTATTTCTTCTTCTCACTGTCTGTCCTTTTCTCTCATCTTGTTCTGTGTCCTGTCTTTTCTTCTTGTATTCTACGAATCTTGGTGCTTCTTGTTTATAGTCTGCTGGGCTGTTTTAATGTCTGACTTCTTGTCAACAAACACACGAGCCTCGAGACACGGACTTGTCATCACAGTCAAGTATACACATAAGCATACATAAACACGAACATGTTATTCTTTACAAACTTTTCACAAGCATAATTCCTCCTTGTCACGTGTTTGTGAAGTGTGGTAATAAGGTCAGCACTGAATACCTGAAAAGCAGACTCTTGTGGTTTCTATTAGGCATGTCAGTTTCTAGTTTTTCCTTCCTGACACTGATCTGTCATTTTGGAACACAAACTTCCCAGTTCTAAATATATTATTGTGCAATTTTTTTGCAGCACACTTACAAAATATTTACATTAAAGTGAATAAAATCAGTGCCATCTTATTCTTGAGACCTCTTGAAACCTGTAAAGCTCAGTTAGGGCTGTGTTGGTTTTGTAGAGGGTAGGGAATACTGTGACTCCAACAGCTCCAAAAGAAGACAAAAAAACCCTATTTATTTAGTTATTGAGAGCAATAAATTTAGTCACCCATCTCTAAAAGCCTTATCATTATCCCATGGAAACTTGTTTCCTCTTTTTTGAGTTTCCTCTAAAATATATTCGTTAGCCATGCTGTAGCTTTTTCAATGTTTTTAAAAATCAGGACTTGTAAAACGGTGATATACCTCGAATCAAAAAATTGTCCTATGCCCGAAAGCCAAATTCAGTTTACATGGAAAAAAAATCCCTGTTTCTTCAAAGTTAGTTTCTGACATCACTGACCTTCTATGGCTTGTTATTGTGTCTTATCCAGCCATCCCAAGCATGTGTGGGGGTTGGCGATGCATGGAGAAAAAGATATGGAGATACTGGTTCCGCCTGTGTGTGTATATGCAGTCAGGGTTAGTGGTGAGGTGGGTGAGAGGAATAAGCGGTAATGCAGATGTAAATATTTGGAGTGATATTGTTCCTGTCAGAGAAACGGCGCAGTTTTGAAAGATGATCAGTAATGCCCTTGTCGGTGCTTTATCATTTAAATTCTCTCTATACCCACTGCCCTCTTTTCCTCACTTCCCAGAATAAATGGGACATCCAAGTAAATACAATGTACCAAGGTTAGATGWCAATTTTTTTTGAACTGATTGACTTTATTCACCAAAAAAGCAGAAAAAAAAGAAACAAAATCTCGTGAAGGACTGTTTAAAATTAGGCTCCAGAGTGCCAAGGCTGGCAGGAGGAGAGATTGAGCTGAACACAATAAATTGCAGTATTTAAAAAAAAAATTATTAAAGCCTAAAAAGTTCAAAGTTATTCATATCTTGATAACTTCAAGATATTTTAGTAGAGGCTGTATAAAGAAATAATTATTAGGTTTTTATGTCAGGTAAACCTGGCAATCATCAGCATAGAATATTTATTTTTTAGAATAGACCTTGCATGAAAACAAAGAAAGCCTGCGAATTAAGCCCTGAGGAACCCCACAGGAAAGAGGCACTAAAGTAGACAGAACTTTTTTAAACATTACCACACAAGCTTCTGTCACTCAAGTATAACAGAACCAATCCAATGCTTAATGCCAACCCACTGTCTTAGACAAGAAGTAAGAATATTGTGGTCAACAGTATCAAAAGCTGCAGTTAAATCCAGTGGTGGGCAGCACTAATCTAAAAATTAGTTCCACTARCCCTAAAACACWAACTCAAATATGTAGGTCCCCTAATTCTAAAGCACTAATGCACTGAAAGTTTTAGCAAAAGCTAATTCTAAAGCACWAAAATAACTCAGTCAACCYAYGGAACATTCTTCAACAGACAGCATGAGTCACATACAGTATTACCATGTTGCTCTCTGGTGTAAGGAACACAACTTGGAGCTAACCACATTCARAACAGTGGAGATGACAGTAGACTTCAGGAAACACCTCCCAGAACAACTCCCTCTAACAATATCTGGGAACCCGTGTCCATTGTGGGAAAACTTCAAGTTTCTGGGAACCGTCACATCCCATGACCTGAAGTGGGAGACCAACATCAACTCCATCCTCAAGAAGGACCAACAGAGGATTTACTTCCTGCGGGAWCTAAGGAAGCTGGGTCTGCCACARGAGCTGTTGATACAGTTCTACAGAGCAGTCATAGAATCTGTCCTGTGCACATCCATCACAGTCTGGTTCAGAGCAGCCACACAGCAGGACAAGAACAGACTGCAACGAACAATCAGGACAGCTGAGAGAGTTGTTGATGTTCCCCTGCCCATGCTTCAAGACCTGTATGCTGCAAGAACCAGGAAATGGGCAGAAAATATTAGCCTCTTTCAATTTCTCCCCTCCGGCAGGCGCCATAGAGCCCCATGCCCAAAAACATCCAGACTAGGGGTGGGCAATATTGGGAATTTTGGTATTGATCCGATACCAAGTAAATACTGTGCTAGAATCGCTTATTTCCAACACTGGGGGTGCGGGGCTGACGGCCGCAAAGATGACAGCGCCTGCTGCAAAGCACGCAGGAGGAAGGGAGAATTGAGGAAGTGCAGAACMTATTACTAGTCTCATTACTAGCAGCAGAACAGGTTCAAAGAYGGTCATTTGATRTTATTGTTTTTAACGTCCTACAGGCTCTGACATRTTAAATAAATTTGAAACTGAGGTTTTGAAAAAATCCATTAAAGTTGAAAAAATCAGTAAGATTTCTCTATACATCCATAAACCTGCAAAATGATGGAAAGTCTGTGTAAATTATGGACAATCTGTACAACTTGACATGTATGAATTTTCCTTGAAGAATTATACTGTAAGGCCATGGATTATTTAAAAAAAAGTTGAATACAGTATGTGTCACAAGAGTTTTTTTTTTTTTWAAGTTTTCATCATCTCTCCTCTAAGAAAGTTCTTCAGCTTTATCAGTGCCTTGGTGCCTTCACATGGTTGACAAACAAGTTTGACTATGATCAAAACTGGTGTTGACATGCAAAAGTGGACCATTAGTCGATCGTTAGTGCCCTGATTATCACCTATTGTAAGAGGGAGACACATTGACATGGAGGAGACCCCCAGTGCTAAACGGCAGACGGYCTCTCTTCACAAATATAGCTTTCTTTRTTTCTCTCTCACCACTGCTGCTCTGAATCTGGTCTCTCTCCCCCGTGTATGCTTACTGTACATTAAATGTATACAGTATATAATTGTATATAATTCACAGACTATATTGTATGTATGTGTATTGGTGAGACATCATCTGCTGGAAACAAATTGCTTGTGTGTGTCWACACACTTGGCCAATAAAGCTGATTCTGATTCYGATTAAGACTTACCACTGACATTCCACAGCCGTATTTGGGTTCATACATGGTCAGTATATTGTCACCTAGTGGATAAGTGACACACATATGAACAAAATGTGTGACAGCTTTCACAGATGTTAACATAAACGTTGATCAATAACATCTATAGACCTCAGTTAGTGCTTCTAAATTTAGCCTATAAATTTAGCAAGTGCTCATCTACTAACAAATTTTAAAATTAGCAAAGGCCCTAAAGCACTAATCAGGAAGTTAGTTCCCCTATTAGTGCTTTAGGAGAACAGTGCCCACCACTGCTTAAATCCAAAAGTATGAGGCTCACAAAGCAGCTAGAGACATTAAATATAAATTATTACAAACCTTTAAGAAAGCTGCTTTAGTGCGGTGTAAATGTTTTAAACCAGACTAAAGACTTCCAAAAACCCATTTTTTTTATTCAAGATGGTATTTCATTGAATAAACTATCTTCTCCAAGATTTTTTAGAGAAAGGGAAGTTTTGAGATTGATTTCCAATTTGAAAAGGCTAATTTTAATTAAAAATTTAAACACAAGTTTCGTACAAATACTTATAATACTGTGGCGTTTGTCTCTCAATCAAAATAAACTAGCTTGTTTCTAATTGTCTGTTTCACTTTTCCTGTCCCCACACCCAGCCGATCGAGGCAGATGCCGCCTGTCCTGAGCCTGGTTTCTGGAGGTTTCTTCCTGTAAAAAGGGAGTTTTTCCTCTCCACTGTCTGATGGTCAGGATGGGAGACTGTGACGAAGTGATTCAACACAGTCTGCTGGCTTCTTTAGATTGCCTTTTTTCATGTACTGAGACGACGTATGTTGTGACATGGCGCTATATAAATAAACTGAATTAAACTGAATACTTTTGCATTTGCTTTCAACATTTGAAAAAAAAAAAACAGCAAAAAAAACGAATAAATAAAAGAAGGGGGGACACTCCCTCCTTATTTCAATCCCAGCATGTTCTTTGAGCACAGAGACTAACTCCATATTAGGGTTTATTATGTTTATATGTAGGAGATTACTGCTCTCATCTCCTCTGTTTCACTCACAAACCCAGTGCAAAAAATCAACTGTGACCAATCACTATATCAAAATTTCCACGTGTCCTTGGCCACAAAATGCATGAGTCATATGCTGAGGAATAAAAKACAGCAGCAAAGAACAGAGGAGCACAGCAGTGGTAGATAATGTTCTCATGACATCACCCTGGTGCTGATAAATGGGGTATCACTGTGTCTGTATTTAAACAATTTATGTGAGCCGAGGGGAGCCCCACAGCTAGGATTATTTCCATGATAATATTTAAACAGAGCAAGCCTATACTCCACATCAGGCCTGATACACTCCATCAGCTGCTCCTTCATGTGCTCATGGCTCAAACTAAGGTCTTGTCATGGCACTATGTGCATCCTTGTATGAACAACACAAACAACAAAGCTTTCTTTGGCTCTTGGAAAATCTGTTGCAAGGCACGGCGTGATGGACTACATTGAAGCAAACAAATGTTGACGTTCTACACTTGTTCTCTATATCACCTTCTTCTAATTTGTTTGGTTTTGGTGTTCTACCTCTGTTTCAGGCAGCCGGGAAGCAGCTTTTGTCTATGCCATCTCCTCAGCRGGAGTTGTCTACGCTCTAACTCGCGCCTGCAGCCAGGGGGAGCTGAAGATGTGTAACTGCGACCCGCACAAACGGGGACGAGCTCGCGATACGAGAGGCGAGTTTGACTGGGGTGGCTGCAGTGATAACATTAACTATGGGATAAAGTTTGCCAAAGCCTTCATAGATGCCAAAGAGAGAACGGTACGAGACGCTCGGGCCCTCATGAACCTCCACAACAATCGCTGTGGCAGAACAGTAAGTGTGCAAATAACAGGCCACGCTTCTCATAATGTTAAAACCATCAGGCGAATGATACTACTCAGGCTAATCAGAATCCATTCAGTTTTACCCAGAAGAAATTTAGGTGTCAAATATTATGGATAATAGTTAACCACTGAGTCAATGGCTACTTAAGCAGCACCATTAAAGTCCCTTTTAGATTTGCCAGCAAAAAACAGCACAAAACAGTGAGGAAATCTGAGTCAAGTTACCTCAAATGATGCTGTAAACAAGATTTTGTCTTCAGTTGTAGAGCAGATGAAAAACCAGTACTGCAGTGGTGCACTTCTCAGTGTGATTTATAAAAGGATCAAGGCAGCATGGGGTGTTGAAGTCAACCAGCTGCTGTCCTACCTCTGAGCCACCAAGCGGGGTAGTAAAGTTAGTACATGAAAGGGTATATGATGGGTAAATGACTGTAATAAAGGCTGGCTACAGGACGTAGAATAGGAAATGTCCAGCACACATTTCAAGCATAACGCTTGACAACAACCTATTTGAGATACACTCCACACCTCTGGTGGCTCTCTGTGACAGTGCTTCATTTGTTGCAAAACACGGTTCACCTCGATTGGTGTTTAATGGACAGCCAGAGACAGTTTAAATAGTGCCCCATCTTTGCAGTCATATTGCAAAGCTCCTTTGCTACCCATTCAACATAGATCATAACTAAGTGATGACAGCAAACAGGTGTTAGACCATATTTTGTGACCGTCATATATTGTGACCAGAGGGAGCGCTGTTGCGTTTCTACAACAGAACTTGGCGGAACATGGCCACAAAAAAGAACATGATACGCCAACAGTGTAAGCCAGAGGCTGAAGACATAAGAAGAAAAAAAAAACTGTTGACTGTTGTACATGCATGGTCACAGAATATGACAGCTGTCATATAGTGTGACTTCACTGTAGCTAAGGAAATAGTAAAAAAATATTCAAAATCTCTTTATTCTAATTGTTTACATCCTCTAGTGTCAGAAAAATAACTTTTGATCACTGACATGGTGACTGTTATTAAATTAGTACAGGGTCACATAATATGATGGCTATTATCATGTATAGTAGTAATAATAATAGTAGTAATAGTAATACTCAACATGCCAGTGATTGGAAGTTATTTTTCTGACATTGGAGGACGTATACAATGAGTAGAATCAGTTTATGAATAAATATTTTTTATTATTTACCAAGCTACAGTGAAGTCACAATATATGACAACAGTTGTCATATTTTGTGACCTCTGGGTTACACTTTTTGCGTATCATATTCTTCTTTGTGGCCATTTTTGGCCAAGATCTGTTATAGAAACGCAACAGCGCCCCCTCTGGTCACAATATATGATGGTCACAAAATATGGGGTAACACCGGAATTCCATTGACAACATATATATATATATATATATAT
>NW_013952405.1:4314773-4323631 GCF_001266775.1 Austrofundulus limnaeus
GGTGGTGAGAGTACGGAGGAAGGATTGGCAGAGAATAAAAGTGACTGTGTGGAGTGGAGAATACTGGATGAAACTGATATATATATATATGCATTGCTGTTTTTTTCTGAGTTGTACAACCCATAGCTTAGACGATTTCAAGAATCCAAACCTCTTTGTTCAGGCTGTGAAGCGCTTCATGAAGYTGGAGTGCAAATGCCACGGCGTAAGCGGCTCTTGCACACTGCGGACATGCTGGATGGCCATGGCAGACTTCAGGAAGACCGGTGACTACTTGAGGAGGAAATACAATGGGGCAGTTGAGGTGACAATGAATCAGGACGGGACAGGTTTCACTGTAGCCAACAAAGCCTTCAGGAAGGCCACCAAAAACGACCTGGTCTACTTTGAGAACTCTCCGGATTACTGCCTCCAAGACAAAGCTGCAGGTAAGACAGAGAAGGGGGCAGAATGAAAGACAGAGGAGTAGTTTCTCATGACTGTTGATGGATTGCCCAGACTGTTATGTTTTAGGGGTGTTAGGTGTATGTTGTGTGTATTTTCATGCATGACTAGTGTGTTTTGTGTGCGTGGATGTCGGTGGATGTCGGTGTGTGGGTGTAATGGTAGTCGGATAACACAGCAGGCCTCCCCTGTGATGTTGGTGGAAGCTAATATCCTTCTCCCCTGAGGACATGGTCGTTCTGTGACCATCTGACCTCTGTCAGCCTATCAATGAACAAATACACACAGCCCTGTGGTCAAAAGATGCGTCAACCAACCTTTTGCACAATTTAACAAGTCATATGTGACGGATTCAAACTCACTGGTTGATAGATGAAGCTGTGCGGGGCACATTTTTTAGATATTTACCTTCATCATTAGGAAGCTCTTTCCAGTTCTTCTTCCTTTTTGTTCTCTGATCCCTTCATCATCTCACCCCCCCCCCCCACCTCTTTCTCACCTTCTCAATGGAATCCACAGCCTAGGGACACAAGCAGCTAATTTAAAAAAAGTCACTTCTTTATGTCTGTCACAGTTTTTCTCCCTCTCTGTCGGTCTGAACTAAGCATAGCTGGAGGGCAGAGTGGGCCTCAGAGTGTGAGAGCCTGTCTGTCTGTCACGCTCCACTGTCCATTTAACCCTCACACACACACACACACACACACACACACACACACACACACACACACACAGAGTTGCTTCAAAGGGAGCAGTGGCTTGGGAAAGGCAGTGTAACTACAGGCCACTCTACCAACACTGCATAGTTGTGTGTGTGGGTCTGTTGTTCTACGGGCAGCTTGTTGTGATAGGTACCAGTTCAAACAGAGAACTTCTCACACCAAACATGAGCACAAATCTCTGTGAAGATGACATTCACCAAAGACACAGACAACATGCCACGCCACTGGGTAACGGCCAACTGGCAAGCTCTACAGAGCGATCCATGCTGGTCACTGGTGGTTTTAATTGATTCAACACCGTAACCACACAGAATAAAACCCCGTCAAGGTCAAATATCTTACGTTCTACTCAAAAACAGATACTTTATATACCACCTTCAGGTTTAGTCATTATGTCAGACGTGGTAAAAGTTCTGCACTTTTGGCTCCATTAGCATACACTGATTTCATTAAACTAAAGGTTGCCTTGAGTTGTTGCTACACTAGTTTCTTAACTTTTTTTTGTCTTATTTTGGAAGAAAAAATGTTTTGTTTTAATAGTGTGGTTTTRAAATAGGACAATGCCACTGTTCTTTAAAATGTTCAAATTAGCACATTTGTGAGTTGCATTCATAGTTTCTGTAGTTTTCTGTTTTGTGAACTGATCACTGTGGTAAAATTAAAWAACATACTTCCTAAGAGGCTGGCTGCTGTAAGCTGAGAGACTATTAAGATAATTCATATCTAATTCATGCAGAAGTTAATCTCCMCTATATTCCTTTGAGGACTTGATGGTCTGCTTCAGGCTGTTACACTTTTATGTACTTTTGTCTTTGTGGGGCCTGTTACTGATCAAATGCATGCCTTTCATGCTTGCTTTAGATGTAATTCTAAAAAAAAAAGTTTATGACTTAACCCTAAAACTGAAAGCTTATGCTGTTTGGAAACTGCGTCTTCTTTAAGAACMCTAAGTGAATCCAATTCTTACCGATAGGTGATGCAATGTACTGGACTGCTGCAGYAGCAACGTTTTTAATCCCAGTTTCACCTTCTGACAGCAAAAAGAGGAAAAAAGAATTGCTTTAGAATAAAATGCATGTTATGTGAACAAATAAACCACGCTGGCAAAAAGCAAAATGCTGATGTTGCATGAAGTGGGTCTGCTGATGCATGCATATCATCATCCAATATTTAACATTTACTTTAGTTTTTAAAGATTAGCTCCTTAAAATACATAAATTAGTTTAAACTAGGGATGTTTTGAGGAACGTRAATGTCATTCATAACTTAAAAGAATATCTTGTGGACATAAATGAAATTAGTTTTAATCTGTGTGAAAATATGGATTTGTACTTGTTGAGTGTGAATTTGTACAATGCCAAGTGAAGCCTAAGCTTTGCCATTCCAGAATAATTGATTCTGCCCATAAAGCATGAATAAATCATAAAAATTACAATTATTACAAAATCGGCCAATGAGTTTTGGGCAATTAAAAATGACTCTCAGGCCAAATTTTGTGAATATATTTTCCAGCTAAGGATTAAAAAGATGTCAGCGGATTTGCAGCACAAKTTGACCAACCCAGAAACGTTTGAATCTTTCATGAAAAAAAAGTGATAAAATACAATAAGTTACAAATAAGGGTGGGATGTTTGTTCTAAGCATCTTAAACAATGAAGCTTCTATTCTTGTTTATTTTGCAACGTATTGGAAATCAACAGTTTAAAACTCTGTGCAGGGTCCCTTGGCACAGCTGGACGGATCTGCAACAAGATGTCGCGTGGCACCGACGGCTGCGAGGTCATGTGCTGTGGGCGTGGCTACGACACTACGCGAGTCAAGCAAATCACCAAGTGCGAGTGCAAGTTCAAATGGTGCTGCGCCGTGGAGTGCAAGGACTGCGAGGAGGCTGTGGACGTACACACCTGCAAGGCACCTAAACGAGCAGAGTGGCTGGATCAGACCTGAGGACACACACACACACACACACACCCTTTCTGCTCCCTGTAATGCAACCCCACCCATTTCCCCATTTGCAGGACATCCTGTGGGACATGGCATTCTGGGAAAGTTTGGCCAAAAAAAAAAAAACAAACAAACAAAAAAATGCTCTGCGTTGTTGCCACCCTTCTCTTCCCTCACCTTGTTTCATCATTGCATGGCATTTTTTTGACCTGTCTGTTAAAGCACTAGAACCCAGTACCCATCAATATGAACTAATCACATTAGCTACAGTTGGTGAATGGCTTTGTGATTGAACTACTGGGATCTGATGAACAGAAAAAGCAGAGATACCACTTCGGCTTTCATCGCAGATTCAGTACAGACAGCCTTATTTTAAATTTTTATTTTCTCCTGTGTGTGGTTCTGTGATTTAAATGGTTTGCTGCTTTCATGATGCTTTAAAGGCAAATCTTTACATTACYTGAGCCTTCAAACATATACAGTATTATTACAGCAACATCACATCATATACTCACTTATTTTGTTTCTGGTTTTTTATGTATCAAAGAAAATGGTCAGACAGTGGAAAAGTACTTTAGAAAGTGCAATTTAAAAAGTGGACATCTAATTATGCACTTGGCTGTGACCACAAACTGTGTGGTCAGACAGGAATCTAGGGTGAGAACTACAACAAGAGAAAGTCACGGACACCTGAAAAAAAAATCAAATAAATGAATGGACGTGTTACCGAGGTGGTTAATGAAACTGAAAAGAAGGTGAAGAAGAAAAAACACATTTAAAGAACTTTATTTAAATTGTAAAGTGTTGTTTCATTCCTCATCTGTAGATGAGACTGCACTACATCAACCGACACTGGGAGAGAGACGAGCACTCCCATAGCTGTGATCACACAGTGTACTTTAGTTGTTTTTTTTTTTTTTTCGTGTGTGAGATGAAAAACTGCTGCTGAGAAGAAAACGAAGGCCTTGACGGTCACTCGTCGACCACAACAAAGATTTCACCTCTCTGCTCTGGAGCTTGCTTGTGTAACATTTTTGTATATTGCCTTATCCAAACAGATGTTCATATGAAATATATGGTGTATTAGTATGATATTGGCATGTTTTTGTGTGTGTGTGTGTGTTCAAGCAGATTTTTTTAGAAAGTTTTGGGGAAATAATCCAGCTGAATCTATTTTGACTAAACAGAACAGTGAATATGATTTAATGCTAATGTAACGTGAGACATGTAAGTGTTTTTCCTCACCATCTTGAGCTGAAAGACACTGGACTGAAGCACTGATAATACAATATATGTTGGTAACAAAGGATGATTCTGTGTGGATCAGGGTGGTGGTGGTGGAGGTGGGGTGTTATATCAGTCAAGGAGAAGGAAGTGTTTTATTAAAGGCCCAGTCTAAAACCCCAACCCCTGCTGGCCCTCTCCCACCCCTCGCTATGTGGAATTCCAGGTGGGTCCCAGGCTAATGACTATATGGCTGTAATTACCCAGGGCTGTTGATAGCTGGTGATGGGACATGGTTGTGCCACAGAGGACCTAGTGTGGGCTCCTGCTGGGACCACATTTAATCAAAGGCTTCTTGGCCGGCTTATCAAAGGGAATACTTTCCAGCAATCTTAGTCTCAGCCCCCTTGGCTCCCCCAGACTCCAGTCCAGTCTCTGCTACATTAGAGTCCAAAGGCTCGTGATGATGTGAATTCTAAAGGACACAAGTGCAAAATTAAAGTGGGTACATTTTTAAAAGGAACGACTTGTTACCAACTGAACTTCACGGTTGTAATAAAATTAATGGTGAAGTCAGTATCAGATTAAAGACTGATTAAAATRATAAATTCAGGCCAACAACATTGCCCTTCAAGTGCTTTGAATATAAAGGGAAAGTATAGGATACGACGGCATACTCTTCCAATACTGCTTTATGACTATTTGACAGCACCGCRACAGCTCAGTGGTTAGCACTGATGCCTYACAGCGATRAGGTCSTGGGTTYGGACCTGGGGTCTTTCTGTGTGCGGAGTTGGCATGTTCCCCTCATGCTTGCATGGGTTTTCTCTGGGTACTCCAGATTCCCGCGCAGCCCAAAAACCCGTACAATAGGTTGCTTTCAGGCCCACGCCACCCTTGCGAAAGAGATCTGTGATCTCAGTGGGATTTGCCTGGTTAAATATATGTTAACAAATAAAATTAAGGTTTTATAAATTGCCTCGTTTACTTAAAAAAAACATCATTAAAGTGTCTTTTTTATTGCCATAAGAAAATATGCTGTGGCTGAGGAGACCCATGTTCTTAAAATATGAGAAAAAAAAACTAGTCATCTTTATCGGTGCACAATAGTGAGACAAACAAGGAGAAAGAAAGTGAGCTAATGAAGGACATCAAGCAGCTCAAGAGTTTCAACAATTAAAATCACTTTATTTCAATGGATTGTTTTTTTATTATTATAAAAAACAAAGACTAAAATTAAACTATAAAAACTGTGCAAACGTTAAATTGTAGACACTTMTTTGCTCATAATTCTGGTGGCTTTCTGTTGTAGACAGACGTGAGAAACTCTCAGCTCTCTTATAATTCAACAATGAGAAGCAGTCAAAATAGGACAATCACTTCTTTCATTACCATTTTGAGGTAAAGAACAATGTACAAGCAACACAAATATTAATTTTTTATCATTTCAAGGTTGTCAGATTGGTACAAAGGCCTGTGTTGCTGTCATATGTTTAGACTATTAACCACACAGAGAGCACGTGTGGCCTCCAATATTTGTTCCACATTATCACAATTATTCTCAACTGTGCTAAGCTCCTATTTTTAATGCTTGTCTTACATTTTCTCTCACTTGGCTCTGCTGGTGTCTCAAAACTTGACAGTCGCCAAGATTTACTGAACATATGTCCAGGCTGCAATTCATGTCAGTCTGAGCTCTGTTTGCCAAAAAACATCTCTGAGACTACAGAAAGGAGATTACGCACACATCCGTGCATGCGAGCATTGATGGACACACATGTCGGAGGTCCAACAAATAGACGGGAAGAGCGATGACTGGAGAGTTCGGTTTTAAAGTTCGGTCTTTTCAGATCAACAAAAAAAACAAAAAAACTGTTGTGAGATAGTGAGCAGAACCGCGATGAGTCACGTCAGTGAGKGCAGGACAGAAAGACGTGTATAGGGTTACTGAAATACCCAGCAGGCCAGTTTATCTGTAGATCTTAATCTAAACYGAGCTGTGTTCCCCACAATTCATCATCATTACCAACCCCATCTGGCACATCCTTTTTACCACATCCCTCAACCGCTCTCCTCCTTTTCTGCCTCCAATACAGACGTTTGTTGATGGGAATCATGCTGGACAGCTACATTGGGGTGGTCCGGGTGTCAGCCATGCGATCTGTTTTGCACACACAGCCACATGTACACACCTGCAGGTGGTGTCCCCCCCACCCCAAACTCACCTATCACTTGTCTGGTAAAACCTTCGGTATGTTAGCAGTGTTTCTGCTCTGTCACTCATGGTTCATGAGCAGAAAGGGAACACAAACATCCCTCAGGGCCAGCAAAACCTCAGTTCTTCTTTTCGTCTCTCTCCTTTTTTTTTCTGTGCTTCTTGTTTAAAGACCAAGGTGGGGGACTGGTGAGGTCAGGGGTCATGAAATTTAGGTGTATCAGCAGATGACGAATGATCTGGTGCCCTCTATCATCCTTTTTGCTGTTAGCCGTTGGGCATCAGGTGGTGCAGTTCTTGCAAAGACATTTGAGGTACAAGCATGAGGGAGCAGCCAATGGTACAGTCCTCTAAGGAAATTCAACCCAAAATTTCTGGGACCTGACAAAAACTTGCAAAATATAGAAAAAGAAAGAGAATAAAAGTATGAATTGTGTTGCCTTTGAGATGAAAAATGGTAAATATAGCATTCAACATTTATCTGACAAAAAGAAATGTTCCACTTCCACAGCCTCACCAGTCTGCTTCACCTTCAGTTTCTGGCCTCTTTGTTCTGTCATTCCTGAAATGGTTTACAGCTGCACAATTTAGCAACCATCACAGTATATGGTGTCAAGCACAGCAGAGGCAACAGCAACTTTGTTTTTGCACAATGCTGGTCCAGCATTCTTGCCAAATCAGTCATTTGATCTGGCATATTGCTGAAAAATGAGTTGGGGGTTGAGATTTTAACTTCTGAAGGTGCAACAGTAATTCATTTTCCTACTCTGTTACAGCTAAACATTTCCGGTGTTTCCAAATTGCTCCAGTTCCTGACACGTGCAACCACACTGACCTACCTAAATCTATTTTCCATGAGTAAAAAGTGATCTGACCCAACATCAATTTGTCATTTATAATTTATCTATGGTATAACTCATTCAGTGCTCTGCAAGTCTAGCATTATTGGGATATTGTTGAGCTTTTGAAGTGGGCTTCTGTCAAGTTACTTACATGGAGTACAGACAGCAGTAGGAGTGTTTGGAGACCAGGGTTGCCAGATAGAAAAATGCCCAATTATTTCAACGTTGCTTTAGGATTATCTTTGTAAACTTCCCATGGRTGACACRATTCTTAAAAATAATGGTTAGACAAGTAACGCTCAGATGGAAAAAAATAATTATTATTTGTGTGAGCCACTTTACAGATGATGGCTTTCTGAACAAAACGAAATTTAACAGTGGACTAATAACAAGGTTATCACTAAAAGACGATGCAATTCCAACACTCAAAATACACAAACACCGTTGTCGTAAGCTGAAAAACAACTCACTTGTTTTGTTCGGTTGTTTGGTCTGTCTGTGATCTACGGTTATCACTCGTAACTTATATTGTGATCTGTGTTTTTTAGTTGGCTTATTCCATATTTTAGTAATAAATAAATTAGCTTATCATTGATGTGTGTATGTAAGGAAGACTGAGAGATTTCTCACCAAGCTGAAACGTTRTCTCTGTACTTGCTCTGGTTCTTCAGAAAATGTACTTTCCRGTTAGGGTGATGACTGCAAAAATGGGCGTGACGGAAGCAGTAGGAGGTTCTTAAAGAGACAGAGGCCAATTTCAAGGCATTTAGAAATGGATGTGATGCGAAGTCAAAACATTTTTTGATTAACACATTTAAACAGCATTTTCAAAACAACTGAAGGTAACATAGTTAATTTATTATGGCATAGAATTAAACAATAATGCCTGAGAAACCCATAATTGCCATGGTCTGTGTGTTTTTTACCTTGGTTTTGCTAGTGTTTCTGTGTTTCCTCCCAGGCACACCTGATCCTCATGTTTCCTCCYCAGGTGTTTCCAATCAGTCCCTCGTTTGCTTGCCTTTACAGTATATTCTGTGTCCTGTCCTCAGTGTTTGTCTGATTAATTTGCTGTTCTTCCCCAGCCGTTGTGGTGTCCTCATGTTCGCCTGAGAAGATTTCCCTGTGAGTAATTTTGAGCTGCCTTGTCAGTATCTTTTGTTAAAATAAATCTTTTTGAAATTTGGAGATTTTTGCCTGCGCCCTGGGTTTTTTCCTGCCTCACACCATGACAATAATATTGGCCCTTTRAATCATGTTTTATCCGAACCCCATTCGAAAAGTCTGAACTACCCCTTTATGAGTGGGCTGAAAGAAAACTCAGTAGATTTGCATCACAAAAAGTATTTAACGAAAAATTAAAGGAAATAGAGTTCTTGCTAAACAAATGTTGGAGTTTTTGCAGGATTTTTCCCCCCATAATTCAAACTTTTTTATTTACAACAGCGAATTAGGGCCACACAACAAGAT
>NW_013952405.1:4323739-4327015 GCF_001266775.1 Austrofundulus limnaeus
TTTTTTCTTCTCTTTCTTTTTCTAATAAAAAAAACAAATTAGCTATGTGCCGACTAAATCTGTTAATGCATGCTTCAGTTTATTTATCATATAGCCGTTTGCACAATTTCAAAGTCCTGCTACTGATTATTTGATGCTAATATGCTAAAAGATTAACTATTTATTTTAAGCAATACTAACAACTTGAAAAGCTGCTCAACACTCCTCATTTTAATGCAGTGATAACTGCATGCTTTTTGTGTAAAGCGTATAGTATTACAACTTTAATTTTAGAATATTGTGACTTTTTTCGCAATATTATGAGTTTAATCTCTAATGTTACGACTTTATTCTTGTAGTATTATGATTTTATTTCCACACAACTTTAATGTCATAATATTATGACTTTATTCTTGTAATTTAAAAAAAATGTAAAAAATAAATCTCATTGTGGCCCTAATACTCCGTTGTATTTATTGTTTCCATCTTGATAAAAAAAAAACTATTTTACTGTCAATTCATTTTGGAGTGCACGTCTATTTTGTGCTGTCATTTTGATTCTGACCTTTTTTAGAGAAGCACTAGTGCACTTTTTTCTTTGGACATATAAGCAAAAAAGCATAATCAAGTGCTATACTTAATGTTTAATACAAGCTTATAATTAAAATGTAAAGGTTCACGTTTGACAGTGGAGTTAGAAAACGGATTATGATTTTTTTAATAAACACACTGCAAACTTTTTATGAGCTGTGTCTCTACAGCACATAGCAGAGCTTTTTTTTTTATTAGTTTCCCAGCCTCACGTCAGCTTCATACTTCAAGAAACGTTTTTGCTACATGGACACAGGTAGCTGCTGTAGGTTCTRTGCTGTACAAGGTGTGGGCTGCCATGTGACGAGGTTTGTAAATGCACGTGACAGTGCTAGCGTGTTTATCTCCTATCCCTGTGTGGGAATTTACAAGCACATCTCGCAAGGCACAAACAACAGTGACCTGAAAAAATAGTCAAAATTCCACCAACATACCAGGGAATTTAGGGGTTTTGGGCGGACAATACACACGAGAGACCGAGGTGTGGGAAACGGGGTAGATACAGGGTCAGGGTCAACTTGTGTAGGCCTCACAGACACAGATACCAGTGAGTGATACCAGCTGACACGCACTGACGCTGACACTAACAGTGATACCATAGCTACCTGAGTGACGTTGATGAATGGTTCTGAGCAATTCCAGAGTGCCTACAATCATTAAACCAGAACTCAGTTTGTTGTCACGATTTACCAATCAGCTATGAATCCACCGCGATCCACTCCTGAAAATGCCTGCCTGGGAGAAAATATGTGCCGTTTTAAAAACTGAGGAAAAAATACATGAAGGCAAATGAGTTAAAAGTGAAAACGTATTAAAACGCCTATGTCCACCACCGTGTTCACAACTGTGTATTTGTTGTTATTTCAAGTGTTTATCACTGGAGACGACATACCACTCTTCAGGACTCTTCACCTTAAAAAAACACAAACCATTAAAGATACACACACTTTCAGTCAAACTATGAATCTTGAACTCATCACACAAACAAACACATTCCATGTGGAATGTGGAAGCCTGTTTTGTTGGTATTTGGAGGTGCAGCTTTCAAATCTTCCAAGGATAAATTGCACAGTTTTGATAGAAATTAAATCGCCACAGACATAAAATTATACAACCTAATAATCATTCTATAAATAATTTTATACATCAACAGGAACGTGCAGAAATGCTGTTGTGCTTCTCCCGCCTGTGCTTCACGTTCCACCAGCGACGAGCCAGGACATCAAGAGTCGGGACACAGTACAGTAGCCTCAGTCGCTCAGTAAACAGTGGTAAACAGAGCGAGCGCTCGGCATGATATTGGCGAATCCTGCGTGCAAAACATTTACACAGAACTGCCACGGGAACAATATCATTTCAGTTTTACAATAAAGAGTCGGTGTAACAAGAACAGCAGAGGGAAAGGCATCTATCCTTGTTCATAGAGTTGTTTATCTACTGGCCTCCCGTGTTTTGAAAAATAAAAAGATTAGAAATTAGGCATGAAAATCATAATAAAAAAAGTATGTTTTTCTCTACAGCCCACAAAGCTTTAAGTGAGTTTTAAAAGTGAAACAAGCCCCAAAGCACTAGTCTATAGAAAATATGACAATCATAAAAAAAAATGCCAGAATTTTCTCCAAACAGAAAAGCTCAATGAAAAGAAGGGCTTGTTTTGGTGTCTTTATGTCTGAATGAACTGCAGAAGGTGAATCATACTCAGTCACGCAGAAAAGTGCAGACACATCTTGTTTTGGCAATAACATATCGTGTCTGTGTTTTCCTTCAATTACTGTGGCCAACTGCTGACAATGTTTTGATTGTCGTTTGGAGACAGAGGTTTGTTGCTCTCGTGCTCAGAGTGCAGTGATAGGCAGCAGCATCAACTTTGCAGTACTTCCCGGATACGTGTCGTGAAATGCATAAATCCATCTCTATATATAAAAAGTATGTTGCATGGGATCAAAAGAAGGTTTAGTGGCTGATTGTTTGAATAGTGGAAAGTATCAGCTGATTAAAWGAGTCCATATATTAATCAGTCCACCTCTGGTCTGAATGTTTATGAAGAAGCATTCATGTGAGCTGCAGTAATTATTTTTTTCAGATTAGAGATGGTTTGGGGGCAGCAGCAGTCATCTTTTGATTTGGAAATTAATTTCTTCGAACTGTTGCAACAAGGCAAGCAAACCAGGCAATTACCTAGGACCCAAAACTAACTGGAGGCCCTGCAGACAATGACTTATAATAACAAATTGTATGAGTGTCCCTTTGAATTTGATGTTTGATAATGCAGGAAAGTGCAATGATACAATTATCGGAATCCCACTTGAGCTGGGGTGGCCTTCAGGTGTTTGCTACCTTGCAGCTACACCTGACTCCCTCACTGTGTCTCAATTCAGGGGCTGCTGAGTGCAAATTTGTCAGCCGCTTATGTCACTGCCCCGCATCATATGCTATCTCAAYCTGTGGACTCCTCATGCGGCCGATGAATGCAGCCCACCAAATCGCGAAAAATGAAGGCTGCATCTGATTATCTTTCCTGGCTGAAGATTCATTGCGCAGTCAGCAAATAACAGAAATATGAACACTGCAAAAAATGTCCACCTAACCAAGTTTTAAAATCTTATATCCAGCCAAAAAGTCTTTTTGATCTTGTTTTGAGACTGATTTACTAAACAAGAACTGATTGTGTAAGAATAATAATCTTGTTTTCAGAATGTGTAAGAT
>NW_013952405.1:4327025-4332196 GCF_001266775.1 Austrofundulus limnaeus
GGGAACCTTATCTTAAACGTCAATATGTGACGAGTTGGGAGTGAGAATGTGTAGAATTAACAGGCTTCTGCCCAATTTGAAGAGTTAATTCAATCACTGAATCAGGTGTGTTGGAGCTGGAAAACCTCTAAAACATGCAGGATAGTGGCCCTCGAGGACTGGAGTTTGACACCCCTGGGCTACACCCTATCAGCCTTTATTGGCCAGCCACCACTGCTTGTGACAACCCTTGGTATTTCTTCCCTGTGACTCTTTCAGTTCTCTTTGTGGAACTGCCACCTACAAACTCCTCCATTAAACACTGCAAAAAATGTCCACCTAATCAAGTTTTAAAATCTTATATCCAGCCAAAAAGTCTTTTTGATCTTGTTTTGAGACTGATTTACTAAACAAGAACTGATTGTGTAAGATTGTGTGTATTTTCTGCCAATGGAGTAAGAAAATTTTACTTGGTAAGATTCTTAAAATACTTGATTTGACTCAATTTTTTCTTATTTCAAGAATCTTACCAAGTAAAAATTTCTTACTCCATTGACAGAAATTTTTGACTTAATTTGAGTTAAATTTTCAGGCCAACAAGACAAATAATCTTACACATTCTGAAAACAAGATTACTGTTCTTACACAATCAGTTCTTGTTCATTAAATCAGTCTCAAAACAAGATCAAAAAGACTTTTTGGCTGGATATAAGATTTTAAAACTTGGTAAAATGGACAGTTTTTGCAGTGAAGATAGCAGAGTTTTTATTTTTTTAACCAAGTTAGCGGAGTTTGGAAATTCTTCATTAACCAAAGAATTTGTTTCTAAATGTATGTTTAGCAACTTAGTTGATGAAATTCTTGCTGCAATGAGATGTCCAGTGAAAAAACGTGAAGACATGTCCCAACGCATTTTAAGTCTGAAAGCAATATCAAACCGATCACTATGGTATTGGGGCAGTGCGTGCACGCAGACATGTGTCATGTGAAGGCTAGACCCTCTCATTTCACAGCCGTTTTAGGCCACAGCCTAAGTGGGTCATGGTCTAGGCAGGCTGGGGTGGGGTGCCACCAGGCCCACTTTGTCTAGGGCTCCTAAAGTGCCTTAAAAAGGCCCTAGTTRTTAAAAGCTATCTAAAGGTAGGATAGGGTTTGCAATTGTTCCACTGAACCCCACTTCACTTTCAGTTTGGCAACATGATGGATCAGTGGTTAGCACTGATGCTTCACAGCAAGAAGGTCCTGGGTTCGATCCTCCTTGCTTCTCCAGGTACTCCAGTTTCCTCCACAAACAAAAAGATAAATGTTAGGTTACCTTCAGGATCAGGCCTTCTCAGTGGGGATTTGCCTTGTTAAATGGTGCCAGTAAAGGTTGTAATAATGCTCGAAGTAATGTAAAAAAGTTTTCTTTCTCCACACACTGATAATGACGTTAAATGTCTCATGGACATGTTTGTGTTGAAATAAAATAGTTAAGTGAGTGGTGTAAAAATAGAAGGCAGGGAGGCCTCCTGACTGCTGTGAAACACAGCCTGTTTTTCTTCGTATGGACCTAAGAGAAAACTGGACACATTTTAGGCCAGGGCTGGGGAAGTTTGTTTAAGAAAAGCAATTTGTTAAGCGCCAAAGTGCGTAAAGGCTACTAGCTTATCATTCGTTAGTCAAATACTTTAAAGATTTCCAGGACCAAGTACCTTTAAGAACACCTTTTAAAGTGATCTTCCTGATGATGCTGTGTCTGACATTTAGATGTTAGGGACAAATAGCACCTATACCAAATCAACTGCATTTGATTTTTGTGTGAACTTGGGTGGGTACATTCTTTCACAAATCTAAAATGATGCTCACATTTTCAATATTGGCTTGGGGCGCCATATCTATCAAGTGTTTGAAACGGGATAGTTTAGACAAGAATAAACAGCAGTCTAATGTGTTTATCAGAGACTAAAGCACACACCACCGGCTGTTTATCAGACCGAGAATCCAGTCGTATACARCAACAACAACAGCTCCGAGGAACATGTAATCTGATGGAGGCACTCACGGTAAGGGAAGGTAGTTCTGAGAGAAAGGTTGTATTTTTTATTTGTTTCTTTCTTTGTTTCTTTCTTTCTTTTTGATTGTTTGGGGGAAACTGACAGTATTACCACAAGGCATGTGAATATCCAGCTGCTGTGGGATTCATTCCTGCTCTGTAGTTTAGACTGAAAAGGGAGAGTGATGAAGTGAATGACAGCCGCTGTGTGCTGGAAACATTTCTTCCTCCTTGTGCTATAATCTGATCAACAAATCAATAAACACAATTCCGCAACAACACACACGGTTTGACAAAACTGTATGCAGCTGCACACGAAGGAAAACATGTGGGGGGAAAAACTAAACATGAACATTATGGCTGCGGGGATTCTTCACATAAAATAACAAACACCTTGCATCACCTCACAACCTTGACGCAGCTCATTATCCTGGCTCAGTTTAAGTCAGGAAAATGTTGGGACGAGTTTACTGAATGACTGCCCATCCATCAATGTTCTACTGCTCATCTGGTTTACAGTACAAAATAACTATTTCTTTTTAATCTAAAAAATACYCAACATTGAATTGATAAGTAAAGTTTTTTAAAGTTATTTTATCTTCAAATTCATTTAGCACATTTTTTCATTCTCTATAAATAATATTCAAAAAAATATTTTATTAAAGTTGCTCATGTATTTTATCTGAGAGAAAAGAAATAGTGTTTCTTTTTGTAAAACTATAGTACAACAATATTTTACAGTATATACAGTTTTACATGGTCTACATCAGCGGCTCCCCAACCTATTTTCTTGAAAGCCACTCACCCACCAATTCCAAGCCAGTAACAGTTTTATGTTTCACCMCTGTGCCTCATAACTGCTTAAAAATGTGGATAAAAGAGGTAAGGTCACATAAGCAGTTTGTTAATATTAATCAACCTTTTTTCTCCTGGTCCTTACATCAAATAGGTTAAACCAACATTTTCCCCGAGGGGGCCAAAATGAAAATCTATCCATGGCTGCGGGCCAAAGGCTACATGATACATATAATACATTTTAAGTAAAGTCCTTTATTTTTAACCATTAAGCTGTGCAATGGCCCTCTTTTGTTTTATTCTGTGCACTAGGAGAAAGTCTGCCATGCACTCAAGTAGCAAAGGCTCATTGGACATATCATAAATTGATAAAATATGAGTTTTTGTGGCCTTATAAAGTGTGCAAATCTACATGCGGGGTTAAATCTGATCTAAATATTTATTGTTGTCATTTCATGTTTCTTGTTTGATCCTAATAAATCAACGAAAAAGTCAGCACCATGACTGAAAACTACCTTCACTACAGCCCTTTTATATAGTCATTTGACCAATGGAAATACTGTGTTTCTACCTATAGGATAACAGGTTACAACCTTGTAACTTTGGCAACTGTTGGTGGGCCAAATCAAATGGCTTGGCRGGCCAAATTTGGCCTGTGGGCCCCACTTTGGGCTCCTCTGGGTTAAACAAACAAACAAAAAAGAAAACAATAATTATTCATTGATACAATACTGAAGGGAATTTGTGATCAATACATGCAAGTCTGAATAATACTGTATATAGCAGAAAACCAGTTGAATCTTTGCTAAAAAAAAACTTTATTCTCATCTCCAGCTCCAGCAGCACATAGCACCCAGCAGGCCTCAGACTAAAATGACCTTTGTCTTATCTGAATATATAAAAAAAAACAGAGCTCAGACTGTCTCAGGCTGCTCTAAGACAGACTTCACAAAAGAACAAAAAAACTGTCCTCAATAATAATAATAATGATTCAACAGTTTCAATTAAATTCAAAAATGCTTTATTGATCCCAGATGGAAATTAGGTAACATATTTAGGTTTACATACATAATTAGGTTGTCTCTTCCTGGTTACACCCCTGAAGGTGGTAACCTTCTATATCAGACGTTAGCCTACCAAGTGTTTTTTATGCAGACAGAAAGAATACGTTGATAACACACATCAACTCTCATTTTCTGTTTTAAACTTTATGGCTGCAATGATCAGAATATGTAAAAATACAATACTGGATCTAACATTCCATCAATCAGTTGCAAAATTTCCTTCAACACGCTTATTGTGATACATTTTTTAGCCATATGACCCAGACCCAATTTCTGCTGACATCAACTCTCTCTAACCCTGAACACGATTAAGCACGGATAGAAATTTAATGAATTAATGGGGTGCCAAGGCTCATTGATGGGAAAATGACTGGTTTCTTTATCAGCTTGTTCAATAGAAACATCAGAAAAAAAGAACAAAAATACTTCCATTGGCTTTATAATGTATACAATGAATGCTATTTTCTACCAGCTTGGCAGAATGTCAGACAACCTTGTTGTGACTGTCTGCATTTATTTCTGGTCATTTTATCTTGTGTGTTTCATCTGACATACAGGTTTCAGTGTTTGTGTATCCAGTGGTATGTATGTGCGGGTAGTGAAGTTGGACAGTTGCTGCACTTTAAATGTCTATTTTTGTTTGTCCTGTGGCAAGGACCTCCCACACTGATGCTTGCAGGAAAATATATATTCTTGTTATCAGATACGCACTTCATTTAAGTATGTGCATGTGACACGAGGAGGCAGATAGTTGTGAATGGATGACAAAGAGAATTTATCGGCTACGCTACATATACAAGCTACAATACAGCTTAGCAAATACAAATTTAGCACAAAAAGTATGTAAATGTTGTGTTTAGTAAATCATTTCTTTGTTGTAAAAATGCTTCTTAGCAATAAATCTTATACCACTGGAAAGCCTGTTAATTTGCCCTTTTAAATGTTGCSACATTTGTAAGGAACATGTATTTGTGCGATGAGCAGTTGAGCTGATTATGTAGGTTGTGCCACAAAAATTTGCGAAATCTTCTCTGTCGTTGCCAAACAGCTTGTTTTGCTGTTGCTTTTGACACTGGTTTTGAACTTCGGTCTCCAGGTGCTGCCTAAGACTTATTGTCAAGAAGCTTTGTTACAACAAAGAAATAATCTACCAAACACAAATGTTCTTATTTTTTGTGCTAAGAATATTTATTGTGAAAATTTTAAATGTTGCTATAGTTAGCTGGTGTGTGTTCTACTCTGTTTGCTGGGGTGGGCAGATATTTTTAGGGAAATGCTGTATTATTACCAAGTTACTG
>NW_013952405.1:4335576-4337170 GCF_001266775.1 Austrofundulus limnaeus
TATATATATAGTCAGTAATAAAGTGTAAAAAAAAATCCCAATACTGACTTAAATGATTCGTAATTACATATGTTACATTTTCAAGAATAAAACATATTATATAGTAAAAGGGTCATATTCTTTTTTAATTTTTTAATTATTTATCAATATTTACATGTTTAACTGGCCTATGTAAATGTCCCTAACAGGGTGGAACAAATTTAGAGACAATGGTGACAAAAAATTACCTGTAATTATTACTTTATCCAGCCCTGAGCTTGACTATTATTCATTTCTTATTGTTAAACATGTCAGTGATGTAACAAAATATTTAAATCTTAGTGCTCTTCTTTTTTTTTTGTCTAAAGTCCTGAAGCCAAAATGTTGCCACAGAAAAAGAATCACCCATAATYCAGTATCCCCCAAACAATGAATAAAAAAGGAGAAGAAAACAAAATATATTTATAATTTTAGTTTTTGAACAAGAGCTGAGCTAAGAAAGCTGAGATAAGAAAGCTAACTTCAGCATTTGCTTTTCGTTTACATTGCTTTGCCTTCACTTTCGTTTCCTCGGATGTGCTTGAGTTTCTGAGCCCCGCCCCTCAGGGCAATGAAAGCACAAACGCGAGCGCTCCTCTCAGCGTTTCCTTAGACAAGTCGTCAGAGTGCTCACCAGCTGTGTTTCCGTATTTCGGCTAACACCCCGGTGGTTTGGTGCTTTGTTTTGACAACTAATCATGGTTAAAAAGAGTTTAAAGTCACGGTGCCAAATTGGACTGGACTTCTTCGAGTTTTTGAAAAAGACCAACAGAGCATCCATCACAGGCAAACTACAACTAAGAGACATTTACAACAATGAGTTCAGAAACAGGTGAGTTTTTAAACGGGAAATGTATCTTCTGTTGAGTGCATCTAAAAAAATAATAATAATCGATTTGTTTTGATTGTGTAGGAACGCAGGAGTTAAAGAACCCAAYTTTGGCTCAGTTTTATACGCCTTGAAATCGTCCAACAAAGTWACAGCACGTCGTGACAACATACAGTTCAACTCTAACGTAAGTTATTTTACAAAGATATGGGAAGTTTTACTTTTGACTTTTTTTTTTTTTTACTTTAGTTTTTACTTTACAATGTACGGAGCCCGCGAGGTGACATTGGAGATTTTTTTTTCTTTTGCGTTCCCACGCAATAGTATTGCGTGGGAACGCAAAGGTAGTGCGTGGGAACGCAAAAGGAAAAAAAAATCCCCCGTGTCACCTCGCGGGCTCCATAACAATGCATATATTAGAATTTAATAAATAAAAATAGAAGCAAAAGCATTAGTAACCTTGCACATCTATATTTGATTAATAKATTTTTAATGCAATAAATTTTCATGTGAACATTGCTTGAAAAGGCAACAACTGATGCATCAGCTCTAGGGTTTACATACCTGTAAATGTTTATTATGTATACTGCCATTTTTAAAGGTTTTTGAGAATATTAGCCCCACATCCAGAGYTGTTTCTGAGTACCATGGGGGCCCAGGGCAGAAGGGACAACTGGGGCCCAGTATACACCACATCCCACTTTCAACTAAAGATATATTAATCAGAGTCATGCAAAACTATTATGA
>NW_013952405.1:4339055-4386875 GCF_001266775.1 Austrofundulus limnaeus
AACACAGAGCATCTTCAGAAGACAAGTTGATAAAGTAAATTTTAAAAATATGTATTGTTCGATACAAGTGTGTATTGAACCTAAAGCACTGTTCGATACGGGTATTGTTGCACTCCTATTTTGCAGGTATATGGATGTATAGAGAAATCTTACTGGTTTTTTTCAACTTTAATGGATTTTTTTCAAAACCTCAGTTTCAAATTTATTTAACATGTCAGAGCCTGTAGGACGTTAAAAACAATAACATCAAATGACCATCTTTGAACCTGTTCTGCTGCTAGTAATGAAACTAATAAAAAGTTCTGCTCTTCCTCAATTCTCCCTTCCTCCTGCGTGCTTCGCAGCAGGCGCTGTCATCTTCGCGGCCGACAGCCCCACCCCCAGTATCGGAATTGGTATTGAAATATGCGATTCGATCACAGTATTTACTTGGTATCGGATCGATACCAAAATTCCCAATATTGCCCACCCCTACTGTTAGGAACAGAAGGGCCAAGAGCAGGGAAGATCTCTTTTAGAAGTCTATGAAAAAGGTGAGAAATTCCTTGCAAAGTGCAGAGGAGGCTTCCAGGTGGGCTGGTTCATTTAGATGGAGAACAGTATTCAGAGTAGAAAAGAGGATTGGGGGGTTGTGCGAGTTTGAGACATCTGAGAAGTATTTACCCTTTGTTACAGCTTTCTTTTTTGTGTCACTTCAATAGAAAATGAAACCAAATATTAGTTTATTTAGTTTGTTTATTTCTTCATCATCAGTGACCTTATTTTTTAAGTGAAGAGAAAATAGAGACAGAGAGAAAAACTGAGAGAGAAGTAATTAGAAAGATAGAAAGATTGAAGTAGCGATTAGAAGTATATTAAATAACAGTAACAGCTTTCTGATAAGAGTATCAGCTCTTTTATCTCAAAAGAAACCTGCAGCTTGTCCTTTCTCCACCTCCGCTCAACTTTCTGACACTCATGGCTGAGTGTTCTGGTTTCATCATTTAACCACATTTCTGGACTTCAGGTGTCTTGTTTTTACAGGAGCTGCCCAGTCTAGAATATTTACACAAGTTATAAGACATACCTTCATCTGTTGAGGCTGTGGCATCTTGACATTTCTCAGCAGATGAACCACAATCTAAAATATTTGAAATTTTGTTTCTTATACAGTATAACACTGCAATGAATTATACAACTATAATGATTAGGATCTGCTGTAAACATACCTTCATCTGTTGAGACTGTAGCACCGTCTTCATGAGACACAGAAAAAAAATTTCAGCAAAGCACCTAATGAAAACAAAAATGTGAGTGTATGTACATTTAATAGTGAAAGAGCTACAATCATTTTACATCTTGAATTAATATAATCAGCTTTAACTAAATCAAATTAGAATAACATGCTTGAATCTAAGTTTTAAAACATTTTATGTGTAAAAATAAGACCAACAATATCACAAAAAAGTAGTATCACAACAGATGTGTAATGAACTATGGAAAGCTTAACAACTGTTACTTTAAGATATAAAATTGTATATTTTTTATTAATTTCTGAGTTGCTTCTGATTTAAAAGATATAGTAGAAGTTTTGTCTTTTTTGGTATTTTGAGTTACTTGCATTAGATTTTTTTAATCTCTACCTTGGCTTAAGTTATTGTTTTATTTTCCAGTTAAGTTCATTTTTTAAATGTACATTGATGTACCACTGTCTCGTTTTCATTTTTTGATTTATTCTTTCTTCCATTGTCTTTTCGAAAATCCTGAAGGGTATGTACGTTTCATGCTTATCACTGCTGAACTTTACAAAACTTTACGATGGCAGGGCAGGCAGGCATGCGAGTGAGCATCGCATCATGTCACAGACAGCTCTGATGGAACTTTCCTGAACAGACTGAGGTGAGGAAAGTTGCAGACTGGCAGCTGCTGTCATTGGCTGTGAATGCGGAAAAGGGCGGACCAGCGGCTGCACTCATTGGCTGAGCCTGTGACTGAGTAGTCACAGCCAATGCGTGGCCAGTACTCATGGGGCCCCTTTAGGTGGGGAGCGCGAATAGGACTCCAGTTATTTCAATGCAATGATGTTGGTTGACCGTCGGGGACTCCTTTTAGCTCGCGGCCCCCGCAAATGCCCAACTTGCCCACCTTATCCTGACGGCTCTGCCCACATCAAGCTGGTTCAAGCTGACAGAAAGGAAAACCAGCTGGTATAGTCTGTGGGTCCCATGAGGATGACTCAGCAGGGCTGTGCTCTTAGAGCATAAAATGAAAGAAGACATGAAAATACAGTAGCTTAATGAACTGTGGTTTTGAAGCACTGAATTTGAACTCTGCGGGCCACCGTACTGTCTTGATTATTAATATGAARGCAGAAGTAAACAGAATGGACTGGTGAGCAACGCTGGGAGTGATTGGGAAAACCAACGTGCATAAAAACATGTTTTATTGAGAACTATTGTCATTTTACACATGAATCTAATTCATAAGAACCACAGATTGGAAGGAACAAAAACAGATAAAAACTTGTGAGAAAGATGAAAGATTTTTTTTTCTCTTATGCACCTCAAGAATCCTAATTGAACCCTGGACAGGTTGGAAGTTCTTGAGTAGTTTCTTTCACATCGCTCTGCTCCTATAAAAAGCCATAAAAAGCAGCTTAGACTTCATGAGTCGTTTCAAAAAGTGGCATGTTTTTGTGCAGGGGAAAGTTGTGTACGAGGATCAGTGGAGCACATCCAGGGAGCAGAGGCCACAACCTGTCGTAAATGGAGTAGCCAACCTCGAGATCTTACAGGACTTCCGCTCGGGGGATCAGGCACAGACGGGAGTAAGAGCCCGCAGACAACTGGCCGGTCTTTTGACGAAGAAACTGAAGGTGGACAGGTAACATGGCAAACTTCTCTTACTTAACAAAAAAAAAAACAAAAAAAAAACATGTTGGTCTTTATTTGCATCAGTCCACACAAGTGGTTTGAATGAGTTTTTTAAGAGGTGTGTGATCAGTTCAGTTCAGATTTATTGTCACATCACATTGCACAAGCGTACAGGTGAGTGAAAAACTTGAGTGCAAATTCCCACATATATGCAGATCACAATGTAAAAACATACTAAAAAGATTAAAAGAAACATTAAAAAAATATATATAAGTATATATAAAAAAAACTTGGTCTATATCAAAATAGAATAGACGTACATTGTAAACAATAACTGGAGTTATGAACGTAAACATACAGTATTACTAAGTTAATGTACAGATATGTTTATAACTATGCGTATTATGTTAAAAACTTATTTGTGCAATGAGAGCTGAAAGTGTGGTCGGATGGACAGAACATTGTACTACTGACTGTTCAACATTCTAATCATTGGCACTCAGAGCAGATGTCCTTAGCTGTCTGTGTTATGTCTTCACGCGTCGACGTAAGATAAATATTTTCAAAGTTCATGAGCACTGCTACTGTTACTGTAGTGAATGTTAACCTTTGCTCTTTCGCCCGCTCAGGAGCCAGCTCATCTCTGATAAACATGGTATCAGCATCACCTCAGATCACACGTTTGAAGACGGGAAAGTTACCCTGTGTAAAGAGAACACCTATGAGGTATTTCTGCTACTTGTCAGTCCAAATAAATCCAGTTAAATTTGTACTTACTCTTTTTTTTTTACCTCCTCAACAGTATAAGATGACACTGAATGTGAAAAACACTGGAACACAAAATGTGTATTTCACCTACTACACATCGCTGCCCTGGTGCAAATTCCTAAAGCTGTCCGATGAACACAAAGTGACCAAACAGAACCCTCTGCTTCTAAACCCAGGTAATGTAACCGCCCACAAGAAAGTTTTTTTTTTAAATTTAAGATGATGCAAAGTTTAAATAGAGATAAAAGCTGTTTTTTTTATACCTGTTCTGTTCTCAGGGGACAGTTATGAAGTCCAGGTTCATTTCTTCTGCAGCAATTTTGGGGTTTCCTCAGCCACACTGGCCTTTGAGTTCAAACTGGACAGTCAAGTCTCCTCCAACACGTTCCATATCGTCCGTTTCATCGAGGCGCAGTGCATCACTTCCTTAGGCATGGACCTGGCACCCATCGCTCCCTTCAAGCCTCGCTCTGTGCTGGTCTTGCTCGCTGATATCAACAGCGAGATTGTTGACGGACAACCGCCCAAGGGGTAYGATCATTTTATTTTAGAGCTGGAAGTAAGAGAAATTTTGAGCTGTGCAGAAAATCAGTGTTTTTTTTGTTAGGTTTACTTTTAGTTTACTGCAGACATGGTGAACTCAAGAGATCTCACGTTAAACTCTAACATCTTCAAGTATATATTTTTTTAAATACACAAATAACTATATTTCCAAATGATTAAGTTATTCAATAGTGGATGTAACAGTATAGAAAATTACTTTGGGAGTTTTGAAAGCTTGTGAAACAACTTCCGTATGGAGAGTTTAAAGGTGCCACAAAGAATGGTGCGAAAACATTCAGAAAAAAATTATTTTTTCTCGTATTCATGTTTAATGTGGCTTTACACAAACACACAGTACATCTTGTGTGGGACAATTTTCTTGCATATGTTTATGCTCAGATTTGTTGATGATACAGATAGGTGCGTCAAGTCGTTTTCGTTCTCTTTTCTTTTGCATTCATCGGAGATTTTGAGCTTCTCTGATTCCAATATATTTGTTTACTTACGCAGACCATAGCCAGCCTATTGATGGACAATACTATGACTCTCATCAACCACTTAGTTGTGATCAAGATGGCGGCACCATTGTTTGGCTGGTCCACCTCTTGCTCCTATTTACGCTTTTTCTTTATAGTTTTACACCTGTTATGGATTATTTTATTCCAAACACTTGGTCCTACCTTTTGTCCTCTGACCAACATGAACATCTTGGCTGCTGCAGCTCCTCAGCTCCACTATGATCGTCAGTCCCTACTGATGATACGAAGATCCATGGAGCTGCCTTTCTCTGCATGGGAGGACTACCACTGCACCCATCCTCCACTTGCCTCTCCTCCACCTCTTGGAGCCGGACAGACGTCTGATTACCCTCCCTCAATGTCGTGGTAATCCAGCGAGGAAACTCAAAAAAGCGAGGCTGCTGTGCGGGTGTTTCATCCTGAAAGAAGTGCTCTGCTGGACCTGGTGATTCCCTGCACAGAGTCTGGCCTCGCTGCCTCCTCTATCTGACTGGAGCCCGGGACCTTGATGGCCCACTCGGCGCACACCACGCTTGGCCTACCATTTTGACATCGATTTCCTCCCAAAGCTGGCACCACRACTCCCGCTCCGAGCTTYGCAAAAGGAACCTCATCCAAATTCTGCTGGTTTCACCGCCCAACCTCAACAACCCTCCGCCGCTCCAGATACTTCTCCTGAACGTGAGATCCATCGCCAACAAGGCTCTTCTGCTCAACGATCTGTTTCACGCCAAGGATCTTCCTGGTTGAAACTTGKCAGAAGAAAGATGAACACTTCCACCTGAATGAGCTTTGTTAGTCTTGAGACACGGTCCTCGCGACGCCGCGGATGGAGAAGCGGGKAGGCSGCCTCGCAGTCGTACACCGCGACAATTCAACCTGCAGGCTGGTGAGCACCAGGACTTTTACCACGTTTGAATCACAGACTGTTAAAGTTGGATCTTCTCATCCCTTCTACTGCATCTTGATTTATCGCCCTCCAGGACCCGCTTCAAACTTTCTCAAAGACTTTGCTGATTTTTTTCATCCTCCGTCATAAAACTGGACCGCCTTTTACTGCTTGGTKACTTTAATATTCAMTTTGATGCGACAGACTGTAATGAAACCATGGAGTTAATTTCTGTTTTAGAAAATTTTAATCTGTCTCAACATGTCTCAGCCCCCACTCACCAAAAGRAACACATTCTCGACCTGATCTGCTCTGTGGGACTGAATGTCTCTATTGATGATTTGCAAATTAGCKACCATTATGCCATGTTCTTTAACGTAAATGCGATCTCAGAGCCCCCTCCCCCCAGAGAACGACCTCAGAGGCAGATTCTGAGAAAGGATGCTGCTGACAAATTTTCAGCCTTTTTGACCCCTCGCACTCTAACAAATATGACACAGCCAGAGGTTTTTGCACCGCTATTAGACCAGCAATTTGCATCTGCTTTTAATAACTGTACTGTCACAGCTAATACAAGCTCTACTGTTAAAAAATTTGTACCCTGGATTAATGAAGAAATTCGCAGTACTAAACGTGCATGTAGACAGGCAGAGCGAAAATGGAAGTCGTCAAAACTAACGGTCCACAGACAACACCTTAAAGATTTAAGACTTTCACTGCAGTCCATRATGAAAGATGCCAGGTCAAAATATTTTGCTCAGTTAATCACCCGGTATAAGAAAAATCCCAAAACCTTATTCAACACTATTGACTCACTAGTATTGCCGGGCGTCCCCTCCCCATACACGTCTTCAGCTCCTACCTGCCACAACTTCCTCACACACTTCACTGTTAAAATCGAGAGCAGCCGGAGTAACATCCCTCTTAAACCGGTTTCTGCTCCATCAGACTTACCCATCAGACCTGATTCCAGCCCCACGCAATCGTGGTCTTCCTTTGACCTTGTAACCTCAGAATACCTTGGAACTGTAATCCAGAAAATGAAATCCTCAACCTCTCCCGCTGACGTTCTACCACCAGCTTTTTAAAAACTGTTTATGATGTGGTGGGGCCCTCACTTGTTGACCTACTGAACCTCTCTCACTTACATCTGGGTGTGTGTCAGGCAACTTCAAAAAGCAATCGTTCAACCCAAATTAAAAAAGCAGTCCCTCAACCCCTCAGATCTCAACAACTACCGGCCCATCTCKAAATTACCTTTTCTGTCTAAGGTCTTGGAGAAAATTGTATCATAACTTACTGCTTACCTGGATGAAAATAATAATCACGACTTTTACCAATCGGCTTCCGCAAATTTCACTCCACTGAAACCACACTTCTACGTATTTCAAATGACATACTAATGTCTGCTGATAGTGGCTTCTACACCGTTCTGCTCCTATTAGACCTTTCCTCTGCCTTTGACACTGTTGATCATACCATTCTACTACACAACCTGAGAAATATGGGGATATCGGGTGCTGTATTAAACTGGTTTAATTCATACCTCTCCGACCACTCTTTCTCAGTACTTCAAAATCAAACTTATTCTGAACCAGCCCAACTCACTTGTGGCATACCACAGGGTTCAGTCCTCGCCCCTCCTGTTCCTCCTCTACATCCCCCTAAGCCAGATTATTGACAATTTTCATGAAGTCTCTTATCACTTCTACACTGATGACCTGCAGTTATACTGCTCTTTCAGTGAGTCAAGTTCCCACAAGTTGATCTCTTTTTTTAGACTGTATCGCAGAAGTCAACAAATGGCTCTCTGACAACCTGCTACTCCTTAATCGTGACAAGACTGAAACTCTGATCCTGGCACCTGAAAAAATTATATCCCTCAGATAAAAGAACAACTGGGCTCTCTGGGGCTGGCTGTTAAAAAAAGCATACGAAATCTGGGAGTCAATTTTGATTCAGATCTGTCACTAGAAAAACACGTCAAAATCGAGTTACCTCATGCTATTTCCAACTCCGTAACCTTTCTAATCTTCACCCCCTCCTGCCTGCTTCTGACCTGGAAATGGTAATCCATGCCTTTATCGCAACCCGTCTTGACTGCTGTAACAGCCTGTTCACCTGCTTAAATCAGAAACCATTAAACCAGCTTCAACTTGTTCAAAACTCTGCTGCTAGACTTCTAACTAAAACATCTAAATTCTCTCACTGCACCCCTATATTATCAGACCTCCACTGGCTACCTGTACAATTCAGATTCAAGTTCAAAATCTTGGTTCTCACTTTCAGAGCTCTACACGGCCAAGCGCCGAATTACATCTCTGGTCTTCTCTCGCCTTATAACCCCATACGCAACTTGCTCTCACAAGACCAGAATCTTCTCTTGGTCCCCAGTACTCGCTTCAAGACCCRTGGTGATTGTGCCGTTTCCTCAATGGCTCCCTGACTGTGGAACCCCTTTCTGCCCCATCTAACATCTCTTGATAACACTGACTCCTTTAAAAAAACAACTAAAAACACACCTTTTCACTCAAGCATTCAACTGAATATATTCAACACCTCACAACTTGAGTTTATAAGCCCTGACTAACAATCATGTGTGTTATTCCAGTCTAGTATCTATCCCTTCCACCTATAAGGGTGAGAGATAAATTGAACTCCTTTTATGTTTTTGTTTCAAAAAAGAATTGTATTGAATTTATAATTTGTACAGTTATTGTGATATACTTGCTTTTTCTTTCTGATAATGGATGTACAGCACCTTGTGAAATCCTTTTCTGTGAAAGGCGCTATATAAATAAACTTTTACTCACTTACTTACTTACTTACTTACTTACTTACTTACTTACTCACTCACTCACTCACTCAAATTTATATATAGTTTTCCGTAAATTAAGCTGAGTGCTTTGTTTACGCTGAGTGCGTACCTGCATTTCAGGAATTGCATATCAGCGTATCTGAAAATACTTGTTAGAGATTTTTATCCTTTATCATTTTGTATTTGATCATGGCATCAATTAATTGTATTAATTAATCAGGTTCTTTAACTTTTAAATGAATGAAGTTTTGTTCTGCTCTCGGCTGAGTGCAGGCCTACCATAAATTTCACCTTCTGCTGTTCTGCTGCTCTGCTGATAAGAGACAGACAGCTATGTGATTGGTCAAGATGTGTTTTTCTCTGTTCTCTCTTTCTGCAATAAAAAACCAGCTGCCCAAGCAAAGCCTCAGAACTTCTCCAGACTTTCTGGCCCTCAAAAGCTAAGTAAACTGGCTGAAATTCTCGCTTTGCAAAGGTAAACTGATCAGAATTGTGTACTAATGTCTGTCTGGTTCATTTCTTAAGGTTAATTAATTTCACCCTGACAACACCACTGGAGTAAACACTTTCAAACATCAATATTTGATTCAGGATAAGCTTTATATTTTTTATTTCATAAATTGCAATAAGTATTTTTTAATTCTGATCGGATGAGTTAATGGCTAGTCAGAGCAAGGTCAAGATCAAAGTGGATTGCTGCTATTAAAAAAATTGTCAATATCAATACTTGTATTGTTGTACTGCCAAATTGCATTAATTAATATTAAATGAAGTTGACAATGTTGAATTCCTAATATTCTATAATGAATGGACAGCTTTAATAACATGGATTATTTTTATTTTATTTTTATTTTTTGCATTCAAATCTGACTAACTTTTCCCCCTTTGTTTCCACTTTTAACAGACTGTCAGATATGCAGCTGAAGTATGTGTTTCGGTTAAACCAATACGAAGTCCCACCTTACGTAAACCAGCTCATCAGCTCACTGAAGAAGCCTAATCCTGTCACAGATCGAAGGTACGTTCTTCTCTGTTCCACCATTACAAACCAAACAGCAATGATCACTTGTTAGCTGCTGTGTACAGTAGTAAACTGTTCACTCTTTAGAGGAAACGTGTTGAGGAGCTCCTTGAGCTGGGAGAACTACAAGGAGAAGTTTCAGCTGCTTCTGTATCTGGAGGAAGTTCAGATGGTGGTGGACATCAAGAGATACAACATCACTGATGAGGACGGAGAGTATGCCACCCTAATAAGAGACCAGTTCAATAAGAACCTTCTTAATATGGAGGTAAATATTTAAGCCACATATTTTCTTCACGTTCGTTCGTTTGTTCGTTCGTTTGTTTATTTAGTTATTTATTTATTACTGAGTCCTGTTCGGCAGGKTGAAACTTGAAATTGATGTCTGAGTGCCAAAGTGAGGCCCAACAGTTTTATTCACACATTTATTCTTTTAGGTTTTCTTTTGAAATTGAAGTAGAAACATTTAACAAGTATTCGTGAGAACAAAAGAGGTAGTAAATTAGGCTGTCTATCTGTTGGGAGAGCATTTTATTTTAGAAAAGCATGCAGAGAACTAAGAGAGAGGAAAAGCTGAGGTATTTATGATGATGAATGAAGAYGGTTTTACGTCTTGGTTTGGTCCCTACAGAGTCATGTTTAGATAAACTGACCAGTGAAAGACACATTTCTCTCCTCTTCACATAGTTTTACTTCTAAGAAACTGAAAGTTGAAATTTTTAAAATCCATCTTTTTAATGTTTTTGGAAACTCAAACACAGCGGTTGTCACTACCTCAGTACCACACTGAATAAACAATTGTAAAGACCCAGCGAGACATGTAACACAATATTACACAGAACCACACTACAAGTAAAGATTAATAATGGCTATAAAGAGAGTTATCCATTAAACGCGTCTGAGTTCATTAAAGATTCAAGATTCAAAATGTGAACTCTTTCTTTCCTTCTGTTAACAAAAAAAAWTATTTTTTCCTCCGAATCGTTGCCCAATACAACATTGGTTCTTTGTTGAGTGAAGATAAACGGTTTATCCATCATTTTATTTATATTCTTTGCTATGCTCTGTGCCACATTGGGAGTATTGAAGAAATTRTGATAATTTATCTCTTGCTGTGTCTTCAGCTCATTTATCCTGACAGAAAAAGGCGTCCTAAATTTTGTAATCACTGATCCGCTGTCTCATGTGATATTGAAGTATAAACCAAAMAGAACATCATCTGATATCACCTGAGATCACGCAGAACATTAGACTAAAGCTCCAGCATTAAAGGCTGTAGGCAATATGCATTTTTTYGAAGGAGTACTTATGGTTTGATTGTTTTTTTTTTTAATGATCAGTTAAATCAAAAAATAACCAGATATCTTTAATACATTTGTCACTATGAAACAGTTTTTTAATTCCCATCTTGTTTATCTGCAGGTTCCTGGTGTGTCCGAGAAGCGCCCATCTGTTCTGCGGGGAGATTCGCTGCTGGTGTACCCTCAGGGAGTACCAGTAGACAAGAAATACCGCGGTTATGTTCACAGCGTGCAGCAGGACAGCGTGAAACTGGGCTTTAGCTCAAAGTAAGATAACGACACTTCAGTAACTAATAAAATAAACATGGTCACATGTTTGCTAAAAAAAACAGAACATGCTGGCTAGTAAAATTAAGTCCCTGCCTCCATTTCATTGCAGGTTGCTGGATATCTTAATAAAKGGGATGAAATTCAACGTGGAGTTCACCACCAGCCGCCTCACTCTGCGCATTCAGCACAGAGCAGTAGAACTGGCAGCTGCTTCCAACCTGAGGAGTGTTCTGTTCCCTGATGTAAACCCTTCCACATGTCAGAAACCTGAGCTTCCCACGTTCAGGTAACACTGCAGAAAACCTGCATGCTTCTTTACATACAGTAGCAAATTAAACCTCTCCATCTGACTGAGGTTGGGTATGTGGTTCTCCAGAGGTCTTGCATAAACATCCTAAAGGGAACATGTTAAATTCAGGATGTCATATCAACACCGACTAAATTGATGTCTAAAGTAAGTTTTTTTTTTTTTGTCATCCTAGTGTTGTTTGCAGCTTACCACTTTGCTGTGTCGGTCCATAGACAAAAAAAAAAAAAAAAAGCCAGATCAATCAGATGAAGTCTTTCAGAAAATCCTTCTTATTACTGGTGGGTGTTGCTGAAGCAGTGTTTCGGGCAAACAAAGAGGACTTTTCCTACTAATAGGGGTACACTTCCAATAAAAATWAATTTAAACTAGTCACTTCAAAGAAGTGAGACGTGGGCTGCCAACTTATCGTGGTGGAGAGGTTTGAGTGTCCCAATGATCCTAGAAGCTATGTTGTCAGGGGCTTCATGTCCCCGGTAGGGTCACCCAAGGCAAACAGGTCCTAGGTGAGGGATCAGACAAAGAGCAGCCCAAAGACCCCAATGATGAGTGCTACAGATGGTGTTGCCTCGACGCGGGTCACCGGGGCTCCACTCTGGAGCCAGGCCTGGAGGTGGGGCACGTAGGCTGCTGCCCCCACAACTTGACCCCGGATAAGCGGAAGAAAATGGACGGACAGACGGACTGCGAAGAAGTTCAGAACGGGGGACGGCACGTTGGTTAATACACCCAACAACCAAAATCTTTGACTTATCCACTTGTAGCTTTGGCATCCTTGATTTTGGATGTAAAATCACTGCGAGAAATAAAAATGGTGGATTCATGAAACTGGTTGGCTGAAAGTTTTCACCATATAGTATTTGGCAGTTCTGTAGCAAATTCTGTGACATAATAGTTCATAAAACCTTAATTGAAAATGGAGAAAACTGAATGGGCTAAAAAATATGACCCAAACAGAAAATAAAGATATCTATGCAGCACTTTTTTCTGCACACTTTAGAGAATCCAAGTATACAACAGAATTTAATGACTAAAAATGGGGATTTTGCACATGTTCCCTTTAAAAGTGTATCTTTTGTTCTATTTGAAAAACAAGTTTGGTTGACGGTGTTTGGAAGGCAGATTAAAATAGGGGGAAAAAACATGCATTCATTATATTTTTCTTTTTCCTTTTTTATATTGTCTTTGTAGATTGTTTGATGGGCGACTGCAGAAAAACCCAGAGCAGTATCTAGCAGTGCAACACATTGTGGCTGGCTCCTCCAAACCTGCTCCCTACCTTGTGTTTGGCCCTCCTGGAACAGGTACATTGAGTTCCAACAAACTCTGCTTTTCTGAATTTTATTTTATTTTATTTTTTATGCTATGTGTTTTTTTTCATACAAAGGACACAAGTTATGGTACATACCACAAGGTACAAAAAACTGGAAAAAATTGTTTATCTTAGTGTCTTCCATGGTAAAGTACATTTGTGTTTCTGCTTATTTTTCCCTATCTGCATGGGAAGCACAAGTGTTCAGTTGGTTTAAATTGGCTGTAGAACAATGGAGTCTGCTAAGCTTTTTGGCACAGATGTGACTTTCTTTCAGCACTGCATTCCTTTCTGACTCAGGCAGTGGAGCTTAACCAGATTGTTTCTCTGTTTAGGTAAAACTGTCACTGTGGTGGAGGCCATCAAGCAGATAGAGCAGACCCAGGCCTCCTCTCACATTCTGGTTTGCGCTCCTTCAAACAGCGCCACCGATCTGCTGTGCACCAAGATTCTGGAACATGTGGACCCGCATAAAGTGTACCGCATGTACGCCAGCAACTGGGACCCAAAACAAGTCGCTGAAAACCAGAAGGTCTGTGCTCCTGCACCTCACTTCCATTTCAGTATGTAAAATGAACTGTGCCATTGTTTATTTTCATAATGCCACTGTTGGTCCAACTCATCATCAATTACTGTTGTCTTTTTTGCCCCCTAGTGGACTTAAAATGTTTTGCAGTTTTATAATGTGTCCATGGAAATTGTGCTGCTTTACAGAAATGCTCTAACCTGAAGGGGGAGGTTTATGTTTATCCTGCCAAAGAGGAGCTGATGGAGTATAAGATTATAGTCGTCACCCTGTTCACTGCTTCAAGGTAGCTTCCTAACGTGATGCTTCTTTCCTTTTTTAAACCTCCTGTATCACGTCAACACATTATGCTTGTTTGAAGTTCATAAATCTAAATGGTGACTGGTTAACATGAAACAGGATTTGTTTAATCTTTGCAGGTTTGTGTCAGGAGCCATTCCTGCTGGACATTTTACTCACGTGTTTGTGGACGAGGCTGGACACGCAGTGGAGTCGGAGTGTATAATCCCAGTTGCAGGTACAGAAAACAAACGGCACGGTGTTCTGATTTAGCACTGAACTGGCTTTAATTTATTTTTTACACGTTTTGATTGTTTTTGGTGCATAGGGTTGCTCGATGCAGAATCTGGACAGCTCGTTCTGACAGGAGACCCTAAGCAGCTCGGACCCATTCTCAGATCTCCTTTTGCAATAAAATACGGGATGGGTAAGACAGCGCTCTTTTTGCAAAGCTTTATAGCAGATTTAACAGTTTTGCAGTTCTATCAGGTTAAACGGATGTGCTGTCTCTAGGAGTGTCCTTCTTGGAGCGCCTGATGTCTGATTTCCCTCTGTACCAGAAGAACGAGGGCGTCTACAACAACCGCTTCGTCACCAAACTGCTGCGCAACTACAGGCAAGCTTTAAGAGCTGAGCTGTGTGTTACTTGTTGACAGAAACCAGGTGCTTGAGTTTTCTGAATCCTGCGGCTTGTTTTTTCAGATCTCATCCTGCCATTCTAAAGGTTCCCAACGAGCTTTTCTATGATGGAGAACTGCAGGCTTGCGCGAATGAATCACGCAACAACTACTGTAGATGGAAGGGCCTTCCTAAGCCGGTATTAATTTTTCTTAACTGTATATTGGATTTTATCATGAAGCCAAAGTAAGAAAATGTCACATTCAAATTAACAGATTAGCATTTCTTGAAGAAATGCATATCATGCGTCACTTTTTCGTTAAGAGTTTTAGATTAAGATCGTCTTATGTTGAGAAAGGGCTTAGTCTTGGCAGTTTTTGTCAAACAATAAAAGTAGCTGTTGATGTCATGAGATGGTTTGCTCAGCATGTGTTGTGAATAACTGTTACAAACATGCCACATTCTGCGAACCAAGTTTCATTAGTTTTAATGTCTGTTTAGAAATGAACACTATCAAGGTAAAAGCAGAGGTGAATTTATGTTTCCCTGCAGATCCATCACTCTTATGTGGCAGAAGCACTGCATCCAAATGTTTCACATTTTTCACACTGCCCATTTTAAACAACCTGTTTTTCCAGACTTAATTCAGTATCAGTCAAACGACACACCCATCTTTATCTGAGGCTGCACAAGGCCTGAAGAACTTTTAGGTTGTAAACAAAAGTTTAGAAGTTCAAAGCTGTATTGTTTACTGATTGGAATGCTAGTTTCATTGAAATACTTATTAGACAGTTTACACAAGGACAGCTTTGTGGTGGTGTTTTGACGTTTACTGCTGAGCAAAACGTCTCGAAAGGTGCACCACCACATCAAACAAAGTACTCTGTAAAGGGATCCACGATTAGTTGTAACATTACACTTTATTTGATAAACATTTATTTTAACTGTAAAATAAAAACAGTAAAAATACTGTAGGCTGTTTAGTTTTGTAAATTTTTCAAAATATATTTTAACACGGACGGAGCCATTTTATTTACACGCAAAGCATTCTGGGTAAATGATGACATCAACTAGGTCATCAGTGCGAGGGTGCTAGCGAGCTATATCCACCCTGAAGGTTAATCTTGGACAATATCTGACGATCGACTCTTTTAAATGAAACCAGAGAGCGTTGACAGAGAGGAGAAGGTAGAAATGATTCAACCTGTAACTGAAAATATGGATGGAGGACAACAGAGCTGCTTCATGGAAGAAGAACCTCAGCGTAGCCTGTTGGCCTTCGCACTAGCCCTCACGCTATATTGCCTTATACAGTATGTATTAGCTCGGTGCTAGCACAACAAACAAGCTAAACTGAGGTCCTCCATCCATATTTTCAGTTACAGGCTGAGTAATTTTTGCTTTCCCCTCTCTGTCATGTGGCTGGAGGACCTCAGTGACGAGAGGAATATGTATAGCGCTGAGCTAATACATATATATGATGATAGCATCGGGGCTAATGCTAAAGCTAACAGGCTAAGCTGAGTTTCTTCTTCCATCCATATTTTCAGTTACAGGCTGAGTCATTTCTACCTTCTCCTCTCTGTCAACGCTCTCTGGTTTCATTTAAAAGAGTCGATCATCAGATATTGTCCAAGATTAACCTTCAGGGTGGATATAGCTCGCTAGCAGCCTTGTGCCGATGACCTAGTTGATGTCATCAATTTCCCAGAATGCTTTGCGTGTAAATAAAATGGCCCCGTCTGTGTAATATATTTTTAAACTTTTAGTTTAAAAAATTATAAAAACTGAACATCCTACAGTATTTTTACAGTCTTTATTTTACAGTTAAAGTATATGTTTATCATATAAAGTCTGATGTTACAACTAATCAGGGATCCCTTTAAGAACTTTTGTCCTCCCCTTGTTTTCCAGGGCTTCCCAGTGATCTTTCATGGGGTCCCCGGTGCTGATGCACGTGAGGCCAACAGCCCTTCGTTCTTTAACGTCGCAGAGGTGGAAGTGCTGATGGATTATGTGAAAAAACTGCTGCAGTCACAAGGCAAGACCGGCCTGGCTAAAATTGAACCCAAAGACATCGGCATCATCGCCCCCTACAGGAAGCAGGTAAGAATTATTTCCATGAAACACAAGTTGAGTTTGTGGCTTCTCTTTTCAGATCACTGTGGTTGGTGCACGAGCAAACACTCATTTAGCCACGTGTAGATTAAACGGTGCAGCTGTTTTGTCTTGTATAGGTGCAGAAGATTCGTAAGGCGCTGGATAAAGTTGGGAAAATCTTCAAGTACATGAACATGAACATGAATGAGCTGAAGGTAAGTAAACTGAAATTAAAGGTCATCCATATAGAGTAGCCAGTTTGCTTTGAATATATCCGAATGTGTGCGCGCCAGGTCGGTTCGGTGGAGGAGTTTCAAGGCCAGGAGAAAAGCATCATCTTGGTGTCCACAGTCCGAAGCAGCTCAAATTACATGGATTTTGACAAAAAGTTCAGTCTGGGCTTTGTCAAGAATGAGAAGGTAAGCGGCACAAGCTCTCACACACACTTTGAAAAGCCTTTCACACACCATTCCGTCGTGTTTTCCAGAGATTCAATGTGGCTGTGACTCGAGCCAAAGCCTTGATGATTGTGGTGGGACACCCCGTAGTTCTGAACACAGACCCTACCTGGGCTCGGCAAGTCTTACCTGTATATAAAATTACTTTAAGAGGCCAGTCTAAACATTCCTCCCCCCATATCATTTCTCCGCAGCTTCATTCAGTACTGCAAAGATGAAAAGGGCTACACTGGATTTGATCCTTCAGATGATGATGATGATGATGATGATGATGATGATGCACAGATGGACCTCAGACATAGCATGCTCTACTTGAGCATTGACGGTCATGGTAAAAGACATTTTATCAGCTTGCTTAAATTAACTGATCACCATGTTTTGAAATAAACTTTACTTTCCTGATTTACTTTTTATCTTTTTAGCTGAGACTGAAGAAAGTGTYGTTCAGCAGCAACTGGACCCAGAGTGGAGGAGCGACATGTGAGCAACACAAGTCTGGATTAGACGCACCGGGAAGACTCCAGTTGTGTAAACTGGACTTAGATCAGCTGTTAGTCTTAACCCTTATGGGCAGTCATCTCAGGGTTGTTTCAAGGTTTTTGACCAAAAAATGAGCTTTTTTTAAAAGACAAAAGTATTATTCTAAGGTGAATAAATGATTCAGGGAATATTGATGCATGACGCTTACCATGATTTTTAATTCATTGTAACACAAATTATACTTAAACATTTCTGAACTGCTTATGAATTTAATATTTTTTAAACTGAAGTATAATAAAATAATCATGTGCAAAATGTTCTAAAGTATAWTTTTTCACTATATTCCAAACATTAAAACCAACTTTTACATACAGTAAGTTTGTTGTACTGCAAAACAAATCCAGTTAAAATATAGAATTTCAAAAATACTTTTAATGTCTTTTTCCCCTTATACACAAATTCAACACATTCCACTTCTATTTGCAAAGCATCAATCATTTTTAAAGAGGTCTGATACTGAACACTGGGACTGTCCAGATATTAGACTAGGCCCACTACATTCCAATCTGTTGATCCTAAAGTTTTATACAGAAGAAAGGCAAACAGTTATAGTTTATGACCGTGGCAAGACCAGTTGGCCATTAGTACAACAACATACAGGTGGTTAGGGGTCTTTCTATGCAGAACTGAATCCAGATTATGCATTTTCTCAAGATGTGATAGAAAAAGTATATAAACTGCAAACAACTACCTACTTGGATGTGTTTGTCTTTGACAAACACCATTAATACTATTTGTGCAACAAAAAAGTCCCAGTTTCAAATGGCCAATAGACCTGATCTTGGTTGTTTGAAACGAATAGCATCATCCTAATGACAATGAGCTGCCAAAGTGGCTGTCAGTTGTGTATCTTGTATTTAAAAAACAAATCTAAATGTGTACAGAGTACATCCACCCTCAGTAAACTCAGTGCAGTGAGGCTGGATTACTGCACACTGCATTTGAAACAGTACTGAGATCAGACAGGAGGCTGCACTGTAGTTGAGGGAAAAGCTTTGTTGATGTCTGCTGGAACCAGAGTGAGCACAGCTGCCAGTACTGTCCACAACAACAGACCACTGTCTCTAGTGCCAGTTCAAGCCATCACCATGAACAAGAGTTACAGCCCAAAGATTCTCCCTACAAATACTTTGCTGCTTTTTCAGTGTTCTGCATGTAGGCTACAGTGGATTCATCAAGTGTGAACAGGCCAATTTTAGTCTTTAGTGGATGAACAAATTGTAAAATACGGTTCTGCTGACAGAACAAATTTTAGTGTATGAAATTAATAGTGATCCAACACAGAAGAATGCAACAGAAGCTGGTGTATAAAACGTAATGAAGTGGTACATGGAAGAAAGTTCAGGAAAAGCACAAAAAGGCAACAAATCTAAAACAGCCTTATGGCTGAAAATAAAGAGATGTCGTTAGTGGGCAGGAGGAGCCCACAGGACTCTCTGTAAACAAATAATCGTGACACACAGGCAGACGCTTGGCATTTTTAAAGAATATGCACATTTAAATAGAAACATACATTCATACAGAAAGAAGGGTCCAGTCCTTAACACAAGCAGGCTGATGTGCTGTTGCAAAAAAATAAAAAAACAACAGGAAACAATAAGTAGGTGAGTTGTAAAAGAAAACTTAAACAAAAGGGCTGATTTGTTTTGCTTTTAAACAGATGTGGCAGTCTTTTATGTTTGCTTGCATCTGTAGAGTAAGTACAGTCTATGGAAGCCATTGATTTAGGTTTTTTCTAAGTTTGCTCTGTGTGTCTGGGAGGGTCCTCCCATAGGTGCTGATGAACCAATAGATACTGGCCCCCTTCACAGTAGCTGGCAGCCACCCCTCTTCTTGCGCTTGCGGACCTGCAGTGCTGCTCTGGTGGCCATCTCGAACACATCCCGCACACCATCCTTCGTCTTGGCTGAGCACTCCAGGTAACCAAAAGCRCTGATACGGTTCGCCATGTCCCTGCCCTCCTCAGACTTCACTGGTTCCTGGGATATACAGAAAGGATTAAACATTTCACTTCAGGTATGCAGACAACAGGCAGTAAAGATGATAAAAGCTGAGAATATAATTATGCTTGACGCAGAAACACACTTGTTTCATCTTGGCCAACTCCCTACGTGTGTGTTCATCATTTCTAAGGTCCTTCTTGTTGCCCACAAGGATGATGGGGACGTTGGGACAGAAGTGTTTCACTTCAGGTGTCCATTTCTCTGGAATGTTCTCTGTGAAAATTTAAAACACGAAACTATAGTCAGAGCCCAGTTCATACCAAAATGTATCCCCTATAAGGAGAGTAGGAGGAGTTTCCTCTGATTGTGCCAACAAACATCAAGAGGTCGTTGACCTCTGGCTGATGGCGTTGTCTGAGCATGCTGACAAAAATCTGCCGTTTTCTTTGGAAGCAGATGTCATTATGCCCAAGAATGCTACGAGACATTACCCTTAATAAAATACTGTGGGAGAAAATCAAATGGCTGAAGTTTAAAAAAATAAAAGACAAAAACATGTTTTCACATTAGATTTGATTCATTTTAAGACCAAGAATAAACTGTTCTAAATGTAACATTTTAAAACTTGTTAAACACAACCTAGAGACGGCACTAAAGCCATCTTAAGTACATTTATTATATTTATTCAGTTGAATCAACTAAATTTAAAGCAATTACAAAATTAGAGATAAGCTCAAAATGTTGCCACAATATCACCAAATTTCAAATTTCCACATTTCAGTGGGTATTTGGTTATACATCTCACATCTCTACAGGTTAGCTAAATTCTGTTTAATTTATAATTATCTGGACTTTCACTTTGAGTATAACTACAGCAGCTAAGCAAAAGTACTGTGTGCCAGTCTCTTTATTAACATGTCCTGTTACCACACAAAATCCGACTAAAACCACTTTTAAATAGTGAAATATTGTTTTTATGAAATCTGCAAACAGTAAACAAAATATTAAAAGGGGAAAAAAAACACCAACAGCCTTTGTGAACAAGTATTTTCAGCCTTACCTAAACTGTCAGGGCTGTCTATAGAGAAACACATAAGGATAACGTCAGTGTCAGGGTAGGAGAGGGGCCGCAGTCGATCGTAGTCTTCCTGGCCTGCAGTGTCCCACAGGGCCAACTCCACCTGAGAGAAGAGCAGGAAAAGAAAACTACAGATTCAAGAGGCAGCAAGAACAGAGCATAAATTCTGCTTAATTTTAAAAATTAGGTTTTCACATATCACCTAAACAAAATAAAAAAAATGTACAAAAACAATACTGCCAATAAGAGAAGCAATTTAGACAGGATGGAAATAAAGGATGGAACATTCTATTCATCCATTATCAGACAAAACAACATCTCTTCAGTGGTGGAAGTGTTTCCCACAGGGCCTTTAGGCTGTTAATCAAGCTGGTGGCAGTCCCAAAGCATCTGGCCTGCTCTATATAAAACAATTGCCCAGTAAAAAATCCAATGAAACAGCTCAGCAAAAACACTACCACGTTTAGTACACCAATAAGGTCAATTCATGCAAAATGTATCATTATATAGGTCTGAGCCTGAACTACATCTTGACCCAATGTTATTCTCCTATGTGTTTTCTTTACAGCAGACACATAACTGAAACAATTACAGATAAAAACCATTCCTGCTGCAGCCAAAAACTGGATACAAACTGTTATCATCCCCAGTGAGCAACTCCAGTATCTAAGCAGCTTATCTGGACTGCAGACTTCTCACTGCACTCTTTTATTGCCAAGTCTTTGTTGTTGGATCACCGACTACTTACTTTGGCAAGAGTAGCTAGACCCAGTGGCACAGTCAAGAGTTTTCTAATCACAGGGAGATTTATACTAGAGCAATATAACATATTTGGTCAAAAGCTTTTTGACAAACCCCTATATCTACTTTAAAAGACAACAGGAGAGCAGCCACACCTCAGCCACTAGAGACAGGTAGCTTTAGACTCAAACAAACCTCCAACAGGCATTTGATTTAGAAAATCTGCATGAAAAGGCAAGAAAATAATGGAAAGTAGTTCCTGCCTGCCTTTCAAAATGATAGAAAACAAGGAATTAAAAAGTTGCTGAGTATAATCAGCCAGTTCAGTTTACCTCCAAATTTTTATTTCACTCTTCTCAACAAGWTGTTTAGTGTTTTTCCATAAATTCAAGCTAAATAATACAGCAATACTTCCGGTTCATGATAAAAGTTGACATTTTTCCCTTTAAACTAAATTTCCATCTTGAATTGTTTTCTGTTTAGGTTCATGCTTTTTAAAAACTAAATATAAATGCAGTTCTATCTCAAAAACATGTGAAGAGAAAAAACTGATTTGCCTTTTTCCTTGATCAGCTTTTTATGTAGCAAGACTCAACTTTATCAAATTTCTGTTGTGCTGTTCACCTTTTAAATTAAAATTAAATATTTTGGGTTGAAAAACAGATTGGAGCAGAGAGGGTTTCAAGTCCTAAATATCCTTTATATTTGATCTAAGTTGACAAACTGCACAAAATTATCAAAATCAGTAATAGTACATTTTATTTGATGGCACCTTACAGAAATGTTTGGCCAAATGATCCAGTTTGTCTATTTTTTCCTTATAGGGTTTTTTATGTATAGAAAAATGTACTGCTGTAACTTGAGTGGCAAAAAGGAACAAGTAAAAATTCTAATAAAATTTGTGATTTTACTGTAAAGAAATATATACAGCAAGATATGATGTCTTATGTCTTGTCAATCAGACTTAAAAGTATTTCTTAAATAAAACTCACACCATCATAAATTTGTGCACCAATTCATCTTTTGTAGAACAATCAACTTGATAGAATCAGAACTTTACAGAGCTGATCCCAAGTTTTGCAGCACAGGAAGCAGTAAGAGGAAATAGGATATTAGTCATAATATACAGGGGTGGCAATGGATGGAGGACTTCAACTCTGATCAGGAAGATAGCATAGATCCACTTCCTGTTGTTGGCTTAAAGTCTGTCTGATTATTACAATGAAGTGAACAAAAGGTTTGCTCACATTATGCATTTATCCCTGTGAATCACAACAACCAGGTTCTATACTGTCACATAAAACAAACTGCTCTGACTACTCGTCAAGGGTTAAGCTAAACTCAAATTCCTGCTGTGTTCTAATTCCTAATCATACTTATTCTGCAGTAATGCATCCTGTGTTCATTTCACCTCAACTTGTTTTATAATAATTTTTAAATGTATTACACAAAGTAATGATTTTATTACCTGTAACATGACCTGTAATTTTAACAGACAAATAAACGCAGTATAGTTTATAAGTTTAGTATTTTCAGCAGAGTTTAAGTTGTGTGAAAATCCAGTACACTGATTATTAGGGTTGTGTATTGTCAAGTATTTGGTGATATGACACTTATGACACAGGAGTCACGAGACAATATATACTGCAATACTGTAAGCAAGGCAATATGCTGTATTGCCATTTTTTTCTCTATAAAACCTAATTAAAAAAACTCAGTATGTTTGATATGTATTTTATAGTTTTCATATTTCATCCATGTTTTCAGTGGTTAGGACAAATGTATCAATAATTTGATAATGTATTAGTGCTGGGCGGTATGACCTCAAATTCATATCACGGTATAAACTGAATCCCTTCACGGTAAAGGTATATATCGCGGTAGAAAATTATAATTAAAAGTAAAGATAATGTAATTTTTAGAGCCTTTTTTTTTTGCAGAAAACTGTAATCTTAATCAAACCCAGCATTTTTGCTTTGATATCTGCCTGATGAACTTATCAGCTGCTGCTCTGCTGCGCACTTATCTTCATCAGCAGAGCAGAAGCCGACTTCACATTAGCAAGATGGATTTAGGACTGAACGAACATCCACATCTTTTTTTTTTAATTTTATAATCCCTGTGGGTAACAATGCATAAAAAACAAGTCTTTACTCTGGCAATTGGTGTGAAAAACTGGTTGTTAATGCTTCGCTCTGCGCGACGTGCAGCGGGAGGGAGGGAGGCAATGATCCCGCGACACGACGTACCTTTTCTACAGTGGGCGGGGGAAATTTTGAGGATTTATTCTCTCTATACGTTTTAAAACACTAGAATTTCTTTATTATATTTTGAACCAACCACACTAATAGCTTATATCTTGTGCTAAAGTTCAGTAAACAAATCAAAYGAAGCTGCTCCTGCCTGTGTTTGTCAGGGAGCACCTTAAGGGGGTAAAGCAACTACGCCAGTCATTTCAAGACCCTCAGTGTTTCATATGGTCAATGCTAACATTTGAGCTAGCATCATACGCTAAGGCTCCTCAGGCGTGGAGGAGCCTGATTGCTGGCAACTAGGCTAAAATACAACACAAAAATGAACTGCTGGCATTAAAATTTGCATTTAAAACCTTAACTAAAAATCGATACAGTGCTAGAGAATCAATACAGTATCAGGAAATAAAAATTGCAATATTGTATTGTATCGATATTTTTGTACACCCCTGCTGATTATATGTATAAACTCTGTTCATGTCATTGTTCATCGTCTTCAACAAACATTTTTAGCATTTTGTACCTGTTTGCTATCAACTTCAATGTCAGCAATGTAGTTTTCAAACACAGTGGGGACGTAGACCTCCGGGAACTGATCCTTACTGAAGACGATAAGCAGACAAGTCTTCCCACATGCACCATCTCCAACTATCACCAGCTTTTTTCGGATTGCAGCCATCTACAAAAACACAGGGAGACGTTTACATGTTGAGGCTTGTCACAGTATACAGCAGAAAATTGAGTTCAAACAAGGACATATGGAGAAGGACTGTAACCATAAATAGTGTGAGAGTAAGAAAGAAAGAAAGAAAGAAAGAAAAAAACGATGACCCAAGTCTGTTTTAGAGCCACACCCTCTTCCTTTTCCTGGGTTGTGTTCTGTGTACGAGGTGAAAAACAGAGTAGGAAAAGAACCAGGAGTGGTAGACTTGTAAAAACTGCCGCTCGACTTGCTTCCTTCTGCACGAGCTCAGTCAATCACATTTTCTCATTGTGTCACTTCTACATCTTAAGGAGTGATGCACAGCTCTGAATTTTGTCAGACATGGCCCTATTAAACCTGTCTCTGCTTCGTCTTTTCTTTTATCCACGAAAGGTGTGTGATCTAAAATAAATGTTGCAAGAGATGGAGTGACTATCTCACACACCAAAAATCCTGTCTGACAGGCTGAAAAATAATGAAGAGAAGGCAGAAAGAGAAAGTTTTGGATGACAGCCAGTAGCATAAGCCATCTTGACCCACACAAAGACAGAAATCTCTGCCATCACACGTCAAGAAGTTTCATAACAAATTTAAGGTGTAGAAAACTGTGATGAACCAATAAACTATTGTCAGACTCAAGTTCCTGCTACCACTGAGCTCCTCAGCATTTTTCAGATCTATTGTAATGGTTTACTACAAGCTACATACTGGTTTTAATACTTTTCAAAATGGTTTTAGCTGTATGTAACTGCAGTTTTAGGTGAATAAACTGAGCTGTATTTTATTTCCAAAAGTTAATGTTTAAATTTATCTTGCTCATTGTCCCACCTGGAAACCAATTGCAGAAAAAAAAAAAAAAAACGGACTGCTGTGTTTTTGCTAAATAACTTCAAGGAATATAATGAAATGTCTGATAAAAATACCATTCAGTTAAGGAAGCTTAACACTTGTCTGATCAGACATGTTTCTCAAAACATTCCAGAAATGCACATCAAACCATCAAAGATAGGAAACTCACATGGGCCCCAACATTTTTTTGCACAAAAGTGGAATTCTTTTTGTCCCAACATTTCTTTGTTTACATATTATGTAAATCAACACTTGCAATGGGAGTTTTATTACTCACATCTATACACACATTTTAATTAATGGCCCTGTGCTGGTTATTTTTGAGTCCCTGCGGTAACAGCTACATTTTCCACCACCAGAACAACAACAACAAAAAAAAAAAGACAACAGTTCGGTTAGATTTTTATTTCTACACATTAAATCAGGCCAGTGTGTTGTCAGGAGTCTCTGGAGAGAGCCACCTGTTCTCTGTGATAGCAGGCTGCTGCTACTACATACATCATTCTGTCATTGCCAGAGGGAAGGTGCACACAAACACCTTCAAAAACACTTYCAGTAGCTAACACTGAAAAGTTCAAAAAGAAATTATGGCTWCTGCTGCAGATTTAGAAATGAAAGAATGCTGCTTATTGATTGTTATGAATCTCACAGCACATTGCTTACCGTTACAGTGGCAGCACATTGCACTTAGAGAGGTTAACGGTCCCTTTTAGTTGCATTTCTCTGTGTTTGTTGAGTGAGTGAGTGAGTGAGTGAGTGAGTGAGTGAGTGAGTGAGTGAGTGAGTGAGTGAGTGAGTGAGTGAGTGAGTGAGTGAGTTCACTGTGTCAAGACAAGGACAAGAACAAAAACTTTCTCCCAATAAGTTGATATATTATGCATTCAAAATGGAAATGAAACAACTTAAACACTGAGGAAACAAATGAAGAGGATATTAAATATTTATACACAATATAGATGCTAATTTTACAATTTATATAATATAATCAAAASTGCAATAACATATTTAAGATGCAAGCACTTTTCAGATAGAGAAAACATGATTTTGTTTTTTGAATGAAAAGAAATATGTGTGTGCACACTTTTTTAAATGCACTGTACACTGTGCTTATTCCCACTTGTTGTGCCATCAGTCACACTGAATGTAAAATGAGTAGCCCAAAGCTAACAACTTTAGCATTAAGTTTAGCAGTGATTAGAAATCACAATCTGCCACTTACAATATTACCTAAAAAAATGATCACAAATGTATTGACCTGGTTACAAGCTCAGCAATTACTGCATCCACTAAATGTGTGGATTTAATATCCAACTAGGCACAGCTAACACTGGATACAGGTGTGAGACTAATAAATAAATGAAGGAGACAATATCAATATTTCACGTCTAGAAATCAACCTTTATATTATTAAAAGTTGAAAAAACAAATGTTAGTTATTAGCTGCTGCTGCTACACACACTTGCATGAAACACTATGAAGTTTTTGGGAGAAGAGGTTTATCTATTGAATGCTCTGCCTTTGTATTGGCCTTGCTTGGACTAGCTGTTAGTTTGTTTAGCTCATCAAAATTAAAATGATATTTCTCCAAACAGACGCTTGTTTAAAGTGCCTATGTGTCTACAGCTTTTTATAAGAAATTTTCATACAAAATTACGGTACTCAAGAGATTAAATCATTCAGGAAACAATTACTGTGAGCCAGAGTATGCATCTGAACACCCAACAGCTCCTGCACATTATTGACCTCAGAGAAAGATCATAAACCGCATGCAGACTTCAACTTTATGTCTCTTAGTAATGATCCTGTCTTGCAGAATATCTGTTCTTGAACAGCAACGGACAAACCTATTCCCAGTACATGTGGCACACAGATTCCTGCTTTTCCATTTCTCCCCCTGGGGTGAACACATTACAAAGTTTTGCTTAGTTGAGGTTGGTAAAAATGGCACCAAGTAACCTGAGACTGAGTGATAGTAACATCTTTCTTTAAAGCCATCCTAATTTTTATTACAACCTCATATATTTATTAAATTGTTTGTACCAGTTTAACTAAAGCACAAATAAGTAACCAAGTAAATAAATGAGATCCAAGTAGACAAAGGAAACTCAGGTTGAGTGTTCATAAAGTTAAGGGTGTGATCTAAATTTATGTTTTGGAGGGTTTTAGAAACAAAAGTACAAACAAGTTCAAAACATTTTATCTGCCTTATTTTATTGCTCTGAACATGACAAAAGCAGCTCTGCTCCAAAACATCTAACACTCTGCCTTCACCAGCGGTGTCATCTATCAGATGAAAAAATACCGTAAGCAAATGCTGAGACATTGGCTGGTCTGTTAAAACACAGAAAAACATGCAGAATGAGGGATTTCACATCTACTTAAAATGTTTTTCCCCTCTACACAAATCATCCCTTCTTAGGGTTAAAAGATTTACAACACACGATTCAAATATTATATTATATCAATATATAACCTATAAATCAAATATTATACTTAAACTGTGATGGAGTCACAAAAATTTAGGATGTAACTAAAAGCATTGTACTCACATATTTGAGTATTTCAATCTTTCATTAAAAAAAAAACAATTTTCCTGAAGTTAATGCATGTAAAATAAGGCCTCAATGGAAATAAACCTATCTACAAATAAGTTAAAACCAAATTCAGGTTTTCAAAGACAAATCTGATTCTAGACCCCAGGTTGCTGCAAAGAATTCCTGACTGTGGAGGCTGACATCACAAAACCTAGCTGGAGCTCAAAATAGGGCAGAGATATTGAGACTCCCCCCACCCGCCTTATTTATCACAGCACACAGCTCAGCTCGAGTATGAAAGGAAAAGAGCAAAAATTATGAATTATGCCATCATTTGTCCCTCAGTCTATCAGCTCCACTTCAGACAGAAACAAAAGTCAGACAGACGGAGGAATGAAACAGAGGTGTGTGCTGGTTAGGGGATAAAAAAATACAAACAAACAGCTGCAGCATCTGTAACAAATGTAAAAATATAAAAACAATGTTCTGTCATCTATCTTCTTTGACTGTGAATAAATGAATTGGTAAACAAGTCATCAGTTGATTTGGAAACCTCTCTTATCAGAATCTGAAAAGACAGAAAGGCATTTCTGCTTTCCAAGTACTTCTGCAAGCTTGCCGTTTCATTATGCAGCGCACATATGCAGCTGCACATGCCTCAGCTGGACGTGATGAAGCAGCTGACTTTATTGAACCCCGTTCTCCACCCTTTGCTCTGGGAGCTCCCTCTCCTATCCATTCTCCTCAAGACTCATCCCTTGCTCCATGTGTTGCAGTGTGATGTCACCAGCAGGAAGCTAATGTAGCACATCCTTAGGGCGCAGCATCCCTCCTATTTTATTTTGTATTTTTTGCAGTTTACATACAGGACTAATAAGAACTGATATGCATGAGCTCTCCCATGAGTCACAAACTTTGCTGACAATGTCTTTCTATTATTGTTCATTGTGAGCTGATAAAACATTTTATCAAATCATGTAAAGAATCTGAGCCCCTTTGCAGGAAGCTAAATGCTAAAACGTTTCTTAGTCTGTGGCAGAAAATATGAAGTTGTTTTCTTTCAGCTGCTCCCTTCTGCAGGGGTCMCCACAGCATGTGTACTGACATGAAAGATTTGGCAACTCTCTCCTGCCAGATGCCCTTCCTGACGCAAATTGGCCTCTAACCTGTAGCCTCAGTATTAATTAGTAGGACAAAATAAACTAACACTTGTGGTCCAATTACTACAAATATTTAAGACAATTTGAGACAATGAATGATGATCAACAAGCAGGGAAACACTTAGTATAGGTACTGCTGTTCTTATCTTCTGCTTGGAGATTTGTCATATTAACCCACCATTAGGTGGTACACAGATTTTCTGGTCCATTTTATTAATAAAGCAAAAAATAAAAAAATAAAACTAAAAATACACAACTGACACCTAACATGACTCAGGAAATTGCTTTAAATTCAGCTATCCTTACTTTAAACCTTTACATATTCAGGGGTAGACATGAGGATATTTTTCAGGTTGTCCAGCAGACTACCTGTTGACACGACCTGGTTGTCMGCAAAACATTTTGGTTGTCCAGAAGAATCTCAAGAAAAATGTAATTTAACAAGTATAWTGTTCTGTAGATAAAGTTTATTATATATAATTGTTCTCAGTCAGCCAGGTTGACAGGATCTGCGTGAATAAAACTTCCTCATTCTCTTCTTTGATACAGAGTATTTAAAGCTCAGGGAGTAAAGCAGCAAAAATGTTGCTAATAAAATCTAGAGGTTACCCAACATTCATAAACTTATTTTTAMTCATAGTCAAACATTTTCACTTAAATAGGAGTATCCTGTGTACATGACCTTCTTAAAAGTTACAGTTTAGTGTTCTGTTCGGTTTTACCAAGTTTTTTCTCCTTTTCATTTTTACAAATGATGGACAACCGCAGCAGAGAACTTTAATCAAGGTCTTTTTTTCTTGGTTGTCCAGCGGACACCAGGAGACAGGATCTGGTTGTCCGAAATGAAAATAGATCGTCTCAGACAACCTAAACGATGGTTATGTCTACCCCTGCATATTTGTATAAAAGTTAAAATTGCAAAACAAATATTGGTTCAGGTGTAAATTTTTCATGTATGTAAATATTTAGTTGCATTTACTTCCAGAATAAAAGGGCTTGTGAAAAACTGTTCTTAGCCATGCGGAGCCCTTTTAYTTAAGCACATATAAAACAATCTGTGGTCACATCAGCTCTCCAAACTAAACAGGTCTCCATGGAAATCATGGCTGATGGAAAGCTGCCCACACAGATCTGGGAAAGGATATTGTGGAGGCTCGTTTTTGAACACCTTGACTGATAGGCATCTACTACTTWACCATGAGTCTACTTGCAGCTCTCCACAGACCGTGAGTGTTTTAAATAGAAACAAAACAAAAGAAAAAAAATTGAAAATCATATCAAGCGAGCAATCACTCATGTCAGTGCTCGACTTTTTGTTTGTAGATTTGGCCTGAGGACAACTTGTGTACTTCCTTAGTTTTTCAGCACAAAAACTCATGTTGGCACATGCAGTCAGAGGACAGTAAAACAATCAGTGGTCTGCTGTACGACAGAAATAAAAACGGGCAACCTCCAAGTAAAATACCCTTCTGGCTGCTTTTGATCATAGTTATTTTTAAAAAAATTTCACCCTGACCTAAATGAGCAACTTAGCTATCAGTTCAACCTCAATAATGATAAATGAAATGAAAGATAAATGAAAATATTTGTATTATTTATCAATGAGGCATCAAGTCAACGTCGAATTGAGATTTAAAATATTAATGTGATTAGTGACTGACAGAATATTTAATATAGTTTTACTAGATGCTTGAATTTTAATGCAACTTGTTCAGACGTCAAATGAGATCCCTAAGCAGCATCACTGCTAATGTTAGCATCTCACTAAACTTTTGGATTATAAATAACAACAGGGGGGGACAAATTTACTGGAATATCATTGAGTTAAACGGCTAGCTGAGTGAGCATCCATTGGTTTAAAGCTGAAACTATTGACACATTAATGAAACTCACACAAAGTGATAACTGAATCAACAGTTTAACCTTTCAGATCACTTTAGTTCAAGGTGGCTACCACAGCTAATCCATCACACGTGACTCTAATTTTACAGATATTGAGTTAAAATATGGCAGGGGTAGTAGCTGAGAGTCATCCTTACGGCATACTCCAAGCTCAAGGTAGCCCTTTCTGTGCATGGTATATTTATATAATAAAACAGGTCAGGAGTATTTTATATTTAATTTTTCTGTTCTGCACATGTGCCAGTCTTATGTCCCTTTCTCTCAGTGCTTGTGACTTGTGTGGAAACTAACAGGGCAGGAGTCCTGATTAAGTTCCAACAGTTTTTTTTATTTTTTTTATTTTTTTTCTGCAGGTTTGACTTTGGTCCGACAAAAAACACACTGCTGGGAGTGCAGTTTTGTTTGGGGAAACATGCCAAGACAGGGAAGGGGAGCGATGTGAAGGTCTGCTACAGGAGCTCCTCAGCACAGCAGCACAACAACAACCAGGGTGTGGTGACTCGGAGAAAGGAATGTCCTCGGGACAGACAAATGTTTTACCAGTTATCTGAAACAGACGAAGAGAGGCTAGACTTTGACCGCTCATTACGAGAAAAAAAAAAGAGGCTAAGTAGCCGAGACTGTTAGCATAACATTTTGCTTTCTAGGAATTCCTATGTTAAAAAGGATGAAAATTATACATGATACTAACCAACCCTGTGCTCACTTGTCAAACAGGTTTAATTTAAAAGAACCGAAAGTTTGCTTTTCCTGCCAGCCAACCTCAGCTGTGTTTCCTCTAACTCCACATAATTTAATTACGTARTGAAACTGTAAAATACCTGTAAGGTCCGGTCCAATACTTAACAACGATAATATAGCTAGGGAGAATGTGCCTATAGTTTAACAGCGCCTTTCGGTTTTTTATTTTATTTTATTTTATTTTATTGACCGAACGTCGAAAATAGCCTTGAAAACTTTTAACTAAGTAACAGGTTCCAACTCGCCGAGCTTCTGCTTGTATCTCGGCTCAGTAACTAACTTCTCCACTCGTGCTGCTTTAATCAAACACTTTCCCCACAACTAACTGCATAAACCTCTCCAGCTCAATTTACGTGTAAAATAAATATGTACGGTCTTACCTCGCTGGAAACGCGTTTAAATTCTCCAACAGTGCAGTGTTTCTGGCTAAATGTTTCTCCGTTTCCTGTGAAGCTAATCAGCGAACAGGCGAAAGCTGACAAACCCGAGCCGCTCAAGACCCACCCATTGTGATGCGTTTAATGTCGACTCGGAAATTTTGCTTTTACAAGGGTTCTCATTGCTATTTATTTTTATTTAGCAAGATATTTTTTACAAATTAATTATGCCTTCATTCTTTGTGCTATTGTAACAATTATACCAAAATGTCACTCCGATGTGCTACAATGTTTAGTTTTTGTAACATTTAAAGTTTTCAAAAAACATAAAATAAAAATAAATAAACAATATTTACAAATATTTTCCTCATAAACAAACTGAGATCTCTTTAATTCTTCCATAAACGTTCCATTTGTAACAACCTTTATCATGTTTGTTCTATCTTTGTCTTCTTAAGCTACTTCTGATATTCTACAGTATTTTACCTTTTAGCTAGACCTTTGTTGTTTTTAGCTTTCAACAAGCCTTTTGCTACTTTTAGCCAGCAAGTTACTACTTTTGCTTATTTTAGCTTTACATTTTACTAATTTAACTATTACTCAGCCTTTGGTTATTTTTAGCTGTAAGCTAACCTTTTTTGTTTACTTAATAAGAAAGCTATGAAAGTGGAACAAAAAGGTTCTCGTTGAGAGTAAGACCGAGTGAGAATGTAGCACTCAAAATGACCCACTGTCAGGGAACGCAACACAGAACGTCTTCGACCTTTGGATTCACGCGCTTCCTTGCTATTGGCTGAAATCGTACAAGTCACCTCCCCTTTACGGTTAATGATGACATAATTCAATTTGTACAGGTTGCAAACGTGTATTTTTACTTTGGTTCATAAAAGAACTTCTTAATTAGTTTGTTTTTGTCTTACTGACAACATTATTAACACAGTTGTTTTTATTAATTATTGTATGAGGAAATGGACTTTGACCTGTGTGCTTTTCTCCCACAGAGCAACAGGAAATCATACAGCAGGGATTTAAGCTTTTCAACATGCCATTCTCCCAGTGAGGTCGCAAGTTCAGTCCCTGAAGCACTCTGTCGAAATGCAACAGCAGCCTCGAGGTATCAGAACACCACTTACAGTACAGACATAAAGACCACTTGTCACAAGTGTTCATATTTATTTAAAAATAGCTTTGCTAAATTAGATTACCCCACAGGAAAGGAAAACAAAACCTCTACATACCCCCACCCCAATGAATTATGGTAAAAATAAAGACTTGCAAGTTGCAAGCTCAATTCAATTTGGTTTAGCACCATTTCACACTTTACACACAAAAAGCCCAAATTATGAATCCTATTCAGTTCTAAAATTCTCTTCAATTACTTGACATCTACAAAAAAATAGCACTTTCACTTGCAATAAATAATGTATTGCTAATTGGTAAAGACAGGAGATTGCACTGAATCTTCATTTTGTTTGAGTCCAGCACTGACCTTTTTTACAGTTGCTAATGTATTAAACTGGGCACTAAATGCTGAAATACGTTCATTTACATCTGTTTTTGCATTAACTGTTTTATACTGACTTATTTATAGATTAATATTATTGGTATAGTAACTTGTGGTAGCAAAATGTCCTTAGTGTGCAATGTTGTGTGTCAGTGCACAGCTAAAACATGGATACGATTTAAACGAGTGTATCTCAACATAACAGAAATAAGAATATATTCTCATGCAAGAACCGTTCGTACGCACAGATTTGTTCTTAARTTGTGCGTACGAGTGATTTAGGAGAATTTGTGGCATTCACCAATGTTTTCATATTCTAAGATTTTTTTCAGATACGAACAAAATTCAGGAGTGGTCCAGACCTGTCGTATATTTTATGAGCAGTCAGTCTGCTGTTATCCAGACGGGTTTTCTTCACTAATAACTTTATATTTCGTTAGTTTGAAGATATTTTCAGTTGAAAATAAATCACACTCCATAATTATGTTGACAAAAGGCTATTCTGTTTGAATTAGAGTTATAGTTTTAAATGTAATAATTTAGACTTACAATATAAATTGTCCGTTCGTCCATTTTCAGCCGCTTATCTGGGATCGGGTGCGAGGGCAGCAGGAGAGAGACCCCGCTCTCCCCAGCGACACTCTCCAGCTCGTCCTGGGGGACTCAGAGACGTTCCCAGGCCAGAGGGTGTACACAATCCCTCCAGCGAGTCCTTGATTTTCTCCAAAGTGCCAGACTTATTTTGAAAACATTTTAAAATGCTTATTTCAAACCCGCATCTGAGACCACCTGCGACCGCGCAGCGCGCGGGGGTTACGGTGCTCAGCGCTGCGGCTTCTGAATAAATGAAAATGATTTAACACAGTTGTTTATGCTTTTAGCAGCTCTTTTTATTCCACAGCTGACCTGCTAAAAATGACAGATTTTCTTTTCTGGATCTCTGACAGACGGACTTCAATCTCTGAACTCGTAAAGTTTTTCTTTTTTTAGTTTTCGCTGTCATTTTTCATGAATGAATGGACACTTCCTTGTATCTGAGGCAGGAAACAGCCTTATATGGTGTTTTTGGGGTGGTAATTATGCTAATCTCCTCTCCTCGTGCACGAGCAGCTGGATAGAACAGGTGTAATTTACACAGCTCATTTACACCCTTTTCCTGAAGATAGAAGAGTTTGTTGAATCTGACGTGACATGTTCGTACGAACCCTTTGTACAAACAAAAGTAAGAGAAATTTAGGATAAGAATACGAACATGTTCTTGCATGAGGCCCAATGACTCTATCTAGAGCACAATGCATCACACACTTGGATCATGGTTAATGTAAAAAGGTCAATCCTGTGCACCACACTGGTGACAGTGGAAAGGCATGAATCTGTTTTGACAGGGAAAAAAAACACCATCAGAACCAGGCTCAGGACAGGCAGCCATCTGCCATGGCTTGGCCTAGATTGGTCCACATGTAGTTCTTACACCAGAGTATGTACGGAAAAAGGTGGTTTTAGATATTCAACCCACACACATCTTTGGAAACACTAATCCAGCGTTGAAACGTTTGTGTATTTTCTTGAACACACGCTTCAGTTTATTGATTAGCGAAGCCTCGTCAGTGGATTTACTCTACAAGGTGAAATGATTTTGTGCAGAACATTCAGCTTTGCTAGCATTTGAATTTATGTTTTCAACAAACGGTAGATCATTTTAATAGGTGGAGAACTATTAAAATGAGAGGCTGTCACATTAACCGTGTTACATCTCTTACTCACTCTGTACTGCTCCCTTAAATAGGCATACCATACATAGGCGGAGATCACAGGGGACAGGGTGTTCTAGAGATGTTCCAGAGTTGCATGCAAACATTCACTGCAGAGCTTTTCTATTTAGCCTCTAATAAAAGGATCAGAAAAGTAACATGCGGGTCAATTAGTAAATGTAGTAACATACTTTTATTACTGCAAGTGAGTAAGAATGCATTACATTTTTGTACTCCTATCTAATGACCTGTGTGATGACTTCCACTCACATTGCTGATTTTAGAAAAGCTTTCAAATGACATTGATTTAAGCTCAAATAAGTCATCACGAACCTTATCTATGAAGTAGTATAAAGAAAACAAAATACAGTGTACTTTTTACATTATGTCTCGCCACACTCCCATCTTCATATTTTATGTTCTAAAACACTGTTCTCCAGCAGATTATATCCTGCCATCATGTACATGTGGAAACAGAAATCACAAGAATACAGAACAAATTGTTTACTTATTCTCCTGAACCTCTCCTGTGTACATGTTAGAAAACCGTTCCTGTTATGCAACTGCTGAAAGACACACATGCACACACAAATGCCCCAAGGGTGGTGTGTTCATTTTCAAGGTAACAGAAAGAATGTCCAATTAGGACAACATTTGTTAAATACAATTGAGAACTGTGTTTTTTAAGTGAATTTGCTGATGGGAGATGCCATGGCCAAATAATTCTGTATTAGACTCTGCAGTCATGCTGCCAGAATTACACTGATTTCAATTCACTGTTGTTTATTAGGGTTTTACCACAAGGAAAAACGATTATTTAAGTTTCTTTGAGTCAGTAAAATAGAGTCAAACAAGAGCCATCTGGACTGTTCAAGGATGACATGAAAGTCACAAACAAAAAAACTTCTTAAAACCACATTTTCTGTTCATAACTCTCTGCTGTTTCATTGCTTTGTTTTGTTACTTTGTTTTCAGAATACTGTTTGATACATTCATACAGTCAGGGATTAAAAATAGATGACAGAAATGCAAATGAGACCTTCAGATACATCCATCCATCCATCCATTATCTGTACCCGCTTCTTCCTTTCAGGGTCACTGGTGCTCATATCCATCAGTGACTGCGCGAGGGGGGTGGGGTACACCCTAGACAGGTCCCAAGTCCATCACAGGACCACATAGAGACAAATGAGACAAACAACCATTCACATTCACACTCTACCCAGAAAAGTCYCCAGCTGGGATTCCATACAGCAACCTTCTTCCTTCTGATAAATTGAGAGACATTTCCTTAAACAGTCACTTTCACTGTTTTAGATTTGGGTATTATAGGTAGGTTTTGTGTGTGTGTTATGAACAATAATAATAATAATAATAATAATAATAATAATAATAATAATAATAATAATAATAATGATGATGATGATGATACATTTTTCAAGTTTTTCAGTCAATTAATTTGATTTTTCTTCAAGTTTATTAGGGTCTCCCATGGAAACATGCCTCTGAGTTATTTAGAACCCTTGATGATGAAACACCTATCACATCAGGAAACCTCGCCCACGATAGGGAAACCAGGGCACCTCCCTGGAGCCAGGCCTGGTGGGGTAGCATGCCGGCGAGCGCCTTGTGGTCAAGCCTTTTGCTCATGGGGCTCAGCTGGGCGAAGCCCGAAAGGACTACAGGAGGCCATATCCACATGGACCCACCACCCGTGGGGAGGACCATCAAGGTCGGGTGTAATGCATGCCAGACAGCAGGCGAAGGAGTGCCCCTGGCCATGCCGATTCCCGGCAGCAAAGACTGGTTGTAGGGACATGGAACGTAACCTCATTCATGGGTAAGGAGCCAGAGCTTGTGTGTGAGGTTGAGTGTTACCAGCTAGATATAGTTGGGCTCACCTCTACTCACAGCTTGGGCTCTGCAACCCAACTCCTGGAGAAGGGCTGGACTCCCTCCTATGCTGGACTTGCCCAGGTAGAGAGGCGATGGGTGGGTGTGGGGATACTCACAAGCCCCCGGCTGTGTGCCTCGGCGTTGGAGTTCACAAAACAAGAGGGTTGCCTCTCTGTGGCTTCGTGCTGCMGGAGGAAAGGTTCTGACTGTTGTTTGTGCTTATGCACCAAACCAAACCAAACCAAAGATTTTCACATGTCCCGAGGGACAGAATGGGCCATGCTTAGGGCCTCAGCTTCCAGGAGCTTCCTGTCGTGGTGGCAAACAAAGGACCAGCTGGTGGACACTATGGTGTTGGAGGCTGTCAGGCTGAAGAAGGAGGCCTTACAGACTTGGCTTTCCTAGAGGACTCCAGAAGCAGCTGACAGGTACAGGGTGGCAAAGAGGGTTGCAGCTTCGGTGGTTGCAGATGCAGAAACTCGGGCGTTGGAGGAATTCAGTGAGGCCATGGAGAAGGACACGGAGGTAAACAGTTCTGCGACTCAGAAAAGTGTCCCAGGCTTGCTTGTTTTGGGTGGGGAACTGCTGWTCCAGACAGAGAATATTGTTGGGCAATGGAAGTAACACTTTGAGGATGTCCTGTGTCCACTCTCCATGTCCACCTTTGAGGAGGTAGAGTCAGAAGACTTGGGGGAGGACGAGTCCAATACCATGTCAGAGGTCAATGAAATAGTCAAAAAGCTCCTCGGAGGCAGGGCGCCAGGGGTGGATGAGATTCGCTCCTCCACATCAAAAGGAGTCGATTGAGGTGGTTTGGGCATCTGATTAGGATGCCTCCTGGACACCTCCCTTTAGAAGTGTTCTGGGCACGTCCCACTGGTAGGAGGCCCCAGGGATGACCCAGGATGAGCTGGAAATTGTTGCTGGGGAGAGGGATGTCTGAGTTTCTGTCCTGGACCTGTTGCCTCTGCGACCCGACTACGAATAGAAAATGGAGATGGAGAAGTTTGTTAATAAATAAAGTTGGAAATAAGTCCCTGATTTTCCTATGGTGCAACTTTCTAAATTCTGTTTTAAAACAAATTTAGAACTTTTTAAAAAAAATTTAAGTAGCAACTCTTTTACTGTCAAACAAGTGCCTGCATTAGAAGTTGTACATGTGAAGACTAAAGCTTGTTTTCAAAGCCTTTATATTGACTGTGTATTTTTATGGTCACATGTTATTTATTTATTTTCAGGACTGAACAAAAATCTTGGTAAAATCCAAACTTAGCATGAGCTGTTTCCCACACAGTCCTTCAGTAGATCCACAAACACGGAGCAGGAGGGAAAAAGGCTCAAGGCTATTGTGAACCACTGAGTCACTCTTCATGTCCCAGAGGATGTTTACCCCTGAGGGCTGAGTGTCCTCACTTGACCCACACACCAATAACACTACTGAAGGGTGGGGACAGGGTGACACCTAGTGATGTTATTGGTACAGTACAGCTGACTGGGAGCTGTTTGCGCTGATTTGTTTATCCATTTATGATATTAGTTAGTAGTGTTTTTAATAACAAGCTTGCTAAAATAATAGTTTTATGTCTGACTTTCATGTATTGAAGAAGAAAATGCCCCCAGAGAACATAAAGCTTGGTTTAATTTGTTTGTATCTTGTGTTGTCATCACTCACCACCATAAAATCTAGATAATTGTGTTAGTAACAATAATAATGAACCATAGGATAGACTGTAATGAAACTCACTGAAAGCAATCACAAGATGTAAATCTATAACTGGTCAAGAATACACATTTATTTACTAACATATTTAAAATGATGACAATAATTTTGACAGATTTTGGTTTTGTTTACTATAATCACTGAATTTGTGTTTCTGTTCAGTAACTGCAGATTTAAAAAATTTTTCTGAGTATTTTGATGATTCTGGATTGTTTTGTTTCCTGAAGTTATTTTTTGAACTTTCTTTGCACACAGTTAACACTGTGACTGCAGAACATTTGTGTTTGGTAGATTATTTCTTTGTTGTAACATTGCTTCTTGGTTATAAATCTTATACAGGGCCCCTAACTGGCAGCACCTGGGGGTACCAGATGCTCAAAACAAGTGACAATAACAACAGCAAAATAAACTGTTGGGCAGAGAAGATTTAGCAAAATTTTCATACTATGTGCAGTGCAATCAATTCAATTCAAAAATACTTTACTGATCCCAGAGGGAAATTAGGTSTTGTTGTAACTCATTTAACTAAAAACTTATTGTAGATGCTGATGGCTGTGGGCAGGAAAGATCTTCTGTAGCGGTCTGTATTACAGCGAAGTTGAAGAAGACTCCGACTGAAGACACTTTGTCTTTCTATGACAGTCTGATGAAGAGGATGGTCAGGGTTGTCCACAATGTTCTTGATTTTATGTAAAATCCTTCTTTGCGCCATCATCTCCAGAGATTCCACAGTCATCCCCAGAACAGAACCAGCCTTCTTTATCAGGTTGTTTAGCCTTTCCAATCCACATACTCAGCACTACTGTTCATCCCACAAATGCATGTTCCTTGCAAATGTGGCAACATTTTAACTGGACTTTATCAGACTTTCAAACTGTATAAGATTTGTTGCCAAGAAGCATTGTTACAATAAAAAACTAATCTACCAAACACAAATTTCCTTACTTTCTGTGCTAAGTTTAGGTGTGCTCAGATCTGACCACTAGAGGTCAATCAGATCTAACATTTAACACTTCTACACCATGCTTTTCTTTTCCCCCATGAATCTTTTGCCTTTTTAAGTGTTCTTTAGAAGACTCATTTTAACATCCATAACAAACCTTACTCCATCCCTTTTCATGCTCACTCTTTGTTTCTTTGGAAAATTAATTGGAAGATTAGGTAAGGATTAAGAGCTTGGCAAAATTCTCGTAAAAAGAATCCCATTTCATGACATGACATGCATCACCAACGTCTGTCTCCTACTCATACTTAAAGCTGATCCCCACCCCCCACCCAAAAAATAAATAAATAAAATAGCTCTATTAGCTGAGAATGTGGGCTCAGTGCTCCCCTTGTCTCTAAAGTGTCTTTTATCTCAGCTCCCACTGGTGTCTTTTTCCTTAGTAAGCTGAAGTCAGTTGAGTAAAATACACTGTGGGGAAAAGAAAAAAAGTGGAAATTTGCCCCCTGCTGCTGCTCATATAAAATGCTCCCAAACCAGAGCCAATGGTCAGTGCAAGTTATCATTAATCATTGGGGTGGTGGGGGGTGAGAGGAAAGCAGGTGGGGGAGCCTGAATCTGGGAGGGTCTATAGGACGGATGAATGGGTGCACTGTAGTCTCCTCGAGCAACCCATACAAGCAGAGCAAAGCCGTTTTAATAGTCTTATCTCTGCACAGCGATGCCTCTGTATGCACACATCTGTATGGATGGGATGTTGTGTAAACTACAAGGCAATTTAGACCACTATTACGATGAATCCTGCCTGGACAGATGCTTGTTTAGCAGACCAAGGCTTTTTCAAATCTATTACCTCCCTCTCGTGAGGCCACACAGCAATAAAAGCGGCCATATAAAAGAGAGGGAACTGAAAAGACTTTTAAACTTCTATCGTCTTCATCCAGCTGTGCTGCTTGAATATGCAAAGTTGAAGGCGTGGATCTTTGTTTGGGTGAGGCGCTTTAATCCAGCTTACGCACCCTGAGCCACAGCGCAGCCGGGCGAGGGACGAGTTACAGGATCTGATACAAGTCAAAGAACAATCAACACACCCCAAAAATGTCTTTCTCTGTCAGTCTCTGAACTCTGGGGCTCCTCCGTATTTCAGTTTAACATAAAGATAACAAATTGAACCATTTTTCTGTACTTTTTTTGCCTGATCCTATCCAGATAAGAGCTAAAGCTGTTTATGAGATTTAGAGAAGAAAAGAGAGAAACACAGAGAAAAAAAACTGAGAATAAGAGAGGATTAAAAAAGATTTAGAGGAGTCTGATATATTCCTAACCCTAAACAGGCAGCGTGGAACAATATAATCCCAGATTTTTTTCCATGCATGTTTTTTTTTTTCAAAAAGGACGTTTTGTTAGAGAGAGAGAGAATTCTGCATTTAAAGCCCATCATCTCACTGTTTTCAGCAGATTGTAAACCTGTCCTTGTTGTCCTGCTGTTCATGTGAGTGACGCTGAGTGGGCAAGATACATGGAACTCTTGGAGGACTAAAATGACAGGAAAGGAGATAAAAAAATGGAAATGTTTATCGTAGAGACACAACAGAAAATGCATCATTCTCCTGTATGCAAAAACATTTTCTCTTGTCCTCTTGTTTCCCTTAAATAGCTACAGAAAAGCCTGGCACAACTGTTCTGGTACTTTCACCACTAAATATTTTAAAAAGCCACAAGAATAAGTCTTGTTTCAGCCTTCCAGATGGTGCACATATTGTCCTCCATGAAGGTGGGGGTAACTGACTCCCAACCACACACAAGATATCATCATTACTGGGTGTCATCTTCTCCACTCGTGACAAAGAAGGTGTGTTTGAACACAAATGTGAAAACCTTTTCCGTTCTGCACCTAAACAAATAAAAAAGCATTCAGATTACTTTTTATAAACCAGAATACCAATGTAAAATAAAACTTAATTGATTTGTACACAGTTATTCTTTTGCTAGAAAATGGTTTTGCAAATTGAGTTTTTATAAGGTATAAAATTATTTTGTTTTGAATTCGAGCATAACTGAGCTCTGTCATTGGACTGAGTGTAAACTTGATTCAATTGAAATTCACTGAAATGAATTATATTTGGGTCTGATTTGGACCTGGTTGGTTAAACGTTTAGTTCTCTGAGATCTGTGGTGCAATATTCGGGCCAAAATTAAGACTATTGTGCACCCAGTGGTGGCTATGTCCATGTAACAGGAGGATACATTAATTCCAAAGCCAGCTGTTGATAATGACTGGCTGGCACCAGTAACAGAGAGATTGGAGCTGGCAAATGAGAAGATAACTCATAGGCTATATGTGTTAGCAGTGGAGAAGCTGGTGACTAGCATGTCTAGACTGGTCACCCACTGGATTGCCTACTCCCTCTGCTGTCTATTAGCATCGGATAGACTTGCTTTAGCATCCGATAGACTTGCTTTAGCATTGGATAGGCTTGCTTATAGTTAACAGGTTGAGCCTATAGATATTTTCATACTGTGTGTCATGGAACATGGAAAAAAAAGAAAAAGAGATCTGAACATGGACTGACATCAAAAGGTAATCATATCTAAACCAGATCAGGCTTGATCTCTGTAGAACTTTTTATGCAAGTGCACCATAATTATTTCCTCTACTTCTAATAGACAAATAAACCAGACCAACCACAAAACCTGCTCTGTGGAGACCATGAGGGAATAACTGAATATGTGTTTTTTTCCATTCCCTTCAGGACAGGCAGCATTGTAAAATCAAGATGATGCTCTGTGGTTTTTCTATGAAAAATGTATGACGTGTGTGTTTGTTTGTGTTGGCAACAAAAGCAAACATGAACCACTGGTACATTTTAATGAAACTTTCAGGTCCTAATCAATAACATTCAGACATACAATTGTACACGCAAATGTTGAATTTTTCAAGTGAATCCAATTTAATATGGCAGCCACAGCTAATCAGCTTTTACCCACAGAAACACAGCTACCTCTCCTAATTTTAGATATTAAGCTAAAATTTCCTGTGGTAGTAGCTGAGACTCATTCGCAACACATATATATTGTATCATTAAAATGTGCACATTTTTATTTGTCATCTCTTAATTCAGAGACTACGTATTATTAGGGGAAACACTGTATAAAATGAAAGAACAAGTATTATTATCATTTTCCTTTAAATTTGTTTATTTTGCTGGATCAATTCAAAATAAAAAATGAATAAAAATCTATTTTTAAATAAATGAAGATTTTTTTTACTTTAAGATTTGTGAGGTATTTGATTTCTGTAGTGCTTCTTTTTTAAGGCCAGTTCTAAATATATAAATGTGTGTTTTTACCATTATTTAACCAGGCAAATCCCATTGAGATTGTACATCTCTCTTTCAAGGCAGGCCTGGGCCTGAAGGCAACCTATTATACACGTTTTTGGGGTGTGGGGGAAACCGGACCATGGAGAAAACCTACACAAGCACGAGGAGAACATGCAAACTCCATACAGAAAGACCCCAGGACCTTCTTGCTGCGAGGCATCGATGCTAACCACTGAGCCGTTATGCTGCTCTGCACTGTAAAAAATGAAATGTTGGATTTATTTAACCATGTTATGTTACCTGGTTCCACTAAACTGAGTTGAGTAAATTCAAAGCAATATACCAGTTTTTTAGCCAAAGAACATGAGTATGTTGCTTTGAATTTATTCAACTCAGTTAAGTGGAACCAGGTAACATAACATGGTTAAGTAAATCCAACATTTCATTTTTAGAGTGTGTGTGTGTATGTGTGTGTGTGTGCGTGCGGGCGTGCGAGCGTGCGTGTGTGTGTGTGTAGAGAGAGAGAGAGATCAATGTCATAAAATAAGATCCTCCACAGCATAAAAATAGTTGTTTTAATTAGTTAATTTTCTAATCCATTACATGTTTATATGACCTATTAAGTTCTGATCCATACAAAATGATTGATTGATAAAGACAAAGCCAGCTCCCGTATTGAATTGACAGACTGTTTTAAAGCCACTCAACATTTCTATATTTGGGCCTGACCTGAGTGTCAAAAAAGCCAAACAACCTTCTAAAAATGGTCCTCAAAACCAGAACTACCAGTGTATTTCTGTAGAGGACAGTCTGTTCCTGGGTGTCCCTGTTTTGCTTCTGTTGTGTGTTCTTCAGTGAACGGGCTGACAGAGAGGCAGAACGGAAGTGTCATTTTGAGAACAGAAGAAAACATAACATCAAGAAGCAACGCGGCTCTCTCTTCACCTACTCCTTTGAGATACAGTGCATACTGATCAAAATCAGCTTGATGTGAGGAAGCTGCTGTTTTGGAGAATCCTTGCAGTTACTTGTGCACGTAATTTCACCACAGAGGAAACACAACCGAGTTTTAGTGTGGATTCTGGTCTCTCTGTTCACCAGTAATTATATTAGGAGGAACATAAAAACAAAGGAATACAATCATCAACTATGCAAACCTTAGAAAGAATAGTTTTTTTTATACAATTTTGAACACCTTCAGGGAGAAAACAAAGTCATCCAGAGTTTTTAAATGAAGTTCTGAATGAGATTCTGATGACTGATTAAGCTGAATAAAGGACAGAATAGAGTAGTGATTATGGTTTATTTTTGATTTATAATATGAACAATTACAGAGTGATTCTGAAGTCTTGTGCAGCTCAGTTGTCATGTGGCAATAATGTCTTTGCCTGTGTCTCTGTGTGTGTTAACAGAACATTTCATGTCTGAATCAAATGAATAGACTTCAATTAAACACTCAGAAAGTAATCATTGGATGTCCATCTACTATTGATTTAAGCCATCTGCACGKTTTATCTGAACCTGCTAAATCTTCTCTTGTTATTGCAGTTGTGTGATGAAAATCGAGTCATTTTGTTTTCAGCATTGTGCTTCTTAACCCTTCGCTCACCAGCCCCGGGCAAAGTTTTATCYCCCCTCCGCATACAAAGTTATTGAATGATTGGTCAGAAGTTCATGGGCAAGTTWGATTATGCTGAAAGTTGCTCAGACAACAATGGTAGCATTTTGCTTCAACTATTCTGCTTCTGTGATTCCAGCTGTTGTGTTGTCCAACCAAGGACAGCTTTGAGGAGCAGTTTTCTGAGACATTCAGAAAGTATGTTTATCTACATGACTCATACAGACACTTCTCACATTGCAAAATGTGTCTGGCCAAGTTCTGACCCACACARTGCATTAACACTTGGCCCAGATACTGCAAAGAATGACGGCCCTTTGTTGATGGCCCAGATGTGTTTTGCCAGAAGTGATCCTTGCATAAGCCAGCGCTACATAAACCAAACCATAACTGGCCCAGTTGTGGTATGCCATCTTAAAAAGAGTACCATCATTGCCAGACCTGGCCCACATTTGGTTGGCAGACCACTTGCCACTCCAGCAGCGCCAGCTTGACACCTGGCTCCCACGTGTCTGCTATGTGGGTTAGAGGTAGTCAAATGGCCAAAACGTGTTGTGCACAGAGTATCCCAAACAATGTGGTGTTCTATCCGTAACCGATTTGTGACCGATATGTCAATGTAAATTTATTTATATAGCACATAAAACAACAAAAGTTGACCAAAATGATTCACAATTTAGCCAAATGAATAAAACAACAAAGCAACACAGATCAGTTTAAAATAGAGAAAAAGAACATTAAAAACATTAACTTTAAAAGAATCTCAAAYTCTACCAGAATGAAAGGCCAAGGAGTAAAGATGAGTTAAGCATAGATTTAAAAGTTTCAACAGTCTCAGCAGTCTGAATGCTAAGAGGYAAACCATTCCAAAGATTTGGGGCAGAAACTGCAAAGGCCCGATCACCTCTAAACTTTAGTCTAGATCTAGGAACATCTGAGAAACTGGTTGGATGACCAAASTGCCAAATGGACCAAATGGTTKATATTGGAGTGTTGTCTCCAATGAGAAGCCTGACAAAGTGTGTGTGAAAACAAACGTTGAGCAACCACATGACCATCAACTGTTCGCCTTTGGATGGAGCATGCTGGGCCTTTAACATTGGTAGTCAACGCAACCAAGATAGCCACCATGACCAAGTGACCTGAGAAAACACAAAGGTTTCCCATAATTCAGTCAGTTTTATTGATATTGTGCTAATATTCTGTGCAGAAGGTGGTGAGAGACTTTCAGAACAGATAATACACATTGCACAACATTTTTACCTAAAACTTTACAAAAACTTTCAGAAATTAATTACTTATCAAACATGTACAACTGACTAATACTTGCAGYCAAAACAATTCAAGATGGCCACCACAACAAATCAACTTTAGCCAACAAAAAATTAGTTCTAACAGTTGGTTGAACAGATACTGATGTAAAAATTTCACAAGTACTAGCTGAGACATTCACAACACATTGAGCTGGACCACTCACATCACATGCCTTTATAGATAACGCTGTCACACACCATTCTTCGTTTTGCTGCATTCATTTTTACTTTCATTTAAAATCAAAGTACATTTTGACTTTTGTCGCTATACGACCCACAGAAATGCAACAACAGTCTTTTAAACCAGAACAAARCAGGGCTTTCCCTGCACGCACTGTAAATTACATTTAAAGAGAATGAGTTATGCTGAAAAGGAGATCAGTGAAAGGTGTGCCTAAAATCTCTGTAATGTAATTTTAATGGCTCTAACTGGGGTGTAGTTACTGCTAATGAGAGTCTGAAACAAGGCTCATCCAGCTTTCATGCTGCGATGTAAGGCCATCAATTAGGAACGAGGGTGGAGACCCGTCTTTTCATGCTCATCAAGGCTTTGAAGGAATTAGTTCTTTTGAACATTTCCATCTTTGAGTGAAACGGGTCACACAATCAAGAGGAGAGAGGGAGGGAGGGAGGGTTGAGCTGGTAGGTTGCACCCTGCTGCTGTCTGACATAAAGACTTCTCTGCTGAGGGCACCACTGCCTGCGATTCAGGAGCTACTCAAAGTTTCTCATTTTTATTTTTTGAACACAGAAATTTGAAGCATTTAAAAAAATGTTTTCACCAGATGTTTCAATTTAATTTTTCACTGCAGAGATGTCTAGATTTGGAGAAATGAAAACAAAGAAAATTTAGTCAGCTGTTGTGTTTATAGAATACCTGGCATTGTATTTGTTTAATATTAAAACTATCCAGTATTTATAATCTGAGATGGCCATAGAAAGCTAAAAATCAGAGTTAAACAAAAAACAGACAGAAAATTGAATGTAGGAGAAACTAGCATTCATTAAAGAAATGCACATCCCCCACTGTCTTTCATGTCAAATCTTTAAATTATTTACCATTGTTTAAATCCCTTTGAGATCACAGAWYTCTTTTTCMAGGGTGGCTTGGGCTTGAAGGCAACCTRTTGTACTTATTTTTGTGTAAATAAAAATCTTGTGCAACCTGTTGTGCTCAAAGCAAGAGACTGGGGTGACTCACAGCTACTACCACATCAAATTGTAGCTCAGCATGTAAAATGGACTGAGTTTTAACCATTCCTGTGTTGGTTAAGGTTTATTAGCTGTGGTGACCATCTTGAATTGGACTAKCTTGAAAAAGGAATCAAGCCAATAATTACTTTATGGGTGTTTCATTCAAATTTGTCCAGTTCATGATATATTTCGCTGAGAAACAGACATTGTTGACTTCAAAAGTTAATGCCAAAGTTTTACAGAAAGATCTCATACAATCTGTTGGAGCACATAGTTTGTGTTAGAAATGACTCCCATCAACTTCCACAACAAATTTTAGCTCTCCTCAGTTATAAATAATTTAGTGCTGACTTAGCTGTAGTGACTATCATGAATTGGGTTGTTTCCAAAAATTTATCAGTCAATGTTTATCATGGGATCAATTTCTGATAGTTTTTTTAACCCCTTCCACTTGTTCATGATATTTTGCTAACAAAGACACATGGACACAAACACCGGCTMATAAACAATCAGCTACTTTTGAAAGGTGGAGGGTGATAATAATACAACCAGCACCTTCAACAGTAAAAACAATACTTTCATGTAAGAATGTCATCCAGCACAGCTCTGGAGACTGTTTGTTTGTATGTGTGTTATTTTTACAGAAGTGCCATGTGGGATTGGTAATAACAGTCATCTGAGCAAATTGAGTAYACTTAACTTTTTTGCTTTTAAAGTGAAATTGAATGTTGCACTACTGTAGAGCCCGTTTTGTTAGGACTGGTGGTTAAAGTGTAAGTCTCATGGCTCCATATTTGTTACAATTGCAAAAGTAAATCAAATGAAAAGACTGAGACTTCAATGAACATTTTTAAAGCTTCACTGTCATCCAAAATGACAACTTTCTGAAATTCCTGTGCCAAAATTCGACCGTTGACAATGTGTGGTAAATTTGAGAAGTAATCATGAGAACTGTTTTTATTTTCTGCAAGGCTGAAGCATGAAATGAMGCACAACTGTTCTCTAAAGAACAAGAAGATGGCAGAAGCAATGCAAGCTGGTATTCATTACTTCTACAGCCTGAGCATGAATTTAAATGAAAGCTATTGCAAAGTCATGAAGATCAGTCATGAAAACAATCATAAAGTGAGCAAGATAATATGGTTATATATATATATA
>NW_013952405.1:4386895-4389515 GCF_001266775.1 Austrofundulus limnaeus
GTGTGTGTGTGTGTGTGTGTGTGTGTGTGTGTGTGTGTGTGTGTGTGTGTGTGTGTGTGTCATCGAGTTTTAAATGTAAGCAAAATTTGTGGCTGGATGCCTACTACAGTGGGAGTTTCTTTACCCGTGGAAAAAGCCAAGATGACTGAAAATGGTGTAGGTCATCAGTGGCAATAATCATGGAAACTACAAATACCTTGTTTAAAGTAGAGATATTTGACATTTAACAAGGTAAGGTTAAACTTCAAAGAATTTTCACAAAAGCTGTGAGAGTTAATGGCAATCTTTATCTGTATTCAAATTCAATAACTGCATCCTTCAAAGGACCTGGCMCATGTAGACYGGATGCTTCGTTGACMGCATGACCGGAAGAAAGTGGCTGTGAATTTGGAYRGTCYAGCCAATAGATTGAAATGAGCAAAATACTAATATACTAACAYTATAAATGAACAAAATTAGCTTAGAGGCAATWTATAAAAAAACAAGGAACCTACAAGCTTSTTTATTATGATTTCTGACAAGAAKAACTGTTAAAATCAMGTCTATGCAAATGACAAAAGCCTTAAAACACAACTACTTTAAGCTTTCCATTTTTGCACCACCAGATTTTAATTTATGAAACTGTACTCCTGACTCTCTTCTRCCATTACAGGCAAGAAAAATCCCCCGGTCGGCCCACAATGCATCTTGGGATAAGCTTATACACTTGTCCAATCTACCACACCACGYAAGACCAGCCTAATGTAGGTCAGTTGCATGACTCAAGGTTTCATGGGGTTTTCAGTGGATTCAGTTAAGGGCTTTGACGTTGAGTGTGGTCCCAAAAACATTTCAGAACTGCAAATATACAGCTGAAATATTGCATTGTTTTATAGTTCAGGATATTGTTTTACATGGTTTGCAATAAGTAAATTTAACAATTCAAGATAGTTGCCACAGCCAATCAACCCTAAACATAATGATATCTACAACTATGATAGTTGCCGAAAGTCATCCAGAGCACAGACTGGGAACAACTTCATAATTTCCCAACACAACATGATCTTACATTGAAATTCTGGCACAAAAGTGGTGGTGTTTTTTTTATTTCATAATGTTGTTTTTCTCTTTTACAAGTCCAAGTGACAACAAACAACTGCCAGTAGGCACAGAAATGTGACCGTTTTCCATTATGTTTTACAAAGCTATTACATAAAACCATTTTCTGTCATGGTTCTGAAATTTTTCTACAAAATGAAACAGTTGAATGAACATCCTTCAAAGGGGCTGATTTTTATGTTTCGCTGCCAGGGGTTTTAAGAGCAGCTTTTTTTCTTTCTTTCCAAAATAGTAAAGCTGTTGACTTGAACAGCTCAATGAAAATTAAAAATTCACATCTTGAAAAGGAACCAAGGGGCATAAACTGTTTTGGTCTCTTCACGGGGGTTTAAATATGCAGAAACAAAAATAGAAAATCAGCCCCTTTATTCCTTCAAATCTAATTAAAACAAACTTACTTTTTTTTCTTCCCCCTCTGAGGTTTTGCAAGTGACAGCTGCCAAACACTACGTTGTCTTCTATAATTAATTGCTCCGATGATTATGAGTATTAGTACAGAAACCATGCAATGAAATCCTCATGTCTGTGAGGATTACCTCCTGGTCCTGCAGCATTTGTCTCCATTTCAGCAGATTTAGGGAGCTGACTGAAGGAAATGTATGACAAATGAATTCGATTGGACTATTCTGAGCTGCTCTATTATTGTCATGTGCACATGGCTGCGTGTGCACTTCCATACACTGCACACAGACTGACACACAACATGTCTTTCCAAGGTTGTCACATGGTTCGTAAAGCTTCTCTAAGAGAACTKACTATTCTGTGACAGAAATTCACGGAGGTCTCTGATTGGCACACATTAAATCCCCGTCTGTGTCGCTGGGAGTCCACCAACTGGACCGCGCGTTTCTGTGTGTGAGTATATGTGATGCGTATGTGTGTGTGAATGTCACAGATCCTAAATTTGGTTGATTTTGAAGAGCTATGGGATCTTGCATTCATGGGAGACTCTCTTATCTCACAGTCCACATGCGGAGTAGAACTGTGCTACCAGGGAGGATAAACATCGCCAGATGGGTTATCCAGGTTATCCAAGATACACTGTTGCTTGAGAAAGAGCAGCACCAAGAAATGTAAGAAGACAGAGGATGTTTCTTTTTTCTTTGTGTGTGTTTTAGGAAGATTAGAAATTAAAACATGGAGGTTGGAAAAGTGAGATGGGAGGAGGGTTTTAGAGGTTCAAAAAAGAGGGCAGAAAAGAGAAGAAAGATCAGTAATCTAATCTCTGTCAGAGTAGCAGATTAGCTCACTGGGTGAAATGATATACATGACTGGCAGCAGGCCTCTTCTCATACAATCACATACCATCACACACACCCATCCATGGGATAGTTACCCTGTGTGAATACATCATCCCCTTGATTTCATCTCACACACACATACAACCCTTATCAACACAACTCTCTGCTGCCTGATTTTGTGGCCTTGATATTGATTCCTGTCTGTCTGTTTTTTCCAGCCAGCAGAGGAGAAATCACACACACACACACACACACACACACACACACACACACACACACAC
>NW_013952405.1:4390760-4394894 GCF_001266775.1 Austrofundulus limnaeus
ACACACACACACACACACACACACACACACACACACACACACACACACACACACACACAAAGGTCTCTGATTCCTCAAATGAACTGCAGTGGCTGGAGTAACACAGTCTGGACAAAGTCATTTGTTGTGATTAAAGTTCTTTGGGCAGCACAAGTCATTTTAGCCAGTGGGACACACACACATGAGCACACGCAAAATACATAGGGAAGGAGGTGAGACAGGTGAGTTTGGCCGGGATGGTGTCAATCASTCCTCTCTGCTCCTGTTGGCGTAAGTCTTCTGGGAAATTAAAAGCCTGTAACTTAGCTAGAATGAGTCAAATTAAATGTGAACTTTTCACTGCTGAGAAGAACACCCCCCACCAACACACGCACAAACACACACAGACACGCACAAGGCTCTGAAGGAGTAATAACGCTGTGTTTTGTTGTTCATTTTGCAAAAATATCTCATGAATCACCAAGAGGAATTCAATGAAGCATTTATAAAGTKATCATTGGGAAGTCATCGGCAGTGTCTTCAGGGGCTGCAGCCCACGTAGACCGAGGCCCACCGAGGTCACACCCCTTTGCAGTTCAGGTAGGCTGTTTAAAACGGCTGTGAAATGAGATGGTCAACCCTGCACTACCCTGTTACTATAGTGTTACGTTTTGTATCACATGCCTTTAAAATGCATTGACACATGTATTCACGTTTTTTCATAGGAGGTATAATGTCACAAAATTTACTGTTTTATTAATTATGGTACATGTAAGCAAACAACAAAAAAAACATCAAGAATTTGGGTTTAGCTCTATTGTTAGTAATTGGAATTGCATTCTATTTAACATCTCATTGCAGCAGAAACAAACTGTACATGTCAAAATGTACGGATTGTCTGTAAATTACACAGATTTCCCCCATGGTATTCAGATGTAAAGGGCAATCTCTCACTCTGTTATCTCTGCCCCATGTCCTGTCYTTCCCCAACAGCCCACTTTTGACCCTTCCTGCTCGTATGCGAGTAATAATGATTCATAGGGAAAATTACAGRCTTTTGAGTATAAAGATTGGCAGCACAATGGCTCAGTGGTTAGCACCGAYGCCTCACAGCAAGAAGGTCCTAGGTTTGATCCCCAGTTCGGACCTGGGGCTTTTCTGTGGGGAGTTTGCATGTTCTCCTTGTACTTGTGTAAGTTTTCCCCGGGTACTCTGGTTTCCCCCACCCTCAAAGACATGTACAATAGGTAGCCTTCAGGCCCAGGCCTCCCTTGAAAAAAAGATCTGCAATCTCAATGGGATTTGCCTGGTTAAATAACRGTAAATAAATAAGATACAGCTAAATGTCTCAAGAGATTGACATGTGGGCAAAAATTTCATCAGCGCATTTGCTAAACATACATTTAAAAATATATTCTTAGGTCTGTGGTGACTTTCCAAACTCTACCAGCTTCCTGTTTAGTTTGCTGGTAGTGCAATGAATCCTGGGATACTGTCGGCCGCACAGCCTTTTCAGATAGAACCTATGTTTTTGTGTTTTTGTGGGCTGCTTTTGCTGCCACATGAGACAAAGCCCACAAAATGGGACAGCCCTACATGGACCGCAGCCCCTAAATTAACACAGCTCATAACCGATTAACTATTGGAGTAAACCAAATTCAAGATGGCTGCCACAGCCAGGCCCGGCCCTAGCCAATTTAGCACCCCAGGGAAGATTTCAGGTGTCGCCCCTCGTGCAAATTTCTAAATTTCACTGCCAATTTACAAACACTTACATACAAAATGATGTAGTTTTGTCTTTGATATTATTATTTTTTTATTTTTAGAAAACATGTCCAATTAAAATAATTTACATTACAGTATAATTAATTTGAAACAGAATATTATAAGTCTACCTCATTTCTGCTGACAGCAGCGATGAACATAATGTTCATGTTAATGAGCAGCGGCAGAGAGAAGCCGTTGGGGGGGGTGGGGGGGGGGGGGAATCCAGATATTCTCCCCTGGAATTTTTTTTTAAAAGATCTACTACGCTTTAAAACTACATATTTAACAGCTATCTGAAGAGTTATTTACAAAATTCGGGGATTAACAAAATAACATAAAATCAGTATTTTATGAAGAACACTGAAAATCATCAAATCACAAGCAGGCTGAGGAACCCACACAAGTTATCTTCATAAACTTGAGCAATCGGTAATTATTTTGTAGAATAAATTAACTCTAAAAAAGTTATAAAATGTTTTTGTCATCCCCCATTTGTGACACACGCTCTATGGACAGCGCCTTTAGCGTTTGCTTATGCTGCCCATGCCACAGGCCAGCCCTGGCCACAGCTAATGTACCTTTGCCAAGGCAAAACTGGTTTTGGCTTACTCGTAATTGCAGATATTGAGGAATAGCTTTAGTAGTACAAAACAATGTGAGATGTGCCTGTTGTGGTCATCTTGAACTGTCATGAAAGGTGAGGAGTGATCTGCATTCCTAGGTCTTTAATTATTATATGCGACCCATCATATTGAAATGAGGATCAAGTCAAATTTGGTCAAAATGACCTAATTACATTTTGAGATTCTTGGCGTTAAAAGCTACATTTTGATGCCTGGATCATTCTGTTATCATAATTAAATCCATATATATGACTTAATTTGACTTGTTGGTTACAATAATACAAAAATATTTGGTCTGAATCCTAATTTTATGTCCTTTTAATGAGGATTTTTTGATGTCCTTATAAAGAGGAAACCTCAAATTGTATTTGAATATTGAGATCTCCCAGCTAAAAATAAAGAAAACTTTGCTAGCTTCCAGGGAAAATCTCAAAATTTTAAGGCGTTTTTCATCAAAATCAGTCTTTTTTGTTGCTACTGCTCAAAAAAGTGCTTCAGAATTTTGTTTTATGATTATATTTCAGGCAATTAATTCAAATGATACATTGATAAGGCTTTTATTCATTATATTTTGACAAAATGCAATTTTTGTTAACATTTTAGTCAAAACACTGTATTTGCCTATTTCTCCTTATGCCACTTTTGGACTTTAATCCTCATTTCGATGTAATGGGTCACATATTTGCTTTATTCTGTTTCAATTTAACTCTTTCTTTTTGTCAAAAAATGACGAATAATATAGATCCAACGTGTCTCAACGGAAGCCATAAAGCCTTCTTCTTGCTTCTTCAGCCTCATTTATCTCCGTTATTTCCCTGTCTTTCGCCTCTTTGGCCATCTGTTCCCTCATTAGGCCGCTAAGGGGCGGTGCTCCACTTCAGACTTCACCAAACACGCTCCATCTTCCAGGTAGGACAGGCAGGAGAGCGCAGCAGCACCAGTCTGCGTGACACCCCCGACAGCACCGCAACTCTGTCCCACCACTTGGACAACTGTCTCATCACTTTTTCTTTTTGAGGATAAAAATGAATCTTCTCTGTGCAGACAAAAAACACACTGAGAGAAGCCGAGCACGTCCTTTCTGGTAGGATTGGCTTCATAAGTTTCTGCGTAAAAGAGGAAAGAGGGAGAAAGCGGAACTTTCAGGGGGAGCTTCATTGGCACAGCTAGTGGGGTGCAGRCAGCACGCTGGTTGTGAAAACCAGGAGGTCAGAGCTGCTACTCCTTTTTTTTATTTTTATTTTTTTTCTCCCAGCTTTTCGAGTGTGGATGGTAAGGCATAACTTTGCCTCTGTGCGCGAGAAAGCAGCCGCTTTCTGGTGAAGGAGAGGTGGGGGGGATGCGAGCCTCTCCTGCGTGTCGGATTGTGGAGTGGCAATGAGGAAAGAGATTCACCTGCTGGGCTGACAAGTACAAGACCACACACCGCAACAACAGGTAATATCGGACTAACCTTTACACTTGAGGGGGAAAAGGGGTGTGGGGTGTGCACCGGTTTGTTTTTACTGCGTAAAAAGTGTAGAGCGAGAGAGAGAGAGAGTTGGGGGTATTAAAGTAAATGGCCCACCTGACATGCATGGATACAACTCCATTACAATGTTCTGATTATCCCGCGTTTTAAAAGCCATTTAGGCTCAATACGAAATGGAATATATTCCACCCGGGATAGTTTCAGCATTGGGAAAAAAAAGGAGTGGGTTTTATGAAGGAGCAAGAGTTGCACACACACACACACACACACACACACACACACACACACACACAC
>NW_013952405.1:4406789-4409289 GCF_001266775.1 Austrofundulus limnaeus
TTTTTTTTTTTTTTTTTTTTTTTTTGCATTTTGTTTTTGATTGATTCTTTTACCGCCCGCAGTTTTCCATGTCGTTAAATTCTGCGCTCTCTGGTATTTCAGAGGGGAATCGCATCCTCTCTGTGTGCTGCACCATTACCTGTCATGTGTGGAACAGTAGTTGTACTCAACACAGAGGGTGAGATTCGTGTTGCACAGCTTTTGCACGCAGAAGATGAGAGGATGGACTCTTAGGGCAGCACCATCACATGATATGAAATAAATAAATACAAAGTGATGACTGCAACATCAGTCTGGAAACATATAAGATATTGAAAAAGGGTTTCTAGCTATTTACTCACGGCATCATTCTTTTTTAMATTTTAGTTTATGGCTCAAGTAATTAATAAAAGCAGACGTTGCAGCCTAATGTTTCTTTTTAATAATCTCATGTTCTCGTCTCACAAGCGTGTGTGGCGAAGCTGAGTGAGGGGACATGCAAAAAAGCAGGAAGAGGACTGACAAAGATCTGGCTGGGRATGGTGGTGGTGGTGGTGGTGGGTGGGTGGAGCACCAAGATTGGGTTTTGYGGGGTTCTAGGGAGATACTTGAATAGATTATAAAGGAAATAAATGTGTGGTCACTTATTGGTTGCTTCGGGAATGGCTCTCAAATGTATTTTTAATGCGGCCACAGAACAGCATAAATCACCGTTAATGCCACAGGTTCATTCAATAAACAGTTTTTGGTTTTCTGCTCACATTATTCACTGCATGGAACACACGTGTCAGAAAGAGGTGGCATAAATTAGTAAAAGGAGAAAAAACAAGGAAAATTTGGGTCACAGAAACAGGAAAAAAGAAAAACCATTTTACATTTCAGTTTTTGTGTACAAGTTACACAAGTTTTCAGGTTTGTTGTAATAGAGATTTCTTTTCTTTTCTTTACACAAAAACACAACAATCTTTRTAACTAGTCAACACGTCTACGTAAAATTTACATTCAAGATGRCAGCACTTCATTTTAATTCGGACCTCCTTCGTCAGTTAGGTTTGAATGAAACTGTTTCTCTAAACTACAACCAGTAAAAGAGCTATCTACAGCAAGTAAGATATTCATGTTCTCAACCTTGCTGTATAATTCAAAAGATCTGAATGATGGCTTTAAGTTCTCTAGCTGAAGCTTCAAGTTCCACAAAATGAACAGAAGCAGCTCTGTCACGATCTGTTTTTTTTTTTTTTTCTGTTGAGTTTTGCACCACTGATGATGAGGAATGGGGTGGAATTGATATTGCTTGCCATTTGAACTTGGAAGTCGGCATTTCCCAGCTCCTGTGGGAAATTTCAGGAGGAAATTCACTCTACTGCTCTAACCTTTAATGCGTTTCACTGCAGATAGATTACATTTTGTGGAATTAGCCAAGACTTCAGAACGCTTATGACCAGAGAGTGSAGAATGTAAGTACATTCATGAATCATAATTATGTGACAGCAACATTTGGTCTCATAATCAGATATTTAGAAGTCACGTGATGATGGATGTTAAAAACTGAAAGAAATAGAGTAAATACAATATTTTGTTACAAAGCTTATTTGTACCTTGTAAAAAGTGTGATCTCAGTCAACCATTTCATTGGTTTCATCATCAGAATCTGTTCAGAACACAGCAGATGATATTTAGTTAACATCAACATCTCCAAACATCATCATGTCCTGTTATAACGAGACAAATATGATCACATTGCTAAATACAAGATGCTAATTTAACATTTTTAGTACATTTTTTTAGTTGCAGATATTTTTTCTTTTCAGATATTTGTTACAGAAACATGCGGAATGTGACAACTTGTTGCTTTGAACATATATATTGAAAGTTTTGAAATCCATGTGATTAGACAACATGAGAGGAGAGTTCATGAGTGCTATGGGGAAATGTGATAAATCTGTTCATATTTGTGTAAAAACAAGAATGATTCAGCGTTTCTCACAAATCACCTTCTGCTTTACAGACTGTGTGAGCAGTTTTGACAACATGATCTCAGTTTTAGCTAAAATGACAAGCCAGGGTTTTTATTGCCTGTAGGATTTGGTAGATGAATTCCAAGTGGACAGCTGTTAGTAGAAGAGTGATTGTGTTCAGGCTGTGTTAAAATATGATTAGTTAAAAGAAGTTTGTGCTTCCTTTAGGAGTTTGAGAGCAGCCTCTGTTGTATTGTCAGCTTTGCTGAAGCCTGAGGATCTTCAGAACTTTGTACTTTTTGTTAAATGTAAACTTTCTTTTTTATGTGTGTTACATTTGCATCAGTTTAGAGCTGGACCTCATAACCATCAAAGGTTTTAATGTAATGGTGATACAGCTAGCAGATGAGAGCAAGGGAGATCTTTCTTGGTACATTGTATTTTACATTTCACAGAAAGAAAACATGTTTTTTGATCTGTTAGGAAACAGTTAGATGAACAGTTTCTTAAAATTTCTGTATAGGAAGAAAAACTTTTTCAAGACGGAAGCGAAATGTCTTCAA
>NW_013952405.1:4411419-4421116 GCF_001266775.1 Austrofundulus limnaeus
TCTCTCTCTCTCTCTCTCTCTCTCTCTCCCTCTCTCTCTCTCACTTTTTTTTCCCATCAAACACACTGCATGCAGTTCGGCAGGATGCTCACACATAGACCTGGTTTTAACACCCAATTTTTTTTTTTTGGTCAGGAAGTACACATTTGCACAAATAAGCACACACTTTACTGTAAAATGGCTTGTGTGACACAGTAACAGTGACAGCTGCAACAACATCAATGCCTGCTGTGGAACAGGACAGCGTAAGAGAGAAACAGCATCAGATGCTGTGCTCACTGCTCCAGGATTACCTTAGCCTGAACAAACTCCATTACTGCATCTATTACCCCGGCATACATAGGCTGAGGGGGTGGGGTGCGGTGGAAGCACTTTGCAGATCTAATGTTTACCCAGCACCTCTCAGCCCCACGCTGGTTCCCTCAGCTGCAGAGCAATGACAAGGTGAAAACCAGAGGATGGGGGGAGTTTTACTAAATGAAAACATGCTTTAGTTTGGCTCATTAAAGCTGTTTGAAAACAATGTTTTATCACATTAAAGGTCAGCCATATAAAAGTCAATGTTAGTATTTCAGCTTGCAGTTATTTGGACCATTAAAGAAAAGTGCTTAGGTGTGAAGACTCATTATCTTATTACATTTATCATGAATCTGTTTGAATTGTTTCAAATTGTCTAAATTAGGACACTTAACGTCAGGGCTATCAATTGGAGGCCCGTGGGCCACATTTGGYCCRCGGTTGGCTTCCAACGCCCCAACATTGAGGCCCCAATTTTCCTTCATTTAATTTGATAGAAAACTAGATTTTTAAATGTATGATTCTGAAGGAAATTTTGTGACTGATATTGTTACATGATGTTAGATATATCAGTTGTAGTCATTTACTTTAAACAGTGATAGAATCAACACGTTTCTTGCTTTTGTTTGCTGATCAGGCTCAGGGTCTCACACAAGCAGTGCAGAGCATGAGCTGAGATTTTAGATCTAAAGAATAAAACTTCTTAAACTGGGAACTGATTTGGTTTTATAGGCAATTACTTGGGCATCCAGTTTTTGAAGACTTTCTTACAAGTCAGTGCAACAAAATAAACAATTACAAGGATATTTGATCTATTACATAATGCAGCGTTTCCCCTACCATTATCAGGCAACCCCCTGAGCAATTCAGYTGAATAACCTGCTTTACTTTAATAAATAAAAAACGTTACGAAACTTGAGTTGTTTTAGATGAATGAAATTCACTTGTAGATAGAGGTGGTGGTGGTTGGGGTGCCATTTATTTGCAGATGTGGCACATTGGCAGATATAGAKTATTTTGAACTGAACTGATACTTTAAATATCAAACCTTATATGTGTTGACAAGAATCTGTGCTGCCACTTTAAGAAAGTCAGTAGAGTTGTTGCTGTTTGGTGTTGTTAGTCCTGCTATTGAGTTCTCAGCTGCTGTAATTGAAACACGCTGCATTAAAGCTGTGGGTTAAGAGGAGTTTCTTTTGTTCTGTTATAGTAAACAATTTATTGAAAAGTTGTTTTTTCAGTGGGAGTATAATACAGTGTTTAAAACATGTTAATAAAATTTTTGCTCAACAAATGTAATAATCTTTGACTGGAGAATRAGTAAGATTGCTGTGACTGTTGTTCTTTTTAAGTAAGATGTTGACTACTCAGAAGTACCTTATACCACCCCACTTCAAAAACAGAACTATGTTTTTAAGAAGTTTAKGATATTTTTAAGGTCTTTATTTTTACTGCAACATAAAGTAGTTTTTATGCGTGCATAGTTAAAAAGCCAAAAAACACAACTCCTGTTTTGACTAAAATGCATTATTTGTAGCTCAGATTTTTTTCTTTCCTTCCATGTTTCCATTAGCTTACCTACCTACCTGGCTGTTTAGTTCATATTAGCGAATAAAAGACTGCTTAGTTTTATATGTTTTTTTGACCAACCAGAGCAGTCTAGAACATTAGGGGAGGGGGAACTATAATGATGGGTTTAGACAGAATGTGACAAGATTTTGTGGCAATGTTCAGTGCAAGAAACACGTGAGTGTGTAAGCTGTTGCTGAACAGTGATTGATACTTCATTGCATTTTGATGATTTATACGAGAGAGGCTTCATCAGTGACTGGATGAGTTTAAACAGCCAATGAGATTCATTGTTTTTGGCAGAGAATGACAGAGRAAAGTGAGGGATCCTGCTCTTTGTCTGATCATGACAGGGCGGTCTTTTGTTAAAGACGAGTGTTGCTTTTTTGTTTTCTAAAGCTACACAAGCTGCACACAAAGACGATGCTGAATTTCTTGTGCAGACTACAAAAGCAGATTTGCCGAAGGTTAATAAGGGAGACAAGAGAATGTTTGATTAAAGATGCGCTGTAAGTGCGTGTTTCTGTGCGTTCATGTCTGCAGTGAGTGATGAACAGCCATGTGTTTAGAGTTGAAAATCATCCATCAGTCTTAGTAACTGAGGGGCCTTGTCATTACAGGTTTCCCTTCATTTACGCAGCTAATAGCCATCTCTTCTGACCAGATTCTCAGCTGCCTCTACGTCAGCTTTCCTGAAGTGTTCCTGTTTTGAAAGCTAAGCAGTTATATTCCTGTTTAAACACACTTCAGTCCCAAACTGAAGGTGCTGCTGTTCCATTCAGCACACGTCTGCTGCTGGTTTAGGCCATTACATTCAGTTAAGTCACATGGAAGCCCTGTGTACAAGGTTAATAGCTCAGCGCTGAATTATTTATGATCAAGTAATGAATGTGTGGTTTTTGAAGAATTTGAATAAACTTTAAGCTGGAAGGTTAAGCGGAAACCACATCTCTTTAACCAACAGGGGGAGCTCCACTGGGAAAGGTTTAATGCTCAGTCAGTGATTGACTAGAATGTAAAGATTTAGGGTTACTGTAAATTATTTGTGCTTTCAAAGAAAACTTGTCAATTTGTGCTTTTGTCATGCTATTTTTTTGTCATGCTATTTCTGAATATACAGTATAAAGTCTTGCCATAACAAGATGTGTGCAGTGTGATGGTATCCACAGGTGTCACAAACCAGCAAATCTGTTTTATTTGATCAGAGATTATTTGTAATAAGGCAGTTTTTTTACCTTAGTTCAGAGATGCACAGGATGGGTGCCATGGACCACCAGCGGTATAATCTCCTGTTGTCCTCTGTACAAACCCTGTATTTTCACTTACAATAACCCCATCTATTGACTATATTGTAAGAGACTGTAGTGCAGATAGTAATGCTACTTACTTTGTCTTTGAATTATATTAACAAGTGCCATTTAGATTAGATTTGAACACAAATATAGATTTTCATACTTTAAAAGACCACAAATACTCATAATCTATCAATTTATGAAATGTCCCATGAGCCTTTGCCGCTCGAGTGTACGTCAAACTTTTTCCAGGTGCTAAAATGTTGGTCACCCAACTGGCTGCTATCATACAAAGTACAGGGACTTTACTTAAAGAAATATTTGGATTTCATGTATTTTATTGTTGCATTTGGTCCTCAGATAGATTTTTTATTCTGGCCTCTTGGGGGGAAGAAAGTTTGGGCTTAGGTTAAAAGAACACTTTCCCCCCTCTAGCAAATATGCTCTGAACCACACAAGACATCGTATCCTCTTTCATTTAAAGCTTTTGTGTTTGTGCAGACAGAATCAAATGCTGTGACACTCTGTAAGGACGTATTTCATTTTAATTGCATGGAGCATTGACAGATTACTGGCCATATTTCAGGAGCAGCAGTGGCTGCAGCTGTTCCCTGGCAGGTAGATTTATGGAGATCAGGTGAACTGTCATTGCTGTTATAGTAGCCCACTTGCTGTGATATGTTGTGGCTTATTGAGGAGAGCAATTTGATTTGTAGAATTTGGCTTGGCGGCAGCTTCTTGCTAATGACTTTGCAGTGGCAGKACTCACCGCCAGGTTGTGATCCGAGGGGCGGCGTCGCTTTCAGGAAACAGTATGAACAAAGCACAGCAGACACTGGAGTTTTTGGGTCGGACCCGACTCGTTATGGCTGATGGCAAACAGGAGCTGTGTTAACCAGAAGTCAGCGCCAGAGCCTCACATGAAACAGTCCCTCTTTGATCTTCATTGTCAGATAGGCAGCAGTCGCTTCAGTCATTTGGACACTATACTAGGCCTCACTTTGTGGATCTGTTTTGAACGTGTCCTGGGGCACCTTTGAAGGAGTTTTGCCTTGTTGAGCTCAACAATAATAAAGAGGAAAAAATGAGCCACTATTGACAAAGCATAATGAGAGTAGTAAACTCTTTCACCCGCTTTGTTGTATCTTTCATTTAATAATTTTTGCATTTTTTTTTCACTTTTTTTTTCTCTCGCCCTGGGCCTGTGTTTATCTGTATATGCCCTTTTATCTTGCAGTCTTTGATTATGTTCTTACAAGTGGAACCACCAGCTATTTTACAGCAGCCTCATTAGGTTGTCAGGCAAGCCCACAGCGCCTGCAATTATATCTAATTATGCAATTATGAATCTGGTATGAGGCGTTATATATATATACTTTACACTAGTATATTTGAGTCGAAACACACACGATGGTAATTAGTGCTGTTTTGTGGGTGGTTGTGGTGTGTGTGTGTGTGTGTGTGTGTGTGTGTGTGTGTGTGTGTGTGTGTGTGTGTGTGTGTGTGTGTGTGTAAAAGCACAGATAAAGAAAAAAAGGTTCAGAAATGAACTATTGCAGATTTTATTACTTTTATGAGCACATAGTAATAACTGATGGTCTGTGAGGGTTCTTTCCACTCCCAGTTTTAATGTGGGCAAAGTTTGGACCTCAGTTCTAGAGGACTGTTACATTTTTATTGTCGACAATTTATTTTATTTATTGTTGGACTCTACATGACAGAGAGAGTGTCAGCTGAATTAAAGTTCTGCATGAAAGCAGATCCAGCTAATACATTTTCTTAACCTTCTTAGAGTTTTCTGTTTTTTATTTTCTTAAGAGGACATTCTGTTAAAAAAAAAAACTACTGCAGCTACAAGCGCTGTTATTGGTGCTAACATTTAATTATTAAAAGCTGCTAACAACCAAAAAAAGTAAAATTTAACTTTTAAATTTAGTATATAGAGTAAATATAAACAGTAAATAAAAGTTACAATAAATAAAATAAACAACTGCTTTTTACACTATCTAATTAGAATTTTTCTGTCATAAAGCAAATTTTGCAGATGACCCCTAATCTAGGTAGTGAACCAAACAACAGAACAATAATAGTGTTAAATGCCAGTGGTTCCCAGCCAATTTTCCTCAAAGTCCCCCTTTCTTACTTCCAAGCCAAGCTGAGCCCCCCTCCCCCCAATCTCTCGCTACTTCCCTCCTCTCCCAAAGACACGTTCAACCTTTGTCTCTTTATCAAAATACTAAAAGAAAAAAGTTAATTTGTTGCAAACCTTTCTTTGGGAAAGAAAAAATAAAGAAGAATTGAGTTTAAAAGAGTTTTAATTATTCAAATAGACTTATTTTGGTGATTTTTATTTAAAAAAAACAATAAATTTATATTTTTACAGCCCTGTGCTCTCTGGCGCCCTCCCAGGTTGGGAACCACTGGTGTAGGCTATTTTGGATATGTGCAATGTTACAACCTGGAAAAGTCAAAACAATGAACTTCAAGTCATGTTGTAACCTCATAAAGTGTTATACTTCTTCCTTTTTTTAACATCTGTGCCACATTTCAGGTACTTTAAACCATATGAAGTCAAATTAGTTTTTAACCATGAAAACAATGCAGTTTGACCAGAAAGAGGAAACACCTTGTTAAGAAGCTGAAGGACTGCTTTCTCTATAATCTGAACATGTGCAGCTTTCCAGCACAGCACTTCTGTTTTCCCCACCAGACACGTTTCACACCAGCGCCTCAATAGATGAGATAAAAAAGAAAGCTCTCTGTGGAAGAGCGGAATGAGCGACTATAGGTGGTGCACTTCAGTGTGTCATGTTTCTCTACTAATGCCGCTGAAGAAAGCCGGCAAGGCTGCGAGGCTCCCAGAGAGYGCGTGAGACGGGGCTGACAGTAATACAAGCCGTATGCGACACCCCCTCCCAGGGATCACATCCTTAAAGCGGTTTTTCTTACTAATCCCCTCCTAATATGCCCAATATTATGACCCAGCCATTAGCTGCAGCACTCTTAGGGCTCATTCAGGAAGAAAATCTACCGCTGTGCACATGTGTACACAAACAAGTCATTTCTAAATGGGATTTAAATGTTAAAGTACAGAATATTCTGTTCTGAAGGGGAGAAAAAACCCAGACAGAGATACAGCTTTTATACTTTCTGCTAGACATATGAAAGCTAGTTATTTCAGGAAAAAAAGGTGTTCTGTAGTTCCTCAAAGCTACAGMGCAAAAAGATATGTGTCAGTGCCATTATAAAAGAAGACTTAATCACTAAGTGGCAGGGAAAAAGACAACTGTTACTTAAAAAGACACTTATCTATGAAATGGAAACTCAGAAGGCATTAAGAATATAAAAATTTTTCCCCACTGTTACTTTTGGTTAATTTAAAATCCTAGTATTTTAAAATATACATATTTTTTCTCTTTGGTATGAGTCAAACTTGCCTAACACATCTTTTTCTTCAGTGTGTAACACAACATTCTTTCAGGTCGAGCCAGCAAGTCAGCCTGTGTGGGAGCGACAAGAGCGACGCTCTGAATGCAGAAYAAGAGTTCTAATTTTAAAGGCATGAATTACCAAAAGACTGCTTTCAGTTTGATTGAATCCCAACTTTATTAGCATTCCCCGCTGCCTTTGTACGACGAGGCTGAGCCAGCCTTGTGTCCTCTCACCGGCTGCAGCTGTGGCAGCGAAGGGCACAAAGAGGAGCTTCATTTCTGATGCTGATGGCCTTTAGGCTTTTTGTTTACAAAAAAAAAAAATCAGAATGTCTAATAATTTGTCAATATGTTTTCTGCTCCTAATGCAAATAAAGACAAACGTACAAATATGTTTAAATAAAAGTATTTTTAGTACAATAATTGTTAAACCTCTAAATTAGAAGTGCTTTTCTTTTTGTGTGAAATGTCTAAAATTTAGTATGGTAATAGATGAGCATCATTCATCGCCTTAAACTGTTAGTGTCAACCCTGTCTGTCTGTTAGCAAAATATCTCATGAACCACTGGATGGACTTTAATAAAACTCCCTGCAAGCAATCAATAGATGTACATCTACAGCTCATTAACATTCAGTCAACCTCAAGGCAGCCACCACAGCTAACTAACCTTAGGAAACATAAAATTTTTATAACTCAGTCAGTTTTACATTCATCAGTCATCTCTTATCAGAATAAGAAGAATTCTAGTTTACATTTTTGCCATGAAAGRTAGTGGGTGATATGCATTCCTTCAACAAATACTAAACGCTTTAGTGGCAAAAATCACCACGTTTATCTGAGGCACTTGTGTGAAAGTGAGCYGAAGACTCTAGTTACTTGAGCGTGCTTTGACAGGAAAATTGTCTGCACAACCTGCATACCCCTGGCTGCACTAACAAGCTCCCTAAAGACCCTTGGACTGATCGCTGGGAAACTTCCCGTGTCATTGGAAGGCACCTTTGAGGAGCTGTCTGTGGTCCTGATCAGTGCTGCAGCATTCACTGAGGGAGCTGTCCCTAGTGCTGCAGGACACACGAGTGCCGATAACAGGAAACAAAGACGATGGCAGGATGCGCTTTGATCCACTTGTTCTACAAGGCAAATCAAAGTGATTTCATAAATGGTCTGATTTTGTTTTTTTATCTAAAGGAAGAATGATGAGACAGAAGTCTCTTGTCTAAGGCTAAGGTGGAAAAGGTTCAGCTGATAGATTCCTTTTTGATCCTAAAGGTTGTTGGGAAATGGGAGCTATTACAGCGTGACGTGGTGTTGAGAAAATCCATCTGATAAAGACTTGTTTGTTTTGCTGAGAATAAGAGAAGGGAGGGCATCAGGTCTCTGTGAAAAAAAAGCAGCAGAAAGAAAAAACAGAAATGGGATTCCTCAAAGTGCAAACATACAGAAGGGGTCTCTGCAATCACTAAGTGGGAGTTTCTTGGTGTTTGTCAAAGCTATGATTGGTCTGTTTAACTTTTGTGGAAGGACTTTGGTAAATACGTGATTGGTTGGATTGACTGCCGGGGGGAGATTGGGTTCATGTAACTTGGTTGAAACTAGAGGTGGGAATCTTTTAGTCTCTCATGATTCGATTTTGATTTGTGGGGCCACGAGTGGATTCAAAATTGATTTTTCATTCAAAACTGATAACGTGAACCGATAAGCTTCGTACATGTCAAACTCAGACTTTTTCAGTAAAAAAAAAMAAACAAACAAAAAAACAAAAAAAACCAAAATGAGCCCAATTCTTTGCATTGAATGAAGACAGGGCCAGTTGAATCTCTTTCCTCCAGTTTTGTAGTTTCCTCTTTGTTTTGGTGTTTTCTGCAAATTCATATGTTCCAGAAGCAGCTGGGTGATGATGTCAGCACATCCCATGTAGTTACAAAATGGAGGCTGACACCCATTGGATTAGCTTTATTATTTTATTTATAAAAATCGATTTTGGACATTTTAAATCGATTCTGAATCTTTGTAAATGAGAATCACGATTCTGATGTAAAATGATTTTTTTAGTGCACCCCTAGTTGAAACGYCCAGAAAGCACCTAAAACTTTAAAAATAAATATTAATTTTAGTTATAACTCTAGACAGGAATGTGCTGGTTGAACCAAATTTGAAGTCAAAGAATTATGTTTACACATCTACAGTCATCTTTATTTGAAACATTGTTCTGTTTTAAACTATACACAGACAGTCAATGAAGTCAATTAATTACATTTACATGTTCACAATAATTTTACTATTACTGTTACTGCTTCTTTTAACTAGCTCCACAAGACAAGTCAATCTGATCAATCACACTTTTGCCAAGCTCCGCCAATCACAATTAGGATGAACTCCGCCCACACAGCCAAGAATCTCTGCCTATGCACTGCAGACAGCTGGTTCAGATGTTATCAGTCCATTAAATGGACGTTATTATCGGTAATCAGTCCCATAGAATGGCTTCCGACTGTCCTGACAGTGCCCCCTAGTGGGTTACCGGTGCCATATATGTTGGAATGCAACAATCTGCTACTGCCTGAGTCCGGTCTACTTTAACGTAGCCCATGTCATTTTCTCTAAAATTAATTTTATTGGCTTTATGCCTCATACTAACCAGCTGACTTTCTAAAGCCATTCTATGGGACTGATAACAGCTAATAACATCCATTTAATGGATGATACCATACAAAACGGGTGCTGCAGACCCCCCGCTTACAAACATGAGGGTGTTGCAGTTAAAAATATGTGTAAAACGCATGAAATTTGAATTTATTCTTCTTAATGTCTTTAGGGCCCATCCCAGCTCAGTTTCACTTTAAATCATCTGTCCTGGAATAATAAACAAGCCCGAATCAGTACATGCTTGCGAATGCAAGTGAGGGTATATTTGTTTACGTTGAGCTGTCTGTGCAGGCATTTTCAAAATTAGATCTCGCTCCTCATTATCAGAAACAAACCTGGACTGGACAGAGCTGTGCTAATGCATTTGGCATCTCTCAAATTAACTGCGAATGCTTTTGACTCAGGAAGTCTGTGAGGAATAAATGGGAGTCGGGGAATGGGTTTGTTCTGTGTGTGTCTGT
>NW_013952405.1:4421548-4423251 GCF_001266775.1 Austrofundulus limnaeus
TGTGTGTGTGTGTGTGTGTGTGTGTGTGTGTGTGTGTGTTAGTCTGTTTGGACAAGCCATAAAAGATTGATTTAGAGTTGTTGCTTTGAAGCAACTGCCAAGCGCTGCCTCGCTAACCCCTCCGTGTTCAGAGAACAAAAGCTTTTCACGGTCCCCACCTACTAAGCATTCCTCTGTCTCTTCGTGTCTGTCTCCCTCTCCCCACGGCTCTGCTCCTCTTGGCTTCGCTTCTTGTCTTACACTCATCTATTTTAATCTGGCTTCTCCAATTGTCTGACTCTGCCCTTCTGTTTTCAAATTCCGGATGAGCGCAGTGCAAACACGAGCCCCTCGTTCGCCTCGCGWCGGGATAACATTGAGTCACGAGGACGCGATTCTGTTGGGACTGAGCGCCGCCGTTTGTTAACTTCCTCCGCTCAGTGCGACTGTAGAGAAGTAGCCAGGAGACTTGGTGACAGTGTCTGCCTGTGTTTTGCTTCATAACCATGATTTATGGATCAGTGTGGGCTATTATTAGTTGCCGTGAAAGTAACTTGATCAGACTGCGACCGTGTGTTATTAGTATCACAGGTGTGCTTTTCTCTCCTGTTTTTAAACCAAGTCGCCTCACTTTAAATCTATTTACTCTAATTTATTACAAAGATATTTTGTGCCATGAAGGTTAATGAAGGAGATTTTTTAAATGATATATTTATTAATTATAGACATATGTAGAAAAAGTAAATTAGGAACCTGCTTTGATAATTCTATTCAAGTCTTTTAGCATTGTTACGTTGAGCAGAGCTGCTTCTTTTTAGGGAGTTTCTTTATGAGTCACATGGTGTAGGAATATTTTAGTGTCAGAAATGATAACACAGAATGAATGAATGCAGAATTATCATTAAAGAAAAKATATTTGACAAAATACTAAAGCAATTCTCTAGCAGACGACACACTCATATTCACTGAAAACCCTTATTTGGAAACTGAAGGGCAAGCAACCATTCTTATTCAATGAATAATGTTTGATCTTTTTCATTTATCTGTTAGATCATCAGCAGATATTATTTGACAAGACTGCTGAATGACACAAAACATCAGTTTTCCCACGCCAAAACCACAGCGAAAAAATCTTGCAGTAACTTTTTTTTTACCACGTCCTTCATAAACCTTCATCATGTTTGATGGCACCAATAAGACACAAAGATATTTGATTAAATATTTCATCATGTGAAATGTTGCTTTGCGTGATATATAAAATAATTCAACAGAAGATTACCCTTACATTTCTAAAGCAGCTAATTTTTGTTTCATAGTCTTTAAAATTTTCACAGATTTTTTTATTTCAAAGTGACCACATACACTTCATTGTTTACTGAAATCTGGGTAAAATTGAATTCAGAGAAAACAGACTAAAATGTTTAAAAATAAAAATTCAAACGAGCAGAAATAAAATCCACCTTTTTCTGCAGCTCTTTCTGGTTGATTTGATTATTTATTTATTTAAATTTTTTTAATGTGCGTGTTTGTCACTTGCTTGACGTGAGTGGTCTCACAGCAGCCCAGCAGATGTAACCTGTTTAATTTATTCATGCTATTCTGCTTGAGAGCACACCGTTTTACAACCTTATCTGTCTTTCAGAAATTTACAGCTCACTATCACAAACAGGCATGTCTGTGTGTGTGTGTGTGTGTGTGTGTGTGTGTGTGTGTGTGTGTGTGTG
>NW_013952405.1:4423263-4426759 GCF_001266775.1 Austrofundulus limnaeus
GTGTGTGTGTGTGTGTGTGTGTGTGTGTGTGTGTGTGTGTGTGTGAACTCTGTGGATATGTTTGTTTACTGCTTGTGAATGATGCCCAATAAAGATTTGGGATATAAAGCCATAACGTTTTTAGAAATAGTCATAGATTCTGATTGTGCAATCCATTTCATCCTGTTACGTGTCTGTTGGCTCACTGGGCTCACAAAATATGATCTTCAGTTTTCATTAAGAAAAGCATTGCCTTTTTTATATTTATCAGGTGACACCTGATTGGCCACCACAGTTGCCACAGCTAAATAACTGACAAGTGGATAAGCACAATGGATTTTGTATTTGCATTAAAATAATGTTAAAGAGTGCTTTCTGATAATACTGTACTACAAAATATACATTTACAGCTGTGTTTTTTATCACTTTAAATTAGTATTAGCATTTGTGGTTTGGGCAATTTGAGATTAGTATTGGCAATCAGCATGTGATCTTTCTTACCTATACTCTACAATACATTTAATCTAAATAGGTATTAAAATTGCTAAATTATAGCCTTTTAAAATTAGCTKTGGTGGCCATCTTGATTGTTTTATTAGCATTTAGAATGTGTTAAATATTGTTTTTAGCTACTTTTTCAGCTAATGTTCAATTTAGTATATCTTAATGGCTGTTTTGACCAGCTTTCAGCATGTTTTTTTACCTTTAGTCACACAAAATTTCAGCTCAATGTTTCTTAAAACAGCTTAATTAGAGCAATTTGGAACTAGCTGTGGCGACCATCTTGATTTTTCAAATCCAGAGTGCTTTTCTTTCGCTGTGTGTACCCCTTAAAAAACAACTTGGCTACCCCTGTGCCACCCCTTACAAAAAAGTAGTGCTCCATCCTTGTTTTTTACATATCCGTTTGAGGGTTTAACTCCTAAATCGTTGTGGTTTAACATTCCCAACAAATGAGAGGATGGTCAGCCCCAAGGCAACAGGTGATTAGACCCAACTGCTTCAAGGAAATCTAACAATCGTGTTAAACTGAGCTCCTGACTGTGAGCTTGTAATCAAAGACCCAGGGGCAAATCCTCTCCTGAGGCAAATATTCATGTTTTCACGCACACACAGTTAAGCAGCAGTACAGCCTGAGGTCCACCCACAGCTCCAACAGTGATACAATAGAAAATGTGTTCAAGCAGCTTTCATAGTTGGGGGAAAAAAATCCAACATGTCTGTGGTGCTTCATCCATGTCCTCATCCATTTCTGTCCAGTTTGAGTCCTGTGTTTGACGCCTCTGCATTGTGACAATAGGAGCTGGCAGATTGTAGGTCTGCAGGGGCTGGTGTGACGCCAGCAGAGCCAGGTGGTGGGAATCTGTTGGAGATTAAACTGCTTGGTCACCAGCTACTCGGATCACTGTGGTCCTGACAGACATGACACCCCTGGCTGATGGTCCTGTGTGGCAGGTGGCAGKAGTTTGGGTGGCAAGTCAAAGCTTGTCCTTGTCCGTTGTCCTTCTCCAGGGCAGGGTGAACTTTGGGGTCTGTGGAAGGCCTTTGAATAAGACTCAGCATAATGTCACACCATCTGTTGCAGAGGGAAATTAGTCCTTGTTAGAATTTTTTTTATTCCTTTAATATTGTTGCTAAATAAGATTTTGTAGGCATGCATGACCACTGCTGTTAATCAAAATTAAACCTTTTGTTGTTGCCTTAAATACATTTTCTTTGTTTTTAATTTTTGTATGAAACTCTCCAACTGCTCAACTGATATATTACAAAAACCTCACAAACAGGTGTTCTGATCCAGGGGCTTCTGACTGGTCACTGAGTGCATATACAGTATGTCTGTGTGTATATCTGCAGTATGCACGAATGTATGCATATATATGAAATAATAACTTTATTTGTATAGCACCTTTCTAAACAAATGTTACAAAGTGCTTTACATTGAAAAAAAAGTTAATCAAAGACAACATGAAACAAAATATACCAAATCAATTACAATAAAACCAAAAACAAACAAAAATCATTATCAAATATTAAAAGCCTTATTATAAAAGTGAGTCTTAAGTCAAGATTTAAAAGAAAACAATGAGGTAGCTTGTCTAATATTTAGTGGAAGTACATTCCACAAACTGGGATCCCTGACCATAAAAGCCCTCTCTCCTTCTGTCACCAGTCTAGATCTGGGAATGGAAAGGAGTAATTGATTAAATGATCTGAGATGACGAGACAGTATATGGGTTAAGAAGCTCAGAAAGGTAAGACAGCACAARACCATTCAAAGATTTAAAAACAAACAATAACATTTTAAAATCAATTCTAAAATCCACAGGAAACCAATGCAAAAAGGACAGAACCAGAGTGATGTGCTGATATTTATGGGATCGTGTAAGAACTCTAGCTGCAGTGTTTTGTATTAACTGAAGACGATTGAGGGAACTTTGAGGTAGACCAGAAAACAAAGAGTTATAATAATCAAGATGGCAGGAAACAAAAGCATGAATTAGAGTTTCTGCATCATCCATCCATCCATCCATCCATCCATCCATACATCCATCCATCCATCCATACATCCATCCATCCATCCATCCATCCATTTTCTGTACACGCTTATTCCTTTCAGGGTTGCGTGGGTCACTGGTGCCCATATCCAGCAGTCACAGTGCGAGGGGCGGGGTACACCCTGGACAGGTCGCAAGTCCATCACAGGGTCACACATAGAGACAAACGAGACAAACAACCATTCACTCTCTCACTCACACCTAGGGACAATTGAGAGTTTCTGCATCAGTCAAAGAAATAAAATCTCTTATTTTAGCAATGTTCCTAATTTGGAAAAGGGCTGTTTTTGTTATGTTCTTAAAACGTTTAGAAAAACTAAGATCAGAATCAAAGATCACCCCCAAATTTCTGGCTTCATGAGTGCAGTTAAAACCAATATTAGAAAGAGACTGAATTACAAGATCCCTTTTGGTCTTTGGCCCAAACACTATCACCTCTGTTTTATCATTGTTGAGTAAAAGATAGTTGTCAGACATCCAGGTTTTGATGTCAACAAGACAAAAAGTAAGTTTTTTGAGAGTAGAGAGGTTAGATGGGTTAATAGCCAAATAAATCTGGGAATCGTCTACATAAAAATGAAAAGAGATATTAAATTTATGAATAACCTGACCAAGTGGTAACATATAAATAGAAAATAATAAAGGCCCAAGAATTGACCCTTGGGGAACACCACAGGTAAGTGTAGCTGAGCTGGAGGAATTGCTGCCAGAAGTTACAGAGAAAGATCTGTCCTGTAAATATTATTTAAACCAGCCCAGAGCAGTATCTCTAAAGCTTTACCAAAGTTCTAGTCGAGTTAAAAGAATATAATGATCAACTGTATCAAATGCAGCAGAAAGGTCCCGTAGCATCAGGGCAGTACAACAGCCAGCGTCCGAGTTCATCCTGAAATCATATCTATATATATGTATGGGTATATATATATATATGCATGCTTTACAGAGAAATTAAAATTAATTTT
>NW_013952405.1:4427829-4431612 GCF_001266775.1 Austrofundulus limnaeus
AGTTTTCTTGGACACAAAGCACTTTTGACTTTGAAAATGTTTAAAAAATGCAGATTGCATTTCCTCTAGTATAAAGAAATGCAAGTACTGGAGACAGGTGAAAGATTTGTAGCTAAACAAAGCAAACATATAATATGTAATATGTAATAAGTACATATAATATGACACATGTACACAAATGATTGTGAATAAGAGTGTCAAACCAATTCAGAGTTTTCTTGGACACAAAGCACTTTTGACTTTGAATGAATGATCTTGAAAAAAAATCTACTTTTCTCTATGGCTATGAGATCTTTTGTGCCAGTGTGCACCCCATCCTCCTTTTTTTCTCTTTTGGTTTTGTGTGCAATATCAAATCTTTGCATGCCACTGGGGAGCTGTAGACCTTTACCTGCTCTGGTCTGGCTGTGTTAAAGGTCAGATATGAGAGGATCTCATACACTGGTCTCAGAAGTCAACACCGCACACCTCCTAAAGCCAGGATTAAGAGGTGAGGAGACAATGGCTGCCAGGAAACCACCCTGTCAGTAACAGTCTGTGTCTCTGTCTGGGGTGCCGACTGTGTGTGTGTGTGTGTGTGTGTGTCTGTGTGTGATGGACGGGAAAAGAAAAAGGGGAATGGTAGAGAAACAGCAAACATGAGATGCATGTGTGCTTGTAATATCAATACTCGACTGATCCTCTTCTCCTTGCTATGGGTTTCTGCACACCTCTGCTTGCCAGATGTGTTTACAGAGTGAACAAATGTGTGTATATGTGTGTGTGTGTATGAATTTGGGTATGTGTGATTGTGACAATCAGGAGTGAGTTGGATTGTTGTGCTTACAGTAAGAGATTTTTGTTGTTGTTGGAAGGACTGATGCTGTTTATTTTGGCAATATGCTTTCAGAAGCAAAAAGACACAGTGTGTGTTTGTGTGTGTGTATGTGTGTGTTTGTGTGTGTGTGTTCATAATTAAACCCAATTCCCGCTGAGCTTTTCAAGAATAACACATGCAGACTTATCCCATTCACATCACCTTATTATGCCTGATTATAGACCTCCGGAGATGACAGCATTCAGACGTGCATCAGAGCGTACACCCGTCACATGAATACAAACTTTTTAAACAGCTTTTTTTATAGATATATTTCAGTGATCACCTAATTATTTCTCTGCTGTTGTTTTTTAGTGAATACTGTATACGATGGCACCCTCTGGCTAACTACAGCTGCTAGACAGTAAAACCAGTGAGGGGCAAATGCAAATCTGTCACTGGCTCCGCGGGAAGTTTCTGCTGCACACATTCCCAACGTGTCATGTGTCTGGAATAACCCACTTAATTTTGAAACAATATGGTTTTATTCACGACTTGTTTTACTGATTTTACATGAATTACTTTGAAACTTTTCTGCTTTTTTATTTGGAGACAGCGTAAATCCCACTCGCACTAAAATATACAATATCCGTCTCAAAACCAGACCGCTGCTTTACAAACTGTTCAGGGAGTGAATGAAAACAACATGACAATTAGCAAAACATGAACAACTAATCAGCCTCTATTCATTATGGATGACTGAACCAATGAGCAGTCAGTAATCGTCACAGCTTTCCTAGAACACTTCTCCTTTTTGTATTTGTGCAGGTTTTTATGTTTGTTGTTTATATGCATTCCTGATATTAGAGAATTATTTAAATGCTAAAGGAAATGAAACAGAAAACACAAACACTAATGTTGAAAATGTTCAAACTTTTCTAACAATATTAACTGAACTCATTTTGTAGTTTTTAGTTTCTCTTGGGTCTAAAGGGGCACTTTTGCTGCAACTAAATAGCCTATAAAATGAGCAAGTATATGAAAAAAATGTTATGGTACAATTGTTACAGTAGGTTTAATGTATTTCATGATTTGATATGATGAGTCACGTGTGTTACGACTAATTTTATTCAGGTTTTTTTACTCTTTTGGATTGTTTTGTTCATATTTTCATGACCTTTTTTTCTGTTTTAGAAACAACAATCACAAGAAATGGTGTTGCAACAATTTGTGAAACACTTAAAATAACTATTCAGCAGTCCTAATGTGCAACACACACATTCATTTGATTTACTGGAGTGTGTGGGGTTTAGTGCCCTTGAGTCAATACGCTCTCTAATGCAACCCATTTTTAAACACTTATTTGTATTTTGTGAAGCTGAGAATAAGATTGAAAACCCATTTATTTATTCTCTAAAGTAGTCATGTTGTCTATTACATGTTTAAACATTATTGTTCCCATTTATGAGTTTCATTCCATCTACGCCAAGGGGAAGAAAAGACCAGTTTCAGGGTTAAAGTGACATAAAGTTAAGAACACTCAGAACTCATTTTAAAGACACTCTCATTTGGCTCCCAGTGCTTTTTCAGTCAAAGCTTTATTGTGGCCTTTAATAAGAGAAACAGCAGACTGAAAGTGTTTATATTGTTGAGGTGATTGTTTTTAATCCTGCAGTCCTCAATGATTAGAAGAGCATTGTACTACCGCAACAGGTGCAGAGGTTTAGAATGATTAGCATTCATTCACTTGGATACACACATCCTGTTTCTGTTGATGGACGGAGACAATAGATAATTGTTTACCTGATAGACCATAATTTGGGGCACTTAAAATCTGAAAGAAATAAAATAAAATTCTGTACTCTTATTTTGTCATTACCAGTTAGATTTGAGGGGTTGTTTCCCCTAAAAGAAGCAGTAACATTGCAGAAAGGCTAAAAAGCTGGATGTGTTGCCCCACTTTAATTGGAACTGGAGGGCAGTTTGTTGACTTGTTCTAGTCTCGAATAAAAAACCTCCAAGCTTTACCTGAATGAAAGTACAAGCATCTTATAAAATTACTTTGGTAAAAGTTAAAGAATATTACTTGAGTCAAAATTTCTGACATTTATTATACTTTTGAGTATAAGTTTGAGTATACAGTAAGTGATCAGTTAGATTTTCCACAATAACATGTATTGGTTTGTGACCTCCACAAAAACATTTTTCTAAAGACCATAATGACTATAATGCATTATATTATTATTATTAATAATATTAAAATGTTATAAAAATAGCCTAGTATGCTGGAGTGTTACAGGATTTGTGTCGTGTAGATGTGATGGATCATACAAACTATTAGGGTGGCAGAATGGTACAGTTACTGTATGTTTCTCATCTAACCACCATTAAATTCACTCTATACAGAAGGCACCAAATATCTGAATAGGATTTTTTAAACAATAACAAGCAGGAATGAAATGGCAGTAACAACTTTCTACTTCTGAACTTTTTGTAATTTGTAAGAAGTAGAAAGTGCAATGAATTGAGTGAAAATGTAAGAAGTAAAAAGTCAGGGGAAAAATAATTACTCAAGTAAAGTAACAAAATTTTCTAATTAAGTAAAATAACCAAGCATTTATACTTGGTTACTTCACATCTCTGACCCATTCTACAGTAGAAACAGATGGTTACTGAAGTCCAGTTAGTATTTAAGCAAATAATACAGTATGTCTGTACTGGACTGAAGGGGTCATTATTTCTGCAGGTTAATCTGCTCAGTACTGATTACAGATGCACTGGAAAAAAAATGTAGTAACCATTGCATCTGACATGGTTTGAATAGACACTTGTATCTTTTATAACTCTTTGTTTCTTCTGTATTTTGTGGCAGTGTACTTGTTTTTAGGAAAGGCACTTGTTTTTTTACACTTTGCTTTTGTTTTTTTACACTTTGCTTATGGTCCTGTGTGTGTGTGTGTGTGTGTGTGTGTGTGTGTGTGTGTGTG
>NW_013952405.1:4432401-4434071 GCF_001266775.1 Austrofundulus limnaeus
GGCGTGGACTATTGGTCTTCAGAATGCGCGTACGCGCACGGGGGTACCCATCTGCGATAGCCTTAGAGGGCGGAGCTTACACGAAATAGAACTGTGTTAGCTTTTAATAAYGGTAGAGACGTCGTTACTTCCCGGTTGAGCTGCAGATGAAGCAATAAGTGTTTTTTTATTTTTATGTTTTGCGAAGCAACGTCTGYTCTTTGTTTCCTTTTTCATCTGTGAAGAGAGCAAAGAGGAAAAGTTCTGCGCAGTTCAGCGCAGCTGGAGCGCTGCTGTCCCACCTCCTCTAAGAGCAGAACCGGGTCAATGACAGTCAGAAGACGTGCACACAGGTCAGCTTTCTACAATCAGAATAAGATGATCCGATTAAGTGTTTACAAGCACGTCATTCTGAATATCAATCAGCATAACCCACCCAACTCAATCAGATTAAAAATTCATTCGGATCGAGCTCAATCGGATCAGAATAATCTGAATGGGCTGTTTACATGACGCATTTTTATTCCGAACGACCTTTTAATCCGATTACTTATGTCCATGTAAACGTACTGAATGTGATTTCAGTTGAGAGAATTAGGAAAAGTATCTAATGTAGTATATAAGGTATCCTCCTTTTATTTTGGCCACAAATCTGTTTTGGTAACAGCACCATGACATGCTCACAAACTTTTGACCAGTCACACCAATCTTATATATTTCCAGAAGGGGGTTAAAAGATCTCCTGGCAGGTTGAGACAAGAAGGGGTGGAAAGACTAGAAGCTGCAAACAAAATGAAAATTTTTCAGGCAACTGCGACGGCAGTCCAGATGGAGCAGGCAGGGGCCTTTATTCCCTCTGTAAGAACTTTATCCTGATTCTCCAGTTTGAAATCAGTCTTAACCTCTGTTGAATGCAGGTAAGATACTGATTACTAATGAATTTTGCAAAGGAACCAACTTCAAATAAAGGGAAAAAAATCTGAATTATCTCTCACTCATCTTATGATTATTATTATTTTACAAAAAAAATCTAAAACAAAAATAAACTTTACATTAGTTTGATATTTAAAAAGTTGAGAAAATAACCCAAGAATGCACTGGCACACCTTGTGAGTTTCTTGTTTCCTGACATTTTCTTCACAAGTGAGGCTAAAAAAATACATAAAAGGAGAACAACAAAGCTCCCCCTTGTTTGTTTGCTTGTTTGGCTTGCTTTTGATTTCTGTCAGGCCAGATGCTGATCTGCCTGCCCCAGCGGCTCCACTTCTCCATTATCATGACTGATGGAGGAATGTGTAAAGAAGTCAATAGCTCATACTGATTTGCTGGCAGTAGGTTCTGATGGGAGTTTTGGCCCGTCGCTGTGCGCCAGTCTTCGCATCTGCCAGGGATACTGGCAGCAGCAGGAGGATCCCGCTGAGTGAAATTTTTTATGACAGGATAGATTGCCGTTAAGTGTTTAGTTACTGACCTGCTCATACCATTGAAAACAGCTGATCTTGGATCAAAACAAAAACATCACACCTTTTTCATCCCAACACACTAATGGTTAAGTTTCTAATAGTGCTGCACGCTACTTTTAATTTTTGTTTCCTCTGACGATGATAAATGTGACAGAGCTGTTGAATGTACGCGTGTGCATTTGCATAGGTGTGTGTGTGTGTGTGTGTGTGTGTGTGTGTGTGTGTGTG
>NW_013952405.1:4434510-4438035 GCF_001266775.1 Austrofundulus limnaeus
GTGTGTGTGTGTGTGTGTGTGTGTGTGTGTGTGTGTGTGTGTGTTAGGGTTTTGAATTTACCAACCTGGGTATGCTTGAGTGAAACACTTCAAATGTTTAATCTCTGGAGACTAGAAGCTGTCAGGGGAGTGTCTAGGGATAGGAAGAAGGTAGGATAAAATAATGTGTTAAAGGTATAGAAAAAAAAATATAAGGGAAGTGAGCTCCCCAGCGAGAAGGCAGGTTCTTTATTAGTAGAGTCAGAATGTTTGTGTGTGTTTGTAACAGTTTGAAAACTGGGGTGTGCGTGTGGCTTTGTGTGTGTGTACACTGAGAAATGGGGTACTAACTAGGACACATTTCCCAGACTGAAGCGAGGCCAAAATCYGAACAAGAGTTTTGTTATCAAAGTATTTTCTTATCCCTTTCTGCTTCCCTGTGGTGCATTCCTCGGCACACACACAAAAAAAAAAATCTTCCTCGCAGCTACAGAAGTGCTGCTTTAACGGGAGCACACGGAGTATATTCTTTCACTCACTATGCTTCATCAGGAACTTGTCTATTAGGCTATTTCTTGATAAAAGCCAATACAAGCGCCTCCCCATCTCAGAAGTGAAATAGCAGTCTGAAGGAGTCAAACTCAAGCAGGACCTGGCAGCCATTTGCTTTTTCTCCACCCCTCTCATCCCACCACCAAATCCTCAAAATGTCGACCTCTTTGCTCTCTCCACTGAATATTGCATGTCTTTTCTCTCCCCGGTGCTTTGTGGTGTATTTGCAACAGTATTTTCTGTTCTTTGTTTTCAGTTTTTCTAAGCCAGCAATTGTTTTATCCATCCCCAGGCAGTTTTCCTTTGCTGGCTATGATCAGGACTTCCAAACGGAGAGAAAAAAAAAATAAAAAAAAGTTATTTATTCATAAGACAGACATACTTACTTCAGATTGTTCCAATTTGTCTCCTTGTTCCTGGCTGCACATATTTTGGTGTTGTCTTGAAGACTACACCGAATTAGAATTAGTCTCAAGGAAAGGAATCACCATCAGAAAAACACGAGGCAGATGACTCTGTGTGTGAATGTGTGTGTGTGNGTGCGTGCGTGTATGTGTGTGTTGGCAGTTTGGCTTCTACCACGGTCCCATGAGTTGACCTTACCTGCTGCTTCCCTGCTGCATTATTACGATGAGTTATACACCATTACTTATCTGCAGCTATCTACAGCTGCCGGTTGTAAAAATGCATCATTATCCGCACACAAACACATGACGAGCGTGCACACCGAGTAACACACCTAATCCTGGCAACCCGTATGAAAACAGCATGCATAAGTTATGGGCACCAGACTGCGAGAAGAAGTAGAAAAGACACGAGGAGTTTACCTGAGGAGGAGCGACAAAGATAAAGAACGAGTTTATATAAAGAGAAGGGTTAGCTCCTTTTGTGTGCAGAAGCACGAGACAGGAGGAGGGGAGGTGCAAAGACAAGAGCGTTAATGGAGATGACAGCCCCTCGTTATTGCGCGGAAAGCAGAAGCTTCCTTTGGATTCTGTCAGAAAGCAATAATGAACACATTTTGACAGCGAAGCTGAACAGAAATGTCTGACTTTTGTGAAGAAAACAAACTATGATCTGGTGGTTTGTTTATATTTTTACCGTAGAATGGGCTGACTTTCGAAAGCTGTACCCCCGTTTACTATAAATAAAAAAATKATCCAGTCAACACTTTCTACACAAACAAAAGTCATTGTTATACATTTCTTAAGTGACTGGGCTTTCCTTAACCCTTTTTTTTCAAGTAGAAAACAACAACAGTAATTGAGTTTTTTAACACTTTCATTTTCAAAGCAAACCATATTGAAACTGAGTCTAAGAGCAGAATTATTCAAGCACAGCGTGAAATGAATAACTTCAGTATGGCTTTAAGTGTTTAATAGATCTGCTTTGACAAGGCTTTTTACTGCCTAGAAGCTGTTTYGTATTAAAATGCCTTCACAGTAATTTTCTGTTTTCGTAAATTGAATTTTTTCCTTTCTTTTCTGTCAATAGACCAGGAGTTGTGTTACTATAGAAACGCAGAATCCATGCTGGTGATTTTAAGCATGAACGATTTGACCAAAGAAAGAAAATTCATTTGTTTCTGCAGCCTTTTACCCGTCTCTTGATTTCTTGGTGTATTATTTATCTGTACAGTTGCTGAAAGCTTGTTCTAATTTCGGAAAAATCTATAGAAAATACTAAATTGTCTCAAGTCTCATGTCTGTCAAAAGCCCCTCCCACCCTGCTTCTGTTTTCTTATTTAATAATGTAACAACTTGCTTAAACCTTCATATCCTGCTCACCATTTATTTAGAAAGGCTTCACATGTTTAAACACTAACAATTAGTCTAAAGTTTGCAGCTTTAGAAACAGAGCTGTTCTACATAATTTTGGGGACTGCTGTTAGAACTGATTTAAAATGGTGGTGTGTATTCTGCACAGCCTGAGCATGATGCATATTGGCCTACAGGGACCACCCAAGCAGATGCTTCATTTACAAAATTATGCATGTAGGGCAGAGAAATAGGTCTGAACTGGAAGAGATTATAGTTACAGAATGAGACCAGAGAGGACTGAAGCCCTGAATGAGACGACCCAGTGTCATCCCCATGTTATTCTGCTATTAGAGAGAAAAGAGAAAAAAGAAGAAAGGAAAACATGGAGAGATGTGCTAATACCCTACATCCTAAGCATTCATTAAGAGAGGACATCCTAACACACCAAAAATATGTCCAAACAGGTTCTTGATTGACATACAAAGAATAAATCAAATTCTGGATCAAGTTTTTCACCTACAAATTGGTAATCAGGGCTGCACAATGGAATGATGATGATAACTGTTGTCTCTCAGCAGAAATGTTGCAGTTCTGTACTTCAGCAAAAACCTTTGTGTTGGGAGTTTGCATATTTTCTCTTTTTGCATGTGTGGTTCTTCTCCAGGTGCGCCAGTTTTCACTCACAGACTGAAAAAAGATGCTTTTTAGGTTAAGTGGAGATTGGTGTGAGTTTGTGTTCATGGTTATCCAGCTCTATGATGACCTGAGATGAACAGATGGTCTACACAGGAGGCATTTTTGCATTGTAAGGCCCGGCCTGGCCCAGGCCTAATCATCCCAGCCTTATTCTACATCCACCCAGGTTGTGCTTGTACAATATTATGTGTTTCTCAGGCATATATTTAAATTCTATACCATAATGATTGATTGATTGATTGATTGTCATTGTACGGAGCGCAATGAAGATAATAGATAATAAAGTATCTATGTCACCTTTAGTTGTTATTAAAATGCTGTTTTTATGTCTAAAAAGAAAATAAACTCTTCTTCTCATCAGGTCCATTTCTAAACACCTTGACATTAATAAAATCATTAAGCATTAATCAAATTGGCCTCTGTCTCTTTAAGAACCTCCTTCTGCTTCTGTCCCGCCCATTTCAATACGTGTGTGTGTGTGTGTGTGTGTGTGTGTGTGTGTGTGTGTGTGTGTGTGTGTGTGTGTGTGTGTGTGTGT
>NW_013952405.1:4438045-4442757 GCF_001266775.1 Austrofundulus limnaeus
ATTTCAAACAGTAATAAACCAAATAAAAGTAAAATTCAACTCCTCAAACAGTAACTCATACAAATACTAATTAAGCAATTTCATATTTCTTTAACAATTTTGCTTTGATTATTTAGCAAGACTATGGCCATGTTTTTGATGAGAGGATAACATTATAACATGATATAGCCCCTTTAAGCAGAGTGCTGTCAAGATGTAGATGGGGATCATAATATTAGAAAGGCACACATCTGATTTCATTTTATTTGCAGTATAACAAGAATGGACTTCACCAGACTCTAAGGAACAGTAACCAAAGATTTTACATGGTCCAGTACAATCTTAAGACAAGAGGGCAAGACAACAGATCTTGTTTGTTGATTCGGTAGGAACCAGCCCATTCAACGTTAAACAGGAAGGATCATTTAGATTTTTTTTAAAAATGGGATTTTGTATAGTTGTTATCAACATGTAGTACCTCAACTGCTGTGAAATTGTTTAAACTTTAAGGCAATGTCAGTTTGAATATCAGGCAGATGTTARAGGGAGAAAAGCTAATGCAAGTCAAACCAAGGCCAGTTTCAAAATAGATTTTTTGCTGTCAAAAAAAACACCCCTTAAATCTCAAAAAATGTAATTGTGATTCATGCAAATGCTATTTTGCAAAGATTTTACATTGCATTTGCATTTAGCATTTCTATCCATCCATCCTTTATTTTTACCTGATTCTTCCTTTCAGGGTCATAAGGGTCACTGGGTCCAATATACTGTATGGCAGTCACGGTGAGAGGGGCAGGGTACACATTGGACAGGTCGCAAATCCATCACAGGGCCAAATATAGACAAACTACAAACATCCATTTGCACTGAGGGACAATTTAGAATGACCAGTTAGCCTAACATTCAAGTTTTGGTCTGTGAGTGGAGATCAGAGTATTCTGAGAAAAACTACACATGCAATGAGAGAACATGCAAACTGTACCCAGCTGGGATTTAATCCAGCCACCATCTTTGAATCTATGGATGTATCATTACCAATACCAGAATCRGCTATTGGTCCAATATCATGCACATATACTCAAATTTATGGAAGTGTTTCAATATCGCCGTACCCGTTACCACTTTGTGGCAGCGTGACATTCACTTGTCAGTTGAGCAGTCAAGTAGAGGAGGATCAGTGTCAGYTGTGTGGCAGTAGAGTATTTTCTGGCTTCGAGGTGTTAACACAAAAAGTAATCTCTCATTTTCAAGTGCTTGTATTGGTTCTTAGTATTGGCAAGTACTCAAATAAGTACTTATGTTTATATTCAGTTTGGAAAAAGTGTGGTTTTGGTGCATCACTATTTAAGACTCTGTTCWTCTGAGGTCTATAACCAGATGGGTTCTACATAAACATCTGTTGCAYACAGAACATGATGAATATAACCAGGCAGTCTAGAAGATAAACAGAGTAAAGRCAGAAATGGAAGAGGAGAGTTGAAACCTAAATATACCAACTGAGGGTGGAGGAGAAAACAAAAAAGCACAGCTGCTCTGCAAAACACTGAAATAAAAAATTAAGTTAGGAAGCACAGAGAGAAGAGCATATAGGAAGACTAAGTGCTTTTACTGCCGGTCACTTTCACCTGTCTGTCTGAGAGATGGACATGTGAAATCATCCTTCTATGAGCTGGGAAAATCCAAAGTGCATTCTTCTTTCAGTGAGAAGAACAAGCAAACACAACTCTTGGACCTCTTTTGATTTTTTTGACTTCTCACTTGCAAAGATTTATTGATTAGAATCTGAACGCTGATAGGATTTTTGCTGTCTTTTTTTACCGATTCAACAGAAATGTTAGCTTTTTGGGAAAGATCTTTGTGTTGCATCGTTGTAAAACACAGGCTTAAGACCAATTTATACACTGCGTCTGCTCCAACTTTCATAGTAAAAACGCACCCATTATAATCAATGAGAGCATTTACATTGCATCTGCAGGGTGGCTGAATCCATATGGCGATCTGCCAAAATTTGATTTGATCCTATTTTTGCCAGATGATGGCACAAGTGCAGAGTCAATGTGCAAAGATCACACTGCACCAAGAGTAAAAGGAATGAGCACATCTTCTGTATTTTCAACATATTTCACCAAAGACAGACTACATTTGGTCAAAATACTATCTATATTAATATGGGTATATTTATAGTATATACTGTACGTGCTATCAAAATTTATCATTCTGGTTTATCAACATGTCAAGTTGTATGGATTGTTCGTAATTTACAGAGCAATCTCATGGATTTTTTCAAGTTTTACAGATTTTTTTTTCAAAAACTCAATTTCAAATTTTTTTAACATGCCAGAGCTTGTAGGATGTTAAAAAAACAACAAATAACATCAAATAACCATCTTCCAACCCACTCTTCCGCCAGAAAAATATTCKCCCATCCTCATTTCCTCCTGCTTTGCACTACAGGTGTACACACAAAATGTGTAGATTTTATTTTGAAATGTGGCTTCAAAAAAAGACACAACAGCAATTCATTTTTAACTATTGTCTCCAGTCTGTCTTTCACAGAGTTAATTAATTTGGTCTGACTTCAAGGATTATGACTGGATTTATTGTACAATCTTATACTTCCTGCGCCTGCTTCTCAGAGCATCTTTATGCTTTGCACCGGAGCCGCACGCAGTGTAAATTCACGGTTAAAGGAGTCTTTGTTTTATACATCCCAACCAAGAGGCTTCTGATTTTAAAACAGTATTCTACTTCATAGTTGTAAGCCATCCAGTCAACAAAATATTTACACCTTATAAATAATATAAAATCTAACATTTGTAACACACAGCAAATACTGTTTAAAAAATTCTTGTCTTCAAAATACCTCAAATGATTTTTTTCCACTGCTTTTGGCATTAAATGTGGCAACTCCTGTCTTTGATTTAATAGTTTGTGTATCCTGAGAATCACCACGAGCCCARTGCTCCCAGCTTATTTAACTTTGCTACTTCCTCCACCCCCAGCAGGTAGCTCTGTGGCCATAGTATTATTCTCCTTTTCATTACTTGTTTTATTTGCACCCCATGGCTCTCACTCACTTACTTTTTATCCGCGTTCACACAGAATTACTGATGTTCACATGCTCTGAGTTGCTTCTTTTCTYATATTACTCTAGGCTAAAGTTCTTCTGTTCCAATAAAACATTTCAAAATGATTATTGAAATAGGTCTTTTTTTCTTTTACCTTCTTTACCTCTGTCAAGTTATGACGATGATAAATGTGCAGTGTCCAAAAAAARGTAAGTGCACCTTTTTTATTTGACATATACGTAAATACTCTGAATTAGAGCTTTGCTGTTTCTCTCAGTGAAATGGCGAATGCTACACAGTTGATACAGTTTATTTTGTTTTTGTGCACTGCAGCTTGGATTTCAATATACGGTAACTGAAATACACAGCTAAAAATGATTTCATTGTCCTCATCTGTTGTGACTGATGGTTTTTGCTCACACATCTAAGTGTCCAAATTCACACTTGCAGGTGTCTCCAATGAAAACGCAACAGCTTTTGTTCAAACTGCTGACATGTTCTACTGCTGGCTTTAGACTTACAGCAGGGAAGGCAAAAATTAAATGACTCAAACTCAAAGTTACTTCACTGTATCTCCTGTCCTTTTGCAGTCATGTGAGTATTTTATTGTAGTAAAAGGCAAATTTAAACGTTTTTTTTTTTATTTTTTTTTCCAGTGGGACTTTATCTACAAAAGAGTGGGACATGAACTGAAAGCATATTGCCTACAGCCACGTCTGTCAGTAGCATGAAGGCATTAAAATATGGATTAAAATGAAATATTTCAGCACCTGGATGATTATTATTATTTTTTCTTACCTATGCCAGATCCTTCCCTTATCCCATCAACAGGGAGCACACTATGGAGCGCATTTACCTTCGCCTTGAACATATTCCCTTAACTTCAGAGCTCCAACAGACCCCTCCTTTCTATATTTTCTTCAAATATCTTTCTACAAATGTGCAAGAACCTTGCAGAAAATCGAGGTATGGTCCAAAATAAATATGGTGTATTGTGTATTCTACAAAGAAAGAGACTTTGATGTTAGTTTTGCAGTGTTAAGTCAGTTTACAGYGATGGTGTAACTCATGGTCATAGGTGAGAGACAACAATTCGCTTTCCACAGTGCGATGCTGTTGGACTCATGGGCGATAGAGACGCTCACAGACTGAATCTGCCCCGTCAGCCGAATCTCCGCAGTGTGTTTGTTTCTACAGGCGCACGCGCCTCTGTGCACGCTTTGACCTGAGGATGTTTTTAGGGGTAGCTGTGTCATGTACAATGAATTGGTAGTGACATCAGGATTGTACCTCGCGGTGCCGCGAGTTCTTCAGGTTAGCACAGCGATCAGCAGGCAGAGACAGGGCAAGAGACGGAGCGAGGACGGAGATGAATAGAGTGTGACACCGTTGGGTTGAAACAAGCTTTAGGGATGTGTTGGAAAAGCACATGAAGCAGCAGCGGCAAAAGCTGATTTGAAAGATGAGAAGGTCAAGTCTGTGACGAGCACTCCGCTAAGTCATAGAGTTTTGTTAACGAAGGGATAAAAGGTTGAGGATCTGAGGAAAATGGAGAAAAGCTCTCAAGTCCTCATTTTCTCTCACTCTTTTTGACCATTTCCCTCTTTTTCCACACACACACACACACACACACACACACACACACACACACACACACACACACAC
>NW_013952405.1:4442767-4446034 GCF_001266775.1 Austrofundulus limnaeus
CACACACACACACACACACACACACACACACACACACACACACACACACACACACACACACACACACACACAAAACATTTTAGTGCTGGGTTTCCACAATTCTAGTTAAATTGGAGGCTTAATTTGAAGCCACTGGCTTTCTCCACAGGTCACATTGAGTCAATTTATCCACAAAAGCCAAACTGTGGGTTTGATTAATGAAACACACAGACATGCTTGTGGCGGGCTCAGGGAAGCGTAATCAAGCGAAATCTCTCGAGGTTGCAATTAGAATCCTAGCCGCCCTAACTCTGGCTCCCAAACAAGTACGTCCAGTAATTTTCAAGAATGCACAGATTTTCTCTGACAAATCGACATTTTTTTCCCTCAGCTTTTATCTTAAGAGCTGCTGTTTTTATGGAGAAATTAAGTGAAATGCTCTCATAACATTTGAGCCTTTTTCTGCTTGTACATCAGTGTCATTAGGTCTATCCTAAATGGTTAGCTTTTCTCTGCCCAACAAACAAATGTCAGATATATTTGCCTCCTGGGCAAACTCAGATGCCATCATACTCACCAATTTTATTACTAGAAAATCTCTGTCTTTAGCTGCCATGCCTCCTGGGTATTTATGGAACATGTCCTTTAGACGTCGAGGATATACTAAAATAAGAACAACTGCACAGTAATGTTTCTGTGCACTGTCTGTGTGAAAAAACAAAATTTGGAAAAAGAAATGGAACCAAAGAGTCAGCATTGCATTTGTTGTCATGTTTCAATCGATTCATAAAAAGTACTAAAGTTTTAAATGGATTTTGATGGTGTTACTATTTATCTACACTAACTATGAAGATCTTGCAAAAACCTGGCCCAACTTTACATTTTAGGTATTCTTCATTGTGATAAGGCAACATATCATGCAACATCCACATTTTAGCCTTTAAAGGGGCTATATCATGTAAAATCAACTTTTTGTGGTTGTATATCATGTTATAATGTTATCCTCTCATCAAAAAACATGCCCAGAGTCTTACTTTGACTCATTCATGCATGTCTGAGAAATCCTGTGGTGTCTTGAGGCAGCCAGGCAGGGGGAGAAAGGGTTCTCTGCAGACTCAAAGTAGGCGTGTCACAAGAGTGGGCGTGTCTGAAGCATAAATACTGATCGGCAAGTTGTATTTGCTTTGGTTTTTCTCTTTTGTTTTTCTTTCACTTTTGACTTTAACTACTTTCACATTAATTTTAGCAACCAAAACTGCTTTTTTAATGAAACCACAGAAATAAATAAATATTTGCCTGAGAAACACGTAATATTGCCCCTTTAAGGACATATTGTTGTGTACTTGAAGTCTCTAGGAGTGCAGATATGTTGAATTCAGTCTCTCCCAGAGCTGCATATTTTGTTTGGGTCAGAGTGTTCAATCCATTCAGTTTTCTCTCCCCTGTTGTGTATTTTGAACAGTAACATCACAGTATTTGCTGTGGAACTACTAAACAAGGTCGTGCACTTCTGGCCAAGCCATTTTGCGAAGTTTGTCGTCTTCATTCTCCTCCGGCTTTGGGTCAAGCTCTGGCTTCAACATGTAAGGCTCGATGGACAAGTCTTCTCTTGTTGACGTCTTGTAATCAGTTTGTAAATGAAAAGCTTGTTGCTAGAGAATCATATCTCTGATACCAAACAACAAAAAATGGTTGAACAGGATTGAGTGGACAATGATGATTGGGAGTCAGACCTGGAGAGTTGCAGGGTATGAAGGGCCTCATTTGTATTTAAAGAGACAGCACCAAAAYGAGTTGCTCTCAGACACACCTCAAAACAGAGGTTAAAGAGAGGCCTCTGTGGACTTACAATATGAAGGAATCTAGACTGAAGCATTGTAGTCAATATACCTCAATTGAACAATTTAAATGTGAAAAGGGTGGATTTAAAARCATAACAGATCCCCTTTAAAACAAGTTTCAATAAAGTTGTAAATTTTCCAGAAATGCAATAAATGCTTAAATCTCTAATTTAACCTTAAGTGCAAAGAGATGTGTAAGAAAATAACAACAGTTGGAGAGAAAATGTTTTTTTTCTGTTGTAACCTTCATTGTTCCAGTTGAAATTCATAATTTCAACTGAAACAGAATCAAGTTTCTTTTCAAGAGTAATACACTTCTTTGATTTCAACTAATTAAAGATCCAAATAGTAGCTAACAAAACGGATGATGTTTTACAGTGTTAATATTATTGCTGTTTTGTTTCAAAAAATCCTCTGCTTGCAGGGCTGTGATAAAACATCACAGCTCTGTGTTTTATGTGATCTTTGTTGTTTGGCTTTCATATTAATTGCACTGGAAGCCAAATGTCCTGGGGACTGTTTTAACTGAACCAAACAGGCTGAATAAAAACATCCTGACATGAACTCTGAGCAGGTTATGCTCCTGCAGCAACACAAGCTGCTGCCTTAAAGCGTTTTATTTCATTTCAGGAGCGATGCCACTTTCACAGATTAAAATGACAGTATTATAAAAGGCAGCCAGGCTTTGGTGGACATGGGGTTATACCTTAACACCATGTTTGTTGTATTAGATAAATCACTTCATGCTAATTGCTACAGAGACCGATGCAGAGAGAACTATTTCACAAATGGTTGTTACAGTATCACAGGAAAAAAAAAACTCCTTGAATATTAATGTAATTCGGTTACATTTTCTCCTCAACCACTGGGAGCCCAAACAGAAGTTATTAATATGCCCAGGAGATGACTGTCTGTCTGGCTTTAACTCAGATGCATACAAACACACATGCCTACATGCRCACTCGCAGGAATGCAGACTGGAAGTTATGGAGAGGAAACCGATCAGCCGCGCGGAGCGGGGAGGGCCCTCCAATGGGACTAATTAAAGAGATGGAACAGACTGCAGAAATCATCGGAGAACACAAGTCTTTCTCCAACCCTGTCTCTCTTTCTCTTTTCTATGCTCAGTGTAATGAAAGCAACAAAATAACCAGTCATAAGACCTAGTGCTTCTTCCTTACTGAGATTCAGGATGTTTGATTTGGGGATTGGATGMAGCATTTGAAGGTGTTGCAGGGAAAAAAAAACATTAAAAAAATCATCTGATGTGAACGGGCATATCATAGTTCTTTATGACAGTGCTATGAAAGCGGATCAGAAAAATTCACAAATTTTGTATTTGTCAGTACAGAATAGTAATTATTTATCTTTGATCTTGTGCGGTTGTGTGTTAGTGAATAACAGACGTGTGTGTGTGTGTGTGTGTGTGTGTGTGTGTGTGTGTGTG
>NW_013952405.1:4446476-4455177 GCF_001266775.1 Austrofundulus limnaeus
TGTGTGTGTGTGTGTGCGCGCGCGTTCGTGTGTGCATGCGTGCGTGTGTGTGTGTGTGTGTGTGTGTGTGTGTGTCTGTGTGTGTGTGTGTGTAAATATAAGTGTGTGATAGCCTTTAAAGCTTTGGCTTCTTCAGTCAGGCTTTGCAGTTTCTTGCAGTTCTAAAAATGCCTGGCTGCCTGGCCAGATGACTCACACACCAAGCTCAGAACTCCAGCCAGGACTTAACACAAACTTCCTTGTGGCAAAAATACACACACACACACACACACACACATACACAAACCCACACGTCCAGACAGCCTGTATGCCTATAAATACAGTTCATGTGCTCATATAAAAGCATCTGCTCATATTCAGATTCAGCCAGGTGTGTGTAATCTCATCACTACAGCAGTAATCTGGTGTCTTCTCAAGGATTTCACAATAATCATTATATATTTATTTATCTTGTTCTGTGATGCCTTTTTGGCTTTGCGAGAAAAGTAACCCGGCACCGTAAAAGATGTCTAAAGAGCGACAAAGTTTTTCTTTTTTCTATTTGAGTAAGTACATTTTATACTCAGCCGCTGTATTACACAGTCAGTTGGGTCTGGCTGTTCTAATTTGGTGTGAAAGCTTTTGCAGCAGCCCCCCTTCTTTCAGTAATAAAACAAGAGGCTCTAAAGTACAAGAAAAGATCATGTTCAATTAGATCTTTGCACAGCAACCCTTATCAAAAACAACACAGAAATCCACTCTTGGCTGAGGGTTGCAGTTTCTTTTTGTTTGCGATGTGACCAAGARGAGTAGCAGAGGAGACTGTAGTGTGGCGTTTGGAGCAAATTCAGTACATCCTCTCAACTCCACTGAGATGATTTTTTTAATGTGAATAAATCATGCAAAAAGGTCCAACAGATGGCAAGCTGCTCTCTACATTGTATGTTGTCTCATAYATTTACTTTAGACTTTGTGTCTTCTTGTCATATTTTCACATAAGTGCGCAAACGTACACAAAGAAATAGACTAAATTGTTCGCCTGGTGGAAAAAAAAGACAGTTTGTTTGTGTGTTGTGCCGGTTTATGTTCTACTTAGTGCTCAGAATTTAAAGTACTTGCTTTCTATGCATTCCCTCACTTCATTGAAARCAAAAGCCAACATTTAGGCAGGGAGAATGTTTGAGGATTTACTCATCATTTTGCATAACCTGCAAAATAATGTAAAACAAAAATAGATCTATAGGTAGAACTGGTGCTGCTGATCCAATTATTTGTGCTGATTCATATGGGTTATCTTCTTGTGTATTCTAAAAAAATGAATGTGCAAGTGCACTGTTTGGCACATTTGTGGTGATTATTTATGTGCTTGTAGATGCTGCCTAAAAATTCCAAATCTTTATTTCAGTTGCTTTTAATATGTATCATAGTTAGTGATTTTAAATAGCCTTTGGGTCTTGATTTGTACCAAACAACAGAAATTTAGTCTAACGGCACCAAAAAAATGGAAATAATTTTGGATCTGACTTAAAACATGCTCGATCACAGGAAGTTTGGGCCAACTGCCAAAACTAGAAGAAGACATTATTACTTTCAGTAAAATTAATGTTTTAAAATCAAATAAATCAAAGCTAACCTTATTCAAAAAGTAAATTCTAAAGAGCAAGACTGCGATACAGTTTCCTCCTGATTAATTTGTTTTGTRAATTCAAACGAGCTAGTATTACTCTCTAAGTTTTGTATGGTACTCGATGTTGAAACTTCCAAGCTCTGAGTTGAAAAATCAAATWAAAAAAACTACCCTTAACTAGGAAAGTTACTGGCAAATTCAAACCTTAAAATCCAGTTTGGCTGCCTCATGCACAAAATATACAGGCAGATGCAGTAAAATGCATTTTTTTCTGTCACTTCTGATCTAATTACATCAGTAATATACTGTACAACCTGTTTCAGTTGGAGACTTTTAACCATATAGAGACATTCATTGTTATCTGTTTRTATTGTGCGCAATAAGTAGCAAATCACACAGGTTTTTGAGTTTTCAACAAGGTCATGGTTACTTTGGACATGATGTTATTTCCAGATTTCAGGTCAATCAAATGTAGCATTTGTCCTAATAACAGCATTATCACAGTCTCAAAAATCAGTCCAAACAACAGCATTCTGTTTTAGACTAAATCCAATAGATACCACGTTAAAACTGACTGGTATAATGACCAGTATAATGGTATAATGTATAGTGATGACAATGCAATCTAAATTTTTTTGACAAAAATCGTTTGACGTACTAGCAGGCAATGCAGTATGCAACAATACAACACAGATCAAAGGAAAGCTTTAATATAACTGGTCAAATTACAGTGTACATGGTTCCTACAGTTTAAGGCAAGTTAAGTTTAAGACTTTTTATGACTTTTTAATGCCTAGTGAAATTAAATTTAAGACCAATTGCATAATAAACACAAATGACAACAACAACAAAAAGAAAAACTAGCAGAAACTCATAAACCAAGGTATTTTTTGTTTAAGTATTAAAATATTGCTGATAGACCAGTTGTTTTTATCCATATATAACTATAGCAGAAACATTCTTAGCAGTCAGTTTTAAACCTAATTTAATTTCTGGAAATCCTCTAACAACCCMAAATTTGGAGTATTTGCGTAAAGTTGGATGTTTTAGGATCTAGAAAAGTGAATGCATTTTTGGAAAGACAACATTATTAACATATAACAAAACAAATTTCATATTGCTCAGATGGRCAGTTGTTGAGATATTTGCTTGTGAAATAACAGGAAGTGATGTTTGCATGTGAATATTTTAAGAAATACTTTTACCAATTGTTTTAATATTTGAAATGAATTACAGTCATCCAATGTACATTGTGTTGACATTTTTAAGACTTCTGAAAGATTGATTTAATACATTTTAAGGCCTTATTTTTGGACTGATGAATTCAATGCCTTTTAAGACTTTTTAAGGATCTGCAGGAACCCTGAGTGTAGAACTTCTGCTGCATCATTAAGCTGTTTTCTTGAACTAGGAAACTTTTTGCTGACTGCCACTCCACACATGATGGGGGGAAAAATACCAGAACCATAGATGTCTGGACAAAATTATGTCTCAAAGTGAAAAGTCAGACCTGCTGGGGTCAGTAGGAAAGGGCAAAGTGTCACCAAACCACAATAAATGTCTGCACAAAATGTCATTGTTAATGTTACAGTGTGTTATTTGAAGTTCAGGGATTTCAAATTGACCTAAAGTGGTGGACAAACAAACTGACTGTTTTTTGTTCTTCTATTTTTTTCTGGCAGAATGCGGGAACGGGGTCTTTGGATTTGCGGAGTAGGTGTTTGGAGTCTACTGCTATCACTTTGTCTGGCCTCCCTCACACATGCACACCGGAGCCACACAGGTAAGGGGTGTGTGTGTGTGTGTGTGTGTGTGTGTGTGTGTGTGTGTGTGTGTGTGTGTGTGTGTGTGAGNGTGTGTGTGTGTGTGTGTGTGTGTGTGTGTGTGTGTGTGTGTGTGTGTGTGTACTGTATATCTGTTTGTGTGTCTCGTAAATATTGCTGCCGGCCGGTGGTTGCGTGTTTACAACACCCCCAGTATTGGATCTCTTGTAGATTACCACCGCGGGGAGCCTCTGCAGCCAATTTCTTTTCACATGTTGTAAAGTTGTAGTGAATAGACAGCGTGCCACCCAAGGGAAGGCTGAGGTCACATCTACAATGAAATATGGGACCACAGAGGCAGGTCGCCAGGATCAACACTCACTAAACAGTTATATATTTATATATATATAAAATGGAATCTACATAATTCAGTTAGAGTCATTTAAATCCATGATGTTTTCTTGCATTATGCAGCCCCATTATTAYGATATAGTGACTCAATAAACATTCAGCGCAGACAAAGAGCAGTGTGTCCATGTGTTAGTATTTTCCAACTTTGATATCCGTCTAATGTTGGTCAAGTGGGCGGATCACTGCATGTAAAGGCCTAAAGTCAGATATGTTTGCCTCGTCGATTGTGAGTGATCAGATTTTGTTGAAAATCTCATTCCTCTATGGAAAAAGGTTTAAAGAGGAGCACTCTGAATGTGCCAGCTGTATACTAATCTGAGCTTTTTACTATATGTACCTGCAGCGGTATTGTTAACTTACATATTGTTCCATTTTTTTAAGCCAGCAGCACCAGCTTGACACCAGATCTGACCCCCACCTGTCTGCTATATGGGGATATTGTACAAGTGAAAACAAAACAAAACAAAAAATAAATAAAAAAAACAGAAAATTTAAAAATTACAGTTTGTGGAAAAACAGGTGTTTTCTTTGTTTACAATAACTTTTAAATTTGTTCTTGAACTGTAGTCAGAATCTTAAATATCTACAGGTGATTCATTAGTAGCTGGTTGGGGAAAAAATGGCGTTTCTTTTTTCCATTGAAAATAATTCATCTCAGAAGAGTGTACCAGTCTTTTGGCCTTCTGTGAAGAAATTGAGAACTTCTTACAATGTTCTTACTAGATAACAAGGTTCTTTATGGGATTTAATGTATCTGTACAGTAAATTGGTGTCCTTGCTGGAATGTGAGGACCAATGTGTGTGCATGYTTTGCATTTGATCATGGGTGAAGTTGATTCTCCAGTTCTGTGGCTGTCAGGTATTCTCACCAGCTCTCAAAGAAAGATTCTTGACAAGACAAGGACAAACACTTTCATAAAAGGAAGGATGTTAAAAAAGGATGAATGGAGAGAAAAGGACTCTCTCTCTCTCTCTCTTAGTGAGTTGCTTTGCTCGTGCGTTTATTTAGTGAAGTGCTGAGGTCTGCAAAAAGTCATGAAAACACTGAAACCAGAAGGTGAGACAAGAAAATAACGAAACGATATACAATGACATTTTTTTTCTTTTTCATGATGTCATTTATTTTGTTTTTTCTAGAGGCAGTTATGTATGTGAGCATGTGGATAGTATGTGTGTCCTCCCATTAATGGGTGATTGATTGTAGAGAAACTGGTAATWGGGGAGCTACAAATTTATACAAGTGCAGGTTGTTTGGTGGAAAAAAGCAGACATGTAATCACACAATTACTGATTACAACCCTATAAGTCAACTCAAGGTTAATACTTGTGCACACACAAATGTATGCAAACACACAGGCGGTAAATAAACACCTGTAGCCATAAAATACAAAATATTAAATCWATTGGACTTTGTTATTTTGAAGATCAGTGAATGACTCATGGAAATATTTCTACATTACTGTACTGTACATGTCACACATTGTGATGGTGCACACTACAAAGAGTAGTAGGTAGCATCCTTGTCATGTAATAAATTGCAGAAAACAGMCAAAAKGACYGAGATAYAAACCAATTWAAAAAGAAATGAAMAGCAAATCAAAAACAAGGTCATGTTTTATAGTGTAGACAATGACATATGGCCATTAATAAATGCTTAAAGTTCATTCATTCATTTCATTCATTCATAAATTTATTAATTTCATTAAAAAAACAAAGTTTTATGCACAATAAAGTTGAACATAATGGGGAGAACAATGGCAGCTTTGGTGCTGCTGGTGGACTTCACCAATAGAAGAATTCAACATGTTTTCAAGAAACAAACAGACCTGCTGCCACACAATACGTGGCTTATTTGATTTAGAGTCCCAGGGCTGTTCTTTTGGAACTCTGTTACTCTGAGGGAAACTAGGAGGAACCRTGCTTCACCAGTGCCAATTCAAGGCCTCAGCATGTTGGGTTTCTCACAACCAAAGCCTTTCAGAGGGTGCAGCCCAACATATTGGGAACTTTCACAGTCGTTCCTGAGTTGTGCCATGAATTTCCCTAAAAYGCACAGTGACTCATTGATGTCAGAYCACTTTTTTAAATCTCAGGGAAGAACTGGAATTCGAATCATGTTTCATACCAGCTGTTGCCACCTTCTGCCGCTCCATAGTTTTTTTTTCTTACTAACCCCAAAGGAATGACTACTAAATAAAATTTTACTGCTTGCCTCCACCTTTGATACTACATCTATTAATCATTCAGTAATTTTATTTATTTATTTATTTTGCCTTACTTGTTTAATTTACTATGCTTATTTGGACACATGGTAGAAGTTTGCTGTGTATTTATACTGATGGGAGGAGCAAGGTGCTCCAAGCTGCACACATGCAGTTGTGCTCATTCGTGTAGAAACGTGCATGTGCATGATAAATCTTAATATTTTTTGTGCATACTTGTTTATCAGATTCAGTAAGAAAGCTGCACACCTATCCATACATGAGGCAACAGAGTGCTACAAGTCTAAGTAGTAAGTCAAAGATCTCCTTCGATTAAGACATCTTGCATGTAGGCAGTCTAGTCCCTGGTTAAACGTCTCAGTGGCTTTGCCAATAGTCTTGGCAAAACAGCTTGGTTTGGACTTTGAAGCAAAGCGGAACAGCGATTACGTTGATCACTTTACCACACACTGTCGAGTCATTGATTTTCAGTCTATAGGCTGCAGTCTCAATACATCCCCTTTAATTAGAGACTAGTGAAAACTGCTCTGAAATGCTTTGGGACTGCCAAGAAGAGGAGAAAAAAAAAGATAAGAGGACAGAGACATACGAGTTTACTGGTGCTCTCACAAGCTCAAAGGAACATGTGGTCAAACACACAGACAGCAATGAATGCACATGCAAACCCATACACACACACACACACACACACACACACACACACACACACACGTGCATGCTCAAAAAGCCTCTCTTATGTGATGTGTGGAGACAGGTTGTCTGCCCTCCTTAGATGCTGTTCCACACTAAAGCTGCACTCCGTGCCGGGTCTGCATCAAAGCTCCATATGGCTTGTGAAAAATTCAAGTTTAAAATTACAAATGTGAAATTTTTCATGCTGACAAACATCCCAGCAATCCCTTGCACTTTTAATACACTGGTCAAAAGATGGAGAAGACATGCAGAGTTATGTATACAGTTGATAAAAGTCATCTGGATCACAGTGGGGTTTTTTGTAAAACATTTTATGTTTTTTTTTTCTTTTTTKCTTTTACAGTGCAGCAGAAGAGGCGTTTGAATCGTTCGTTGCACACATGTAAACATACTATTCACAGTATTTAAACAAGTAGCAAAAAGTATTGTAATTCAACAGGACAATCTCAGCTAAAATATTAAAAAGCCAGTAAAATGCCTGTAAACACACCAGTAGTATGACATAAAGTATTTTGAAACAAAGTGAAATATGTGCATGGGGTACAGTTTAGAGAGGGATTTGTTGACAGAATAAAAACTTGGTTTCAAATATTAGATACTGAGGTGACTTTGACAACATGGAGTCTCTTGTGTAACACAATTGCCAACAAATATCACCCAATACACTAAAGGACTGTTTACTTCCACCCACTTCTCCCATACATGATGGTTCAAGGCTATATCTTTGCCATCTGGTATCAAGACATGCACCATAGACCAATAATATTGTTTCATTTTCTACTGTTTTTTTGATCAAAAGTAAACTAAAAAAATAACTAAAACAATAGAAGAAAAGAAAATGTAATAAGCAGACTTTCCCTCTACCTGGTATCCCCACTGGTCTTTAACAGACCAGCTGAGTCTGCTGCAGCTTACATCCACAACGATGATGGAAGTGGGTCTCTGTTAACCTAAGAACAATCTTTAAAAAGTGTTGGTATATTTTCAATGTTTATTGGGACAAATGAACAAAAAACACACATTTGCAAGGATTCTCTGCAGTAGTGTGCCAGGCAGGGTTGCCAGATGTGAAATTCTGAACTTTTGTACAGTCATGAAAATATGTTGATCTGTATGTGCTGAGTGAGGGTGTTGTAAGATGAGGTTTGGGTTGTGTTTAGTGAGCATGTTCACAGAAAAGGAGAGGGAAAAACATATTTTTCTGTTTATCTTGCAACCCTGATGCCAGGTTCAGCTGCATGCAATGACATACACATGACTTATACACTACCGTTCCTTTGGACTTTTGTTGTTGGATTTCCTCTTACATGCTGAAAACAGGCGAGTAACACAAAAACCGTCTGCTCTATGTCATTTGTTGTAACTGCCAGTGCAGAAAAACGTTTGCCTGCAGCCGCCTGTCTGTGTGTTGTAGCACCTGCAAAGTATGTCTCACCTCTGTGGGGGGTTCTCCCAAAAACAGTGGCGGGCCGAGCATTTCACACCAAGGCCTTCAATTAGGAGAGAACAGACCTGTCGGACGTGGAGAAGCAGGGGGTGGTGTGTGCTGCTGACTGTGGTAGAAAGAGCAGGGAGGGAGAGGCTGCCAGCTCTGAACGTAATAAGTTTATAATAAAAAAATCTATAAGCCAGTCCTACAGGTCTGTATGTAAAACGGGGGAAACCTGTCTGATTTACAGACGATCTGTACAACTTGACACAAAGCCACGGCTACAAAAACCACCAATAATAGCCTAAACAGAAATGCAGAACAATATGCTGCTGCACCACAGTGACTTTGCACCACAGACAGGTCTCTCTGCACCACAGACAGGTGTCTCTCTGCACCACAGACAGGTGTCTCTCTGCACCACAGACAGGTGTCTCTCTGCACCACAGACAGGTGTCTCTCTGCACCACAGACAGGTGTCTCTGTGCACCACAAACAGGTGTGTCATGAAGCCAGAATGAAAGTCATCACTGAAGTGACACATTTAATAAGTTTTCACAGCTGCAGACACACCTGT
>NW_013952405.1:4455187-4458669 GCF_001266775.1 Austrofundulus limnaeus
ATTATAATAAATATAAAATATTCTATAATGTAGTGATTCTGATTGTGTTTAGGCCAGCAGAGAAGGCTTTGCTGGCCCTGACGGCACACCACTGCCCGAAAATCTTCACTCTGAGACCTTGATTCAAAAGGTTCCAGTGCCGGAGACTCTAATCATTGTTCTTGTGTAAATGAATGGTTAACCGAAAAAAGAAAAAACACCCTCAATGTTAACATGTCAGTCAATCCCAGCCCTGCACAGCCAGCAAAGGAGTTAAACACAGCTTCGTTTAGGCTAAACCACTGTGACAGATTTACTGTATTTTTCTCAGGTCAAACATCAAATTTGAAGTAAACTAGGTCTAGCTTTGCATCCCCAGGCACTTGTAAGAACACACAGCCCTTGTAAGAAGCCAGCAATGTAGTCACAGACTACATTGCTTGTTCTGTGCACAGCTGGAAAACAACAGTATTGTTGTATATGACCTTGTTTTTTTTCATTCGAAATCTGTCACATTCCAAACAATCTATTTGCAAAACCCAAATAGAAACAACTTTCAGGTTCCAAGTGAAACTCATATCATTTCTCATACATTTTATTGTGAAAAAGCTTCCATGCTGACTTAATGTTCTTGTTCTGTGAAAAAAAAAAACCTAAGTAAAAACACAACAACAAATGAGTGCATTTCAAAATTATTTTTTACTAGGTGGATATTTATTTGTTTGGGATATAATTAAAAAAAATAATGAAAATTTTTTTTAAGAGTTTGGTGTGGAAATAAGAAAGGTGGGCTTTAAGGAAAATAGGTTGGAAACCACTGTTTAAAGGGTAGTTGTGATTGTCTGCGTAAAGTTGGATGTTTTCTTCAAGCATTCTGGTTTTTTAACGGGAGTTATTAAAAAAGTTCCCAGATCCATTTTTTTAAAATGACACATACTTGTTTCCAGCCAAGACTGACTTTGAGAGTCCTGCTTTGTTAAAACAACAGATGCATCTTATTCATAAACTAATTTATTCATCATTCTGGGAGTTAGATAGCCTTGGGCTGCCACTTCCACACCCCACCATTTCCACTTCATTTGGTGATATTTATAAATTCTAAGTGAATTTTCACCTTCTCCAATCATTGTGTCCTTGGCAATGCACATGTTGTTTTTGTTAACATGTTACTCCAATGTGCCAGGAGTGTATCTGATACCTCCCTGACCTTCTGTGGTGAAACACAAGATAAGCTTCTGTTCTCATTGTTACGTACACATTTCATCACATGTATAAAAAAAATGCAAAAGAAAAAAATGTATTTGTCTGCTAGGATGACTGTCTGTTTGCTGAAATGCTTGACAGGAAAGTGACAAAGCAACAAAGATGTTTCTCCTACTGTAGAAGAGGGGTTGGCGAGTATGTGTGGGTACAGCTGGGTTATTTTTTTTTCTTCSTCCACCAAGTGCAGAAAATGCATATCTAGGTGATGGCAGGCAGCAAGATGCACTTTGCTACAAGGGAGTATGATTCATGGCCTCTGCCTGAAAAAAACACAGTGACATGTAAACAAAAGTGGATTGTGCAAGAGTGTCTGGTTTACTGAGGACCAGGCAGATGCTGCGCATGGATCTAAAYGTATTCAGAGTTGCATTTTTATTTATTTATTTATTTATTTATTTATTTATTTATTTATTTATTTATTTATTTATTTATTTATTTATTTATTTATTTATTTATTTATTTATTTATTTAGAAGGCTAAATGATAAGCTCAAATAAAAAAAATAAAATAAACAATAAGTGACAGTAAAAAATACTATAAGATTGTGGGCTAAATAGCAAAATAAAGTGATAAAAACATGATTATTTTTTGTCCCTTAACAGCCATTTGACCCTGTAGTAGAAATWAAGAAACATGTTTATTATACAGTAAATAGGGATTTTTTTTTATTAATTTTGGAAATACCAAGTTGTGTATTTAACTGTCTCAGTGTGTTGTGTGTTGGGACATATCCTGCTTTTAAATCCCTACTTTTAACATAAACACCATTCAGTTGTGGTCTATATAAAGTGGAACTGCAATGCTTTTGTCTGAATTCCTCCTTATTGTAGCTGCAGGTTACCCTTTCACTTCTGTTCTGGAGTGCATCTGAGAGCAACTCATTTTGATGCTGTTTCTTTAAATGAAAATGAGGCATTTTACACCCCGACCCCCTCCTGGTCTAACCAGTGAACATTGACCAATCCACCCCGCTCAGATATTTTTGTAAAGAGGGGTGCTGTGGCACTGTAAAGTTGTGACCAGACCAAAACCTGAAGTRTGTATAAAGTTACAAAGTAGAACCCTGAATGCTTACACTCAACTCTTTTCTAGAACTCTGTCTTAACAGCCTGKTCACAGACTAATTGGTTTAAATAAAGAGATTCCTTTTTCTACACAGTTCGATGACTTCACTGAGGCCCTCTCATTGCTTTTATTAGAGTAAATCATTACCTGTTGTTTGCCAGCCAACTCTGCACAGACCTAGTCTGGTAAATCGGTCTGGTTTCTCCTGAAAAACACAAAATCTCTTTTTATCCTCGAAGTGGGGTTAAGCCATTCAATGAAACTAAGCTTAACTGAYTTACGGGAAGTTCTCTTAAAAACAGATCCAGCTCCAGGACACATCTATTAGTAGTTAAAAAATGTTTCTCTGCAGAATATGCAAAAATGTTGATTGTACAGCTGTATGAGCAGTCAAGTGTCTGTGAGTTTTCAAAGTTTCTGATGGCTAAAAAGAAATAATTCTTTGCTTGTTGTGTTAGATGAACMAAAAGAAGACCTTTGACTATGTCTACCTTTGAGATATATCATTATTTCCAAAGTCCACATTTTTTTGAACTATATAAGAAACTAAYTAAATAGAAATATTATCTTTTTCATAATTTATTATATATTTTTTTAAATGTCTAAAGCGCAAATTAAAAAAGCTATATCAGTGCTGTTCTTATGTGATAAAATCTACTTGTCTTTTTCCAGGTTTTCAGTTCAGTTCCGAAGCCCCTCCATATGTTGGAATATTTTTGCACAAGACAATAATCCCTGCCTTGCTGTCAGCACCATTCATGGCACCTATGTGAATGTGCAAATGAAAACCCTGTTAATAAACCATTAGTGAATTTTGCTGTATTTAGAAAATGTGCTACAGAAAGGTAATTTTTCAGTMACAACCAGCCCTGAAGCAAGATGCTGCATTGACAGAAATGTAATTTTGCAAAATAAACATGTAGCAGAGCATCTCATAATTACATTCTGAGAGTTTCATTAGAATCACTCCAGTGGTTCAGGAAATACAGTATTTTGCTAACAGACTGATACACACAAAGAAACAGAAATGGACAAAACATTAGTGACCATTTTGCCTTTCTGCATCAGACAATATAAATAGAGAAGTTGAAAGATTAAAGGGTCAATATTATGTGTTTCTCAGGCATATATTTAAATACTATACCATAATAAAGAATCTATGTCACCTTTAGTTG
>NW_013952405.1:4460342-4473655 GCF_001266775.1 Austrofundulus limnaeus
CTGCAGGATTTCTCAAACATGCATGAATGAGTCAGAGCAAGGCTTTGGGCATGTTTTTTATGAGTACAACATTATAACATGAAACAAAACTTTTAAAAGTTGATTTTACATGATATTGCCCCTTTAAAACGTGCATCATGTTAAGCAGGATAAATCACTGTTGTCTTACGTCATGGAGGTGTTTTCATATTTTGTGTTTAAAAAGAACTAAAATTGAGAATTCTGAGAATTTAAGTCTGGAAAATTATGGGAAAAAATATGGGGGAATCCTCGAAATACCGCTTCACCAAAATGACAACACCCACTGTTAAAGCATTAAAGGATAATTCCCTCTCTCTGTATCAGCTGGTCTTTGAGTTTCCATCTTTCTTGTGTTTTCCGCTTCCATGCTTTTCTTTTTTTTCCTTCCCTCAGTCTCATACCCTCTTTTTCCTCCTCTTCCCAACTTTTACTTTATTTCACAGCTATTAAACCAGGAAATTTCAATCAGGTAGCACAGCGTGAATTTCTGCAGGGGCAGGGAGAAAAAGAGTGAACTTTTATTTAATGCAGCTGTTCTTTCTTCTCTCCTCTCCACCTCTATCTCGTCTCTCTTTTCTTCCACAGCTGAACTCAACCTTGGCTCTTTATAGTTTATGATTCAATTTCCAATTTGTCCTCTGGAGGTATTTGCCTGGTGGGTGGCACAGCACTTTTGTTCTTATGTGTTTGTACAATACTCRCCTTTGGTATTCATCGGAACACAGGCTTACAGACACATGCATTTAAATTTCCAATTCTGTGTCTGCACTGCTTTTGGCTTTATTTTATAAGAAAGTCACATTGAGATTGGAATCCCCCCTCTTTTCAGCTGCACTGCACAGCAATGTGCAGAACAAACACATGTAGTTTCCTATCATTAGATTCAAGGATGACTAGAGGGGCTTATTTTAGGGCTTTAAAGTTCACAATTCATCACAAGTTGAAGCCAGCTACAGTAGTATGAGCTCGTTCTAAATCTGTTTTAAAATTCAAGTGTGTGTCTGAGTACATTTAAACCCAGTAGAGGATAATATAAAGCACAAATTATTTAAATAATCGCCTCAAAACTGCAAAAGACTTCATCTTTCTTGTCGATCAGTGTCAATTTACATTATTTGATTTTTCTTGTTCCAGAGGTAAAATAGGATTAGGAAATTAGTGATAGACAAGAATAAAAAAATGAATACATAAAGGAAAATGTGTTTCATAATCTGACTGAGTTCAGGTTTCTGCTTTTCTGAATCTTTAGTTGCAGTTTTTACACWGAAGTTTTGAATGACTGGCAGGTTTTCTTTTGTAAGGATGGTTAAAGGTTAACACAGAAATCATGWATATATTAATTTAATACGTTAACAGCCACACTTTAGGCACACTGAAGCCTTTTGTTCTGCTTCCTTGGGGTTCGTTTATCCCCATTTTTCTCCACTTTSCTATGTGCACATTTTTTGATTCATGTTGTGAAAGGTCTGCAGAAGATCACTTCTAACTAAKAGCTAAATATTGCTGCCTTTTGAAACATTGAAATATTAGACTTTCAGTAACTTTTATTATTGCTAGGTTTTTCTTGTGCATCAAGAACAATCTTAGTAAATTAATACTGTGCATGTTAATAACCCAGTAACCCTCTTTTTTTTTACACATGCTTTTTTATTTTTATTTCTAGCTTTAGAGTTTTGTTACATGTGTACAGTTCCCAAGTGGTGCTTGCCGTCTGCTGCCTGGATCTAAAGTAGAATAGCCTTCTTTCAGTGTTTCCCAGTAGTCTTGGCTCGCTTGAAGCTATATGAATAATGAATATAACATATTCATCCTAGATAAAATAAAATAAAAAACTCATATATGCTGGCACAAAAGTGTACAGATGCACATTCACATTTTCATCTTACAAAGCAGTCCAGTACAGAAACATTTAAATGACGATCATGCAGTGGTAACCAGCCGTGGCTGTTGGAATAAACACATGATTTTTCTGTAAAATGGTTAAAACAAAGTTGGGCTCAGGATAACTTAATATAATTAAAACTTTTTAAAATTTAGTTTTTTACATAGTCTGAATTAATTTAGATTAAAGTTTTGTGCTTGTTACATGTAAACATCCAACAGTGTAGTTTGCAGTTTCTATAAAATGACAGAAAAAATGTTCACACAATTTAATTGAAAATACATTTATTGAACTATTAAGTCATCTTTAAAATAGAAACTGTTACTCTGGATTCCTCTGATCCTCGGATGTGAAGTGAAAGATGTTCAAAAGTCTAAAGGCACTCCACTTGCCTTTGAGYCTATTAATGTCACGACAACCTGGATGACTGAAAACCTTCACCAGCAGGTTTGAGTTTTCATATTTAAGAGCTGGTGTGGAATTCAGAAGATTCATTTGAGAAGTTAACACTGTGCATAAAATAAAGATATGAGATAAAATAATAAAACTGTTTTATATTAACAGTGTCTCAGTTTTAGCTCTTTATCACCTGCTGAAGCAATAAATTGTTGGATATGTTACAGAAATCAATGGCAGCAACTTGTTTAGGTATGAAGTGTCTGTCATGTTCAGGCCAACAAACTGACTGGTATCCAAACTATGGTGCAGAGTACGCAATCCATCCATCCATCCATCCATCCATCCATCCATCCATCATCTTTCGCTTTATCCAGAGTCAGGTCACAGGGGCAGCAGCTTGGAAGCCCAGACCTCTCTTTCCATAGCCACCTCTTCTAGTTCTGCTGGGAGGATTCCAAGGAGTTCCCAGACCAKTTAAGAGACATAGTGTCTACAGCCTGTCCTGGGTAAATGGTAAATGGAATGGACTGTACTTATATMGCACCTTTCTACCCAACCAGGATACTCAAAGCACTTCACACTACAATCTGTGTTCTCATTTATCCATTCACACAGCACTTTGTTAGGTCTCTACAAAGCTAACATGTACAATCATCTATGAAGACTAATCAGTGCCAATAACATTTATACACTGATGGGACACACATCAGAGGCATTAGGGGTGAAGTGTCTTGCCCAAGGACACAACAACTGAAACAGCAGGACGGGGGGGGGGTTGAACTGGCGACTATGGCAGGCCATTTTAACATCAAATTATCTGTAATTACATTCTACATATTGAAAAGTAAGTTTTGACTAGGTAAAACTACATTTTCACAATCCTAAATGATAATTTAAAATATCTGTATTTACATTCTGACTAGTCAGAACAATTCAAGATATCCAAAAAGTAATTTTGACTAGTCAAAACATAATTCAACATATCTTAAATGATGTCACTGGATTTGTTATTTGAAGGATCAAACATCCGTATTTACAATTCAGGATTTCTCAAATGTAATTCTGACTAGTCAAAGTTACATTTTTGAATATCTGTTACGATTTTCAGTCAGGAATGAACCCATGATGCAGGTAGTTGCAAAGCTCCAAAAAACAAAGAATTTATTTAAACAAAAAGGTGCTGACTGGCAGCTCAAAAACCTCTGAGTGACGTGGCAAGACAGGACAAGGCACAATACTGAACACAACCAAACAATGACCCGACAGGGAAGTGAAGACAAGACACAGAATATAAAGGTGAGACTAATGAGCACAAACAGGGAACACCTGGGGGAGAAACATGAGGATCAGGTGTGAGTGGGCGGGGCTGGAGCAAAGGCAGACAGGAGGAAGAAAACAGAGGAACATGACAAAAGTCAGAATAAAGTCAAAATAAAAACATGAACCGAGACGAAACATAACAATATCTTAARTAAAAGAATTGCGCGCAAGTCTCCATGTTGTCCAAGCAAACTCAGATTTAGATTTCTTATCTCTGCCACTTCACGCTCGGCTGTAAATTGCACCACTGAGAGCTGAAGATGACGCCAACAGGACCACATCATCTGCAAACAGTGGAGACAGAATCCTGAGGCCACCGAACTGGTCCCTCTCCTCCCTCTGGCTGCACCGAAAAATTCTATCCATAAAAGTTATGAACAGAATCAGTGACAAGAGGCGGCTCAGAGTATGTGATGAGTTGACCTAAACCAAAATACGTTGATGTCCAACCCGAAACAGCTGGTAATGGTGGTTAAATGAGTTCCTGGTGCGCAGCTGTCTAAACCACAAGAAAATCTAGCAAATGGTAAAATGTTGACAAGTATTATTTCTGCCAAATCTGATAACCTGACTGAAGTGTGTATGTGTGTCCTTACCTCAAACACACTGCAGCTCACTGTTCAAGGTCAAACTGATCGGGGGAAATTAGTTGTCTGATTTCAAATGTGTGGCTCTGTTGCTGGCAGTGCATCAAACTGGATCCCTGACATCCTGAAATACAACTGAAGACCATAATATCACTGCTCTTATCAGCAGGTGAAATTCTCCTTGCTGTGGGAGCATTTTGAAGATTAGACAGAGCCTGTATTTTCTCTCTTTTTCCGTCGTAGACCAAAAAAATAAAAAAAAATAAATAAAAATATGTACCCTCTGTGCTGGACACAGTTTTATGTCATATTTTTTGCAATAAATACAATCAAAAGATAAAAAAAAAAGCACTGGTTTGTGTGCATATTTTCCGTGGGTGTTGTCGAKATTTTTTTGTTTTGTGATTATTCAACACCCCTGGAATAGGAGTGCTTCTGTGTTCGCTGGTTTAAGGCTAATGTTGATGTTGTAAGCAGTGTGCATTTTTTATTGTCATTTTGTGCAAATCAGTGTTGACTTTGGAGAGCCATTTCTGTATTCTCAACAGCAGCCCCAGAGTCGTGCACTGATGGATGAGTTGCTCTTTACTTTCCTGATGTTCTGTGATCAATGCTGATGCAAGGAAAGAGTGCGATAGAGAGACAGAAAAGAAAAGGCAGAGCATTAATGTGCTGCCTCTGCACATCTCTCTTATTCTGTCTTTTTCACTGAGGCCCTCCCTCCTCCAGTCTTCTCACATTAATCCTTTCCTCTTTCAGTAAGTTTCCCCACTTTGTTGATCCTGTCAGTATCTGCATGTGCTGCACTCTCCTTAACATCAATGCCTGAACTAATGGAGCACAATGTTTCCATGCTGCAAAGGGCAATTTTTTCCCCCCTTCAGATTGCCAGATTATAGATTAAAAAAGAAAAATGAGTATGTGAAATAGGCATGTGTGTGTTTTGCACATTTCTTTCCAGCACCAGCTCCAAACACTGTGTTTATTTAACTCTCATGTAGCCTAAATGTGTTTAAGCAGCTTTCATTTTTAGTCTTTTGCTGTTGTGAGTTAAATAAAACAGCAGCAATGCAGCTTCACTAATCCTCTCACACAACTAATCCTAGCAGAACACCACTGTAAATACTCTGTGGGCTGCATTAAAGCACCAATCACTCAATTCCTCACTGAGTGTTTTATGCTTATTTTGGCTCAGATTAATAGAAACCCATGTTATTTTTTTCATTTATGAGAGAGATAATCTGGAACTAACACGGCCCCCCTGACTTCTGCTGCTTTCCTTTTATGTTTGTTCATGTTTTTTTTTTAATTTCTGAGAATACTTGTATTTAAGTATATGTTGTGCTGACATTGAATCAATACAAGAGTGTGCATTGTTGCGACAGACAGCAATTTTAAGAGTGGGTGTGAGATGACTGTATGGTTTAGATTAGCTCACGACATTTATTTCATGCTTGTGTGGATTACTTTATTCTGTACTTCAGTTTAAATWTTCATGTGACAAACTATGAATAATAAAAACTTCCATAAAATCCTAAAAGTCAACAAACTCATTCCATTCGTTATCTTCTGCGTGTTCCAGTGGGGGCAGCAGCTTAAGGGAGACTCGGATATCTCTTTCCACAGCAACCTCTTCCAGTTCTCCTGGGAGGATTCCAAGGTGTTCCCTGGCCAGCTGAGAGACAAAGTCTCTCGGGCATAATTCTTCCCAGAAACTGCAATCATAGGTGAGGGTAGGAACATAAACATAAGTCAAGATAGAGCTTCACCCTGCAGCTCAGCTTCCTCGTTACCACAAGGGACTGGCACAGATTCCTACAGCATAATCTACACCAATCCATCTGTCGATGTCCCGCTTCAATCTTGCCTCTCTCGTGAACAAAAACCCTGAAATACCTAATTTAAATGCAATCCAGAAACAACCCAGTTAATACAAATAAACAAATGTGATTATTTATTTAATCATGACCATGAAACTAGTGTTTTATTTTTGAGTGGGCTAGTCTGTGGGAACCTCCTGGATCTAATTTGAGGATAAAGTCACTTGTCTTCAACTGGATGATAAATCACACTGGAATTAATACACTGTTTTTATTTAAATAAAAAAGTGATCTGTCAAAGTTAGATCGTGATCACACACGTTTCTAGAGGTCAATCAAGAACCTATCAGGGTCTGTATCTCTGTGTATCCTGTTCACTGAGCATTTTTCCTTGATTGTCTTTTCTTTGTTTCCTGTCTCGTGGTTTTTTTATTTCACTGACATCCTGGCTGGGTCTCAATTCATGGGTTGCCCACGTAGGCTACACCAGGTCGTATAGGCTGCCCGTGTAGGCTGCATAAACAGCTGTGAAATGAGACAGTCTGGTCTACGGATGACCTATGTTTGTGTGATGTTATGCATTGCCCTGTTACCATGGTGTGTTTTATATCACATCCCTTCAGTTGTCTTTTCACAGTATAACTTCATATTTTCATTATTATTCAAACAAATTAACTAAAAAAACTAATAAAAATTTGGGTTTTGCTCCAGTATCAGTACTTGTAATAACATTTGATTTAACATCTCAATGCAGCATAAATTTTATCAGCTATGTTGGTAAACTCACATTTAAAAGCAAATTATTCGGTCCATGATAAATTTCCAAACTCCGCCATTAAAAAGCTAAACTGTGCCATAAAACATCCCCCCAATAAACTCCACCTTTTTAGTTTTACTGTTTAGTTTGCTGACTGAGCAATGAATTATTGGATATCATCAGCTGCTTAGAATACTCAAATGCAGACTGCGTTTCTGGGGTTTTGTCGAACGCATTTGTCGTCTGAATGAGTAGGCACCTATGAACTGGGACAGTGTACGGCGTGGGGCAGTGATGTAAGCGGCCGACAAATGCACCCTACATCGGCTGTAAACCCTGAATGCGGCCGACAAAATTCTGAAAATGTAGGCTGCATCTGAGTATCCCATGCAGCCGACGGTATCCCAGAGTTCCTTGCTTTGTCAGCAAGAAAATGAAGACCGCAGATTTTTTTCATTTTACTATGAAATTTATTATTTATTTATTTATTTATTTTTGGCAGCATGATGGCTCAGTGGTTAGCACTGAGGCCTCACAGCAAGAAGGTCCTGGGTTTAATCCCCGGTTAAGATCTGGGGTCTTTCTGTGCGGAGTTTGCAGGTTCTCCTCGTGCTTATGTGGGTTTTCTCCGGGTGCTCTGGTTTCCCCCACCCCCCAAAAAACATGCACAATAGGTTGCCTTCAGGCCCTTGAAAAAGAGATCTGGGATCTCAATGAGATTTGTCTGGATAAATAAAAAATTATGACAGAGTTTGGAAATGTATCATGGGACGAAGTTTTTAAATGTATCTTTAATAACTTAGGAGATTAAATTTTTGTTGCAATGAGATGTTTAACAAAATGCAGTTACAAGTATTGATACTGGAGGTAATACTAAATTATGAATGCTTTTTGTTTATTTATGTTTAACATTTTTCTAATAATACAAAATTTTGTGTGGTTATACTGTGAAAAAACTACTAAAGGGATGTGATACAAAACATATAGTTCCTCCTGCCTTTCTCTACTCTGGCCCCTCCCACAGTCACCTATCTTTCTCCTCCAGGTGTTTCTCATTTACTCTTCGTTATCTCCCCTTTATTTTCTCAATCCTGTCCTCAGTTTCTGTTGCAGCAGAACTCCTGTGACCTGTACAAACTGCCACACTAGAAGAAAATCAGTAATGTCAATATTTTTGATTTTCATGCTGCACATCAAAAAAAAAAAAAAAACACAAGTTGAAGTAAAATATTAAAAGTTTGTGCTTTGGTGGAGCAGAGTGAAAACTCTGTCAAACACAAATGTTGCCAGGAGGCTTGAATTAAACAGTTGCTTTGAGGAAATCCACCAACAATCCGTGCTTAAAGCTGCTGTGTTTATGAATGAATCAACACGTTTGAGTCAAACGTGCTGCAGGAACAATTGTTTGATCTACAGTTACTGACAGTCTGTCAAGCACCATTCTTTTATAATACTGAGACTTATTTTTAACTGGAGGATTTTTTTGACAACCTAATAACGGGAGTGCTTTCTTCAAAATTAATACTCATTTAGGGTTTAATCAACTGTTTAATTTAATATGACAAACATATTCCAAAATGAATGCTTCTTGTTTAAAAGTTCAAATGTAATGACCAGAGGATGAAGAGTTAATAAAGTCCTCAACATCCCCCCCTTCCACATTTTTCTTGATTCTTCCACCACACTGACAAATACAACTGCAGTTTTTAAATAAGGCAGAAGATAATAAAATATGCATAAAAAATCCTTAAGAATTGTTTATTTTTATTTTCTATTTATTTGTGTGTGTATGTGTGTGAAGTGAAATTCTACTTCTGTGTTTTTTTTTTAATATTTCCTCTGGTGCTTCTGAGGTTAAATAGACAAGCTGCCTGAAGCAAATACAAACTGTTGTGCTGCAGAAGTCTGGATGCCAATACTTTGCAAAATCAGGTCTAAAAAAAGTGGAATATAAAAGCAAAAATTATTATGCTAAAAAAATAAAGCAGTGAGGATTGCCTGTTTTTATTTAATTATTTATTTAATGCTATGGACACCCACACAGGTGTTGGCACTTATTTTACTGATTAGCCTTTTGCTCAGAATGGGCAGAGCTGTGAATCAAACCCGAGCTGTTCCTTGTTAAAATAGAAGAAGGTCAGGGAGACATCTGTCTTTATTGCCACACACAGTCCTGAGATCAGATCTGAGGCAGCCTCAGGAAACAATAAGTGAAAATACCTGTGTGGGTGTAACAGAGAGTGTGCGAGGCCTTTAAATGTCCTGTTCACCCATGCAGTGTTTTTTTTAATTCCCCTGATTAATTAGATTTCTGCTATTGCTGAATGAAGCTTTATGGGAAACTACGTCTCACTCAAGTTGTTCTTGTAAAAAAGGTCAAAGTTATCCTTTTCGAAATCGACTACTTTCCGTGGCATTTTTGCATTTTGTGGCCTGAGCAGAACAGCTCATTTTGTTAACGATTGTTAAATTAGCAAATTGCCTAAGCAGACTGTAACACCGTGACAGTGAGCCAGCAGGCACGACATCATAATGCCGAAACTGCCTCACCTGAGCCGAAAGAAAAATAGTTATTAATGTCAGTCCTGCTGCGGGGTGCCAAAATGTTTGCTATGACAGAAGTCTACAGGCGCTGCAGAACCAACTGGAGAGTAAGGAGAATGTCAGCCCTGTTTGTTCGCGTCTAATGATGTCTCATCAGTCAACAGTAGTGAGGCAACAGACCTTTTTCTCTGTAGATATTTCAGCTGTTCACGATAGGAAATGCGCAGGTGGCATTAATAAAATCAATGATGGCCCAGCTTCCCTTGCTGTCGCAGTTAAGCCTTGACGGTGAAGCAGCAGRAACAGCAACAAGATGGTAATGCTGCACATTTGCATTTCCTGCACTGACGCGTCAACTTGTCTGCTGTGAACTTTGCTCAAAGTTAGCACGTAAAAGGAGAAGGCTTTGACTCATTTGTCAAAAGCCTTGTTTTGTTTGTCCTCCGGTGTGTGGATTGAAAATTGACCTCAGTAAAACATTAAAACAAGTTTTAATTCCTGAAATATGTGAGTTCAGATGACAGGAACCTGATGACTTTTCGCAATTGCTGCATATAAAAAGGCTGACACGGTGATTGCACTTAAATGTTGTGAGCCTTGAGAAAATGACTGCTTAACACGGCCCTTGTTTCATAAAACATATTGACAATTTAACTTTTTTATATACAGTTTCACCCATACCTTTACATACACATCATGGGCATGGGTGTCAATATTTTTATTTATTTTATTTTATTTTATTTTATTTTATTTTATTTTATTTACAATTGCAACCATTAAAGTAGGTTGGGCAAGAGAAGAGGTGGTTGTGGCTCATTGGTCAGAGCAGTAGTTCTCCAATGAGATAGTTGGAGGTTTGATTTCACTATGCAGTCATATGTCAAAGTGTCCTTGGGCAAGATACTGAACCCCTCATTGCCTTCGATGTGAGCCTCATCCATGTATGAATGTGATCTAAAGCACTGATTAGACTCTATARAATGGTTTATTCAGATTAGCTTTATAATGATGCTGTGTGATTGTGTGTGTGTGTGAATGGATAAATGAAGGCACAGATTGGGTTGTGAAGCCCTTTAAGTAGCCTGGTTGGCTAACTCCTTTGCCATTTGTTTTCCCAAAGTGGAATGATTATACAAAATACAAATTAAATGATTTTTTTAAACAAGATTTGGATGTGCATGTTTAAAACTGTTGTGGATTTTTTTCTCCTCTAGTCCACACAGGCTCAATTGCATACGTGACTCCCTCCAGTATATGACCCTTAGCAAGTCTCACCTGTTTGTGGGCATCAGCAACTTTCTAGCATAGCTCTRCCAGGATATTTGACCCCTCTTCTTGGCAGAATTTATAGTTTATTAAGATCAGTTATTTTATTTTTTTATTTTATTTTTTTTTGCTTGTACCTGGCTTTAGGTATTGTTCACAAATTAATGGGAAAAAATTGGTTAATGTAAATTAGTTAAAGCCCCAAATTATTATGACATTCATGCCCCTGTTGTAAACCTCTGAGTGTGACCTCTAATGCCAAGGGAGGAGTAAATTATTCCAGTACTAAACCACCTTTGAGCTAACAGTGGGGTTGTTCACAAGGTAGCACAGGGATGCTTCACGTTGCTCTTATTTACAGCACTGCTGTCACTCTGCTGATTTAATCACATGCTGCACTGAGCTGCTGTGGTTTGATCTGTGAAAATGTATTTATATAAGATGTTGAGGCAAAATAAATTCCCTAGTCTAAACTTGGTGATATATCTTTAAAATATGCTACAATAGTGTCCTTCGAGCATGTGTCTGACCACAGTAACCCCAGGCCAAACTGTCCTTTCCAATGCTAGAACTCTCTGGCTTTGTGTGACAACTGTGTTGATAAGCATTGTATTTCTTTAAAACTTGCTTTATCCGTACAGCAAACATATTCTCTCACTGTCAACAAAATTCATCTCAGTCCGATGGGATTTTTGCTCGGCACTTTTCAATAAGAAATTTAGGAAATTTAGTGAGCTGGGTTTTTCTTCTCACTTTTTGCCCCAATAGATTTACTTTCTAAGCCAATTAGGTACAAGTCATTTGTAAGAAAAGGGCTCATTTTGCAGCTACAACATCTTTTGTTTGCGTAATTTAAAACGACTTAAGCTGGTAGAAATGTGGAAGCCTGTGGATGTCAGGGTTTGATTAATAAMAAAATAAATAGATTTAACTGAAACGGATGTTGGTAGAAAATGTGTAATTAGTAAAGGCRTTGTCAAAAGTTTTCACAAAAGTTTTTCAGAAAGAGATTTCAAGGTAGCTCACTGTTCCTGGTTCAATCTCACTTCACTACAAACTTTGACCTGGGAACAGTTAATAGGGCACTATCYGTGGATTTCAGTTGTCAGGAGGATACAGCCTGCATCAATACGTCTGAAATGTGTTTAGGGGCAAGGCCATTTAAGGCTTTAGAGGTAAGCAGTAAGATTTTAAAATCAATAGGAAACCTAACAGGGAATCAGTGAGAGGATGCAAGCCAAGGGGTGTGTGTCTGTGTCTTAGTCCTAGTAATGAGTCTCGTTACAACGTTTTTGATCCAATTGGAAATGTTGGAGAAGGCTCACACACGTAGCTGAGTTTAGTGAATTATAGTAATCATGGTGAAAGCAGTTATTTTTTTCTAGGTCAATAGTTGGGGACAAATATGATTTTTTTTCTCAGTATCTTTTCATGTTTTTGAAGAGTTTTAAGTTTTAATTCAAACTTTGGCCTCATTTTCATTAAGTTTTTTTTCAACACCAGATCATTTTATTTGATTTTTTAAATTTAATTAATAGTTTATTCATTTCGATTAAAAACAAAAATTTCAATGCAACAAAAAAAGAAACACAAATTTTCAGACAAAGGATTATTTTGTTTGTTTTCCATGCCACTTAACTTTGCCTGTAAATCATAAAAAGTCACAAAAAGGCTGCTAAACTAAAGAGATAAACTTGTGTTTTGTCAAATACATAAACAGTTTAATAATTTAAAATAAAATTGTGTGGTATTTTGTTACCATGTTACAAAAACACATTTTAATTCTTTTTTTTTACCAGGAACTAATTGATTACCAAAACATTAGAAGCTGAACATGACAAAGTAGATTAGTGACCCTCAATCTAGATCTCCAAGCGTCACTCTCCTGTAAATTTTATTTATTACTCTTCAGCAGGTCTTAAAGTTCTACAGAAGCATGGTAACCACTCAGTTATTCAAATCAAGTTTTAAAACAGAGAAACATCTAAAACATGCAGTATAGTGGTCCTAAAGACAAGAATTCAGGACCACAGCAGTAGATGATCAACTGACATGTAAAGCATCTCTCAGGTGTTTGCTAGAGTTTAGTCTTCTTTCTTAAAGACATCACTTTCAAATATTATTTTGCTAAACACTGTCTTGTTTAATTTAGACCTGACACTCATTATTTTGTCCTCTAATTAACTGCTTTTATCATTTTTAGAAATGAGCATACACACCAAATTGGTATGGACAGGACTGGAAAACAAGTACAAAAAGAAAAAAAACTTTGAAAGACCCCCAAGAAAACCTAAAAATTGGTTATTCAAGATCACTTTAAATCAGGGGTGTCAAACTCATGAATATCACGGTGGCTCTCAAAGGGCCAKCTTAACTTCGATGTTTTGTGTTTAACTAGAACTAAACACAAAATGTCATGTTCCTCATCTCATTGCTATGGCTGAGCACCACTAATGCTATAACTGAGCTCTATGTGGTATTTTTTGCATATAAACAGCATTTGTCCTCTTATAAACACTGAGACGTACTATGACTGAATAATTACAAAATAAACTAGAACTGCAAAGCAGTTATGACCGGGGTCCAAGCCCTTTTATGCATGTCAGCCTTTGTCATGTTGTTTGTAGCATATTGTTGATCTTTTAGCTTCTTGGACAAATTTGAAGAATTTGAGAAGTTTGAGTATCAGAATTGTTTGTTATATATCACATACTTTA
>NW_013952405.1:4473750-4484944 GCF_001266775.1 Austrofundulus limnaeus
TTGCAGCTGCGTTACCCTGCTTCCTCGGGCTTGGACCCCTAATAATAATAATAATAATAATAATAATAATAATAATAATAATAATAAAAAACGGAACAGATACAATAGGGTTCCATGCTCCGATGGAGACATGGAAACGCTGCTGCTTTGCAGCTGCGTTACCCTGCTTCCTCGGGCTTGGACCCCTAATAATACAAAAACACTTATTTTAAAAAAGAGAGTTCTACTAGCTGCCATTTCTGAATTTTTTTTTCATTTTCTGATAGGGAATTCCCACTGTTGAAGGGATGTTCCTGTTTAAATTTACAACTTGTAAGTGGAAACATCCAACTTCCCGTTAAAACTAGTCTGCAGCAAAAGTCAGGAAAAAAATGTAGTGAAATTGAGATTTTACACAAATTTTCGCAGGCTGCTCTCTACTTTTGAATCCTGTGCCCATCCTCTATCTAGTGGAGGGATGCCATCTTTTTGCAAGTAAAATAATTAGCATGCATTTTGGGAGATTTAGTTTATGGTCAATACACTTATTTTAAGACATTCATACACATTGGAAGCTCTCACCAGCCACATACAATGCTGTGGCAGGCTACATTTGGTCTTGAGTTTGACACATGCTTTTATTTATTTATTGATTGATTGATTTATTCACCAACCATTATTTAACCAGGCAAGTCCCGTTGAGATCTCAGATCTCTTTTTCAAGGGGCTGAAGGTCACCTATTGTACATGTTTTTGGGGGTGGGGGAAAACGGAGTACCTGGAGAAAACCCACACAAGCACGAGGAGATCATGCAAACTCCACACAGAAAGACCCCAGGTCCAAACCGAGGATCGAACCCAGGACCTTCTTGCTGTGAGGCATCGGTGTTAACCACTGATCCATCGTGCTGTCCATGCTTTAAATAGTTTCTGGTATTTCTGGATGTTTTGAAACAGTGTAAAATATTAGCGGTGCTTTAACATTTTTGCTCTTGACATTGTAATCCACTTTATAATCTTAAATCATAACAATACAAGCACATTGTTGTGGGCAAAACTCAGTGTGACCTCATCTTTAAATGGTGTGATATGAATCTAAGACAAAGCATCTCTTTAGGCTATAATTTTTTTAAATCTAATGTTCCATATTTGGTGTTTCTTTCATTTCTACCCATTCCAGCTCTCAGACTAATCTTCCTCCAGCTAAACTCTCCCCGTCTCTCACACCATTTACAGTCAGTGTAAGCTGTGTTTTTCTCTACTTTTTTTCTCTTCTTTTTCTTTGCCTTCATCTCTCTTCTCTCGCTCTTCTCATCTTTCCACCTCTGGCTCTGCTGCGAACCAGCCTCAAACACACCATGGTTTCCCTTTCATTTCGGTAGTGAGGGATGGGATGAGAGATGGAGAGAAGCCAGGGAAGGAAGGAGTGGAGAGATGTACAGTAATGATCTGTCCTGATGTATGCGGTAAGAGGAAAAAGTGCTGACACGACAGAAGGGAAGCTTGAAGAGACGAGCTCAGGGAACCAATCACACCTGTCGGTGTTCGGCAGCCAATGGGAGTGTTTGAAATCTGAACAAAGCACTTTCATTTAGCAATTATGCTCCATCATTAGGATGCACACTCASTTGTGTTGCAACTGTCAAATATTTTCATTAAAACTTCATGAGAATATCTGTAAAAAAAATTCATGGATATTTTTAGCCAGCGGGACAAGTCAACCCCTTTTAACTAAACAGCTTGTTTCAACTTAACTTGTTCATCCCCTCAACCTTAACTTCTAAAAACACCATGACAGTCTGAACCATTCGATTTATAAGATTTGCAGATGGAAGCGGCATGATGTGCTCTGAGTTGGTTTGTGTGGCACAAATTATGGGATTGTCCAGTCTTTCACTGAGCGTAAACAGGCTGATAGCCAGCCATTTATCTAGATCTGTGAAATGACAAGGCTTCAGAGTCATATAACCAGCAATCATAACTCAGACACGAGCACTTCGCACACATGCACATACAAACACATGGCGGCCCATTAAAGTGAGGCTTTGACGTTTAYGAGGGTCCATCTTTATTCGTTTTGACGGGGACAGAAATCAGACGAAATGAAATTCTCATTAATACGGCTGCAGTGCTATAGATCTATCTCTGCTCGCTGACAGACAGAAAACTGAGAAAGGGGGGGTGGAGGCGGGGGTGTTTGGGCTCAACGAGATCATTGTGTTTCTCGCTCTGAACTGATCTGCAAAGATGACACAAAAGGCGACTGAGAAACTGAAGGAGGCAGCGATGGGATAAAGAGACGCCAGATTCAGCAGGAAAAAAAAAAGAAAGAAAAGGCTTGTTGCTCTGAGCTTCCACACAATAACGTACACTACAAAGTGCTGTAGAAGAGGGAATAAAGGATGCAAATACTCCCGTACGCTGTGTACATTTCCAACTGGTGAGACAGAGTGGGAGAGAGAGGAGAGTGAAAGAGGAAGACAGAAATACAGATGAGTGTGGAAACCTAGGGGCTCCTGTAAAGACCCCATTAGTCAGCAAGGGAAAATTAACACTGGGCTTATAACATAAGGGCCACACACACACACACACACACACACACATGCTGCCCCAGGTTAATGGTTGAGTGGTAATGCTGTGCTAATTCATCTGAACATATTAACAATTTATATCCAATTCACTGCCCTAATATCTTGCTTGCAGCACAAATTAGTACAAATCGTCTGCTGTGGGGTGGCTGCAGTGATGCTGATGGGCTTGCTAACAAGTCAGGACATGCCATGTGTCACCAGGCTTGCCCAGTCGCATGAACTAATATCGTGTATGATTTAGCAGGACACTGGTGGCGCTGGTGGTGTGGAAACATAATTCTCTTATCTGAGCTGCATTAAAACTGTAGGGAGACGTGAGGTAGGAGAACCAGGGGCAAAGTCTGAGGGCCTGGGAGACAATTTGACACAAGATGGTCTCAGATCACTTGGGGTTAGTTCWAGATGTGTAGGGGTGAAAATTGCAGACTTTTTTTGCAGACTGTCTGGGGTCAAATACTCTTTTCCAAAAGACAAAAAAATCAGAACTACTCACTTCCAGAAGCCGACTGTCGTACCCAGAAGCAGACATTTACAAAGATAATCAAATGGCCAAAAACTCATGAATGGCAATGAAATACTGTATGTTGCGCAGGGAGGAATCTATCTCCAGAAAAGTGTGGAGCTTTCACTGGGACAAATTTGTGGACAAAAATGGTGGTTCAGAATTGATTGCCCAATTGATTTTTTTCCCCTGATCAGAACCCAGCGGGAAGAAACCCCATGCAGTGGTCCACAGCAGGAGGAGTTTCCCAGGAGCTTGACATGGTGTGTCWCAAAGGCTGTGAAAGATGTGTGCTAAAACGAACACTGAACAAACACTTGATCGCACAATAACTGTTTGGCTTCGGATGGAGTATGTGGAGGCCTTCAGACCTTTAGCTTTCACATTAGCGACCACGTTTATATTTATGGGGATATAGCATTAGCGCCCAAGTTAATACATATATCTCTAAAGCTATATCACCATTTATGGTGATTTAGGGTTAGTGCCCAAGTTAATACATACAACACTTATGCTATATCACCGTATATGGCGATATAGTGTTAGAGATATATGAACTAATGCTACATATTTATTAGTATTATACATGGAATTTGTTCCCATCGCCATATACATTATAAAAACGCATAAAGTTACAAGTATTTGGGGTTCTCTTCAAGAAAGAAATAATATTTTGTAGTTGTTTTCAGTGCAGGTTAGCATTATGCATCTCTTTTTTTTTCTTTTTTAATGAAAGGTGTCTGGATATCCTCATTATTTCACTTTCTTTTCTGAAWCTAAATCCAAAAAAGACACATACCACAGTTTCCTCCTCACGCCTGCATRTTTTTTACTTTTTATCACAGTTAAAGGTGGAGCTGCCTCTTAGAAAAGACACTTTCCAACTGTCGTTATTTTCTTATTCACTGAGAACGAGCTGAGGGACACCGTGTCTTGGGACAGCGATGAATCCAAAAACAGTCTCTAAAGGCTGTAGTTTGTGTTTAAACATTTGTTTCCAAGCAGAGGCAAGTTTTTTAATAAACTATTTTAAAGACCAACTTAACAATCCTCAGTTCTCCCAAAGAGAACAACATCTGATGTTCCAACACATGGCYGATCATGAGTTGTTATAGGGACAGAATCCCTTAAGCAGCTGTGGTGTCTCTTTTCTCTAAGTAATATATGTCTGGTAATTAATGTCATTGTGTTTTATTGTGTTGTGGGAATAAAAGAAGAAAAAACAGAGTTTTATGTGACTGAATAAAAAACTCTGTATTTTGATAAGTAAATGCTGTAATTTTTCAAAGTGGTTGTTATTTTTTAGAACTTTAAGCCAAGATTTCTATATCAAGGTACCTTTAATGGAATGATCACATTTCAAAGTATATACTTTTCCCGCATTTTGAAAAAAAAAATTTCCATTCATTTTATACTGTACATGATTTGTTAAAATCCATTTAACACCTTTTTATTACTTATTTTCTTTCACGTATGAGTTGTTGTCACTAATTATATGCATATCTCCCAAARCTAGGCTCCAGTATTTATTTTATTTTTTTAAATTTATTTGTGATTTGAATCTCTACTGATTATCTCTTGTTTGTAAGTCATGGATTAACATCAGAAATGATTTGCAAGATTAATTTTAATACTGTAAGTTCCTCGCAGYGACACTGATAGAAGATAAGATGACTGCTTTTGCAGTAGTGCATATAAAAATATGTTGCTTAAACCTAACTATACACAAAGAAACTGAGCAAGGTGGAGAAAAATAATRTTAATGATGAGTATTTATGACATGACTGTCATCATCATGTGTGGTATTATTGTCTCTTTTGCTCTTCTCATTTTTATCTCTGCTGATGTCAAGGATTCTYATTAGGTGTGTCATAAAAACTGACGCTTACATTTAGCATCTATTTAGCAGCTAATATAATAGTTATCACCTTACTATTGATAGTAAATGTTGCATCTCTGTTTTGTTCAGTGGTGCCACATGTTCATACAACAGCTGCTCAGTATTACAAAACCATAAACACTGTCTGACTATAAAATCTGATCAGCTGAAYTGACATAAATCTGACCAGTTTCATATTGTTTTATTGTTGTAAACTTTATCAGGGCTTTAGATCATGGCAATTTATCACATTTTGCAACTCTGTGCGGACAAGATTTTTAAATTAAGTGCATGGGGGGATTGAAAATATTCTTTACAGCTTTTTAAATTTATATTCACCCTCTTCGTTTCCATCACTTTTGCTCAAATGAGGAAAGCAGGTGTGACTGTGACTTCTTAACAACAAAGAATGTGATGCCTTGTCTCTGCCATCCTCAAGTGTCCTGTTGTGTCTTCGAAATCAACTCACTGTCTTTGTCGCTTTTCTTTTCTTTTCATTTGTTTATTCTTTGAACTATTTGTGAGAAATGGGCATGTGTCCTACTTTTCAATGACAATTGAGTCACTAAGAGAGAAATAATTGGGATCAACAAGTGATTTTTACTTTTTACTTTGAGGGAATAATCTACTCAAAATGAAATGCAATCCTATAAATAAATAAGACCTACAGTAGCTAATTTTTTTTATCAATACTACACCTTTTCCCCATTACTGCAGGCAAAATCCAAAATGTGTATGTAAGATGTCATGATCATGGGGTTTGTATGTTTGTATGGTTTGAGTTTGTTTATTGGTCATACATTTTCATCAAAATTCAGTTTCACTTTCACCTTCAGTTCCCTTGCCCCCCACCCCCACMCGCATGACGCTGATCAGTGCTGTCCTCATTTAACCTTGGCCTCTATATATTACTTGCCTGTTCTGCCTCTGCCGATTAACCCAGCTGTAGTCACTCAGTAATAATCCCTCCCAGCATTTTATACTCCTTGTTGTCCAGATGTGTCTCAATAATCCAGGTAGAACAATTCTAAAAAATAAAAAAGGAGTAGGTCCTCAGAATGGGTTTTGTCTTTTCTCCAAGAGATTTCTTCAGTCTGAGGAGTTGCAGGTAAGTTCAGCCTTATGTGTGCAGTGGATCAAGAAGTCTAACAGTGATAATCGAAACTGGTTGTTCTCATGCAAAAGAGGACCATCAGCCTAATGACAGATCATTATAGTCTTGAGTGTCACCTATTGTTCACAGGTGAGGGATGATTAGACACAAGACCCCCACCCCTGTTTAACGACAGGTGGTTTCTTTTCACAAAGATGGCTTCCATTACTCCTCTCTCAAACCAACATCTTAATCCCTGGAAGAGTGACCGCTGGCCTACAGATGAGTGTGAACTGCAGAGTCCTGGCCTGATGATGTTGCTTTTCTGTGCTGGGCCATACCTTTGGCCAGTGATTGTTTTGTTTCCCTGATGTATAACTGGTTGTWGAAGAAGGACCTACTCAACTTTTTTTAGATATACTTCTGGTTCTCACTCAGGCCATTTTAGTTTGTTCACTGTTTTTCCAGCTTTGTCTTCTCCAGTTTCTATTGTGCCTCCTTGTCCTTATGTGCTCTCTAGGTTTTTCTTTTGTAGTCAGCTTTCTGTTTAGCTTTATTAATAAAGACATACATGACAACCCCTTCAGACATTTACCTCTATAATGASCCTCAAAAGTCGGAATCTTTGCAAAAAAATCGTATTAATCACACGTGTGGGGTGCAGGCAGACTGCTGGCTGTGGAGATGACACCTGTTGTGTAAAGTAGGAGGAAATGAGGAYGAGAGAACTTATTTCTAGCKRCCGAGCAGATTGGGAGATGGTCATTTGATGTTATTTATTGTTTTTTTATATCCTACAGGCTCTGACATGTTAAATAATTTGAAACAGAGTTTCTGAAAATATCTGTAAAACTTGAAAAAATCTGAGATTGCTCTAATTGTCTGTATAAATGAAGGAAGATCTGTGTAAATTACAGACAATCCGTACAACTTGAYATGTATGTAAAAACGAAGGTTTTCAAGTCAGCACCTTGTTGATCACAATATCACAAGGAAGTTGATGCACAGATGAAATCACTGGTGACCCTTGTGTTACCAAAGGCCAGATGTGTCTTTAAAAAAAAACTTAAGCTGGGTTTACACCGACCGCGTTTTGAGCAGCAAAAACGCACCCAWTGCCTCAAGTTGGGTGCAATACGTTCTGACTGGGACAGAGACTAGACGTCTCTGAAGAGGGAGGAGTGTCTTGGTTTTTTTCCGGTCTGTCTTTAATGGCGGCTGAAATAAAAATGAAATAAAGAAAATGGCTTTGCTTTATTAACTGAAAGCAAGCAAACATTGTGCTCACCAGATAATTAATTCAACAGATTATTTAGAGGCGATCTGTTCTGTGATTTTCACCACTCCAGGAGCTGCGAGCTGACAAACTATTGTTTTGTCCTGAGCCCAGTTTAACACCGCGGTCAGTTTAACGAACCGCTGACCCACATCGGTGCTGATATCTCCTGCCAGAACACCAACTACAAACGGTCAATTTCAGCTAAAGAGCTCCTGTCCGTCTGTTTTAGGTGGGCAACATTCAGGAAACCATCACGTGGAAAAATTATTCTCTGAAAGGTTGATGMGGCGCGTCGAGCAGCAAAAGTTCAATTTTTTGAACTCGAGCAACAGCTGCTTTGGATGCGCCGCATGCACAGAAAACGCTTTACCGCACTTACTGCTACCTTGCGCCCCACGCTAAACAGGCTAAATACACCACGCTGCCCCTAGACGCGYGTCCACCATAGACTTTGCATGTAAACTGGCTGCTTCGGCTGCTCAAAACGTGTCCGGTGTGTACCCGGCTTTAGAGTCTTGACATTGAGGAAACTTCTTTAGCTTCTGTGCCTTTACCTAATCCTCTGAAGAATTGCTGTCTTGGTGCACTTGTTAAAATCARTTCTAATCTTGCGTTGAAAGGCTGTGGCAGTAGATGAGAGATGTGGGTTAGTTCAAACACATACAGCAAGCATTCACATCACAGCAAAAAATAAAAAAATAAATAAAAAATAAAAATAGCAGACAACAGTACAGAGGGGGAAAAACCACAGTAGTGGACAAGTGTGCTTCACTCCAATCTCTCCATGCTTGTTTTCTTGGCAGATTCTTAAACAGAATTTTAATTTGCTCTGTTTAGGATTCACAACAAATGGTGCCATCTCACAGGCCAATAAAACCTAATTAGCACAAACAGTGCATGATTGGCACACATACATGCACTGCAAAATGTACATTGTAATCTAAATAACGGCACGGAATCTGAACTAATTTTCAGTCTCATAAGATGCTCTTTATGATTAGAATGCTACGTGCCTTAAGGAAACACTTAAATATTTATACACAATAAATATGTTATGTGCATGTAGCACATCTATATGCACTGTGGATCCTTGCAATAATCCCAAGCGTAATAATTACCGTTCCAGTTCCTTAAGGCTGAGCTGAAGATGTGTCACAGTGTCAAGTTATAGACCTTAAAGACATGAAAGAAAGAAGAAAAAAGATTTACTAAATAGTTTTTCAAGGTAGTTAAAATAATTACATTTTTTAGCTTCAAAAGTGAGGAAAAAACCCTTTATCATAATCAGAGCTTTGTTTTCACAGTCCTAACAAACAAACAAAACCAGACGGGACATTTATACAGTAGCTGTTATGTTCATTCATCACGCCAGTGTGTTAATTGGCCCAATGAGGGATTGTCAACTTTTTTATGCTGCTTTGCCAGCAAACCCTTTTGGTGTTTAACATGTGTTTACAAGGACTAAAAAATAAAAACACTAGGAGAAAATATGGCTGACATACAGCTGGAGTATGTTTGATCGCTGAGGGTAATGTGTTGACGAAATGTGCTAAGTATAGCGTGTGTCRATTATATAGACTGCTAAATGTGATTTTCTTCTATCATGCCAGCATGTTATTTAAAAATCTGACATAAGGAGTGCATTATTGCTTTTTTTTTCAGTCATACGCTTAGGTACAGTCTTATGAAATATGTCTTAAATTTTCCAACATCAGTTTTTTTTTCTGAATTGCACATTTTCGTTCTAACCATATTTTTTTAACATAAAAGTAAAATAAATTCTAAAAAATAGGTAAATAGACTGTACTTAAAGCACTTTTTCAAAACCTGTCTAACTCCAAAGTGCTTTAAATTTACACACGTTGACACATTGATGACTGTAAGCTACATTGTACCCACAAGTGCCCTGTGGCACACTGACAGACTGGTGTCACTGGAACCTCTGACCACGTGTCTTGCCCAAATCTTTTCACAAAGATGGCTTCCATCACTCCTCTCTCAAACCAACATCTTAATCCCTGGAAGAGTGACCGCTGGCCTACAGATGAGTGTGAACTGCAGAGTCCTGGCCTGATGRTGYTGCTTTTCTGTGCTGGGCCATWCCTTTGGCCAGTGGTTGTTTTGTTTCCTTGATGTATAACTGGTTGTAGAAGAAGGACCTACTCAACCTTTTCTAGATATACTCCTGGTTCTCACTCAGGCCATTTAGTTTGTTCACTGTTTTTCCAGCTTTGTCTTCTCCAGTGGTTTCWGTTGTGCATCCTGGTCCTTATGTGCTCTCTAGGTTACAGTGTAGCTTATGTGCAAAACAGACTCTCACAATAAMAAAATATATAATTTTGTATAGTAAAAATTCTTAAGTTGAGCTTAACATAAAATTATGTATCATAAAGTAACCTACAAACATTATTTGTGCATAATTAAATAGGTCCCATGCGGACGAAGATCCTTCATTTTTTCTAAAGGGAAATTTGATTCTGCACACAAAACAAAATCTTGGATAAACACACCTTTCTGATGTAATTGAATGTTGAAGAGTTTGCAGGTGTGTCTGGCTCGCACTAGTTTGTTTTTATTTTTCTGTTTATGATGTGAGTCTTTRACTGGAAGTGGTCATMACGTGTATTGTTACGCATCCARTCATTTGTGTCCTGACAAAACTTACATAAAAAGTTGTTCTCCAGATTAAAAGAAATCACCGAACGAGCAAGCATCATGTTGAAACTTGCAAGGGGAGTCCATCACATGTACAAATGTAAACATTTAACCTCCAACCACGTACTGCAAAGTTACTTGGAGCTCAGAGTTTAAGATCAGGTATGGAAGCCATGTTTTCATATAAAGATGGTTTAATGGTTTAAAAATAAAAAAAAATAATACTTTCAGTTAACAGCTGTAACATTCACAGATGCACATGATCTGCAGATTATCCTCCATTTACCACAATCGACACATACAATATTGCAGGTATTTTTGCCAGGGGCAATGACACACCGAAACGTCTCACTGTCTATATTTCCTTACTATTTCTGATTTGGAATTCCATCCATAGAATTCACATCAAAGAGGAGAGCGAACTGCCGGCAGAGAGCTGAGAGTCAAAGCTCCGAGCAGTCCGGGCAGAAAGTGGCACAGCAAAATTTATAAAAGCACGATCTCAGAAGCAGGTGATGCTTGAAGCTCGATGACGTGTGACTRCTCGCAGGTTGTCTAATAAGCTCTGCTGGTTGTTGCAAAGAGGGAGCATCAGTTTGTGATGACAGTCATCAGCGTCGAGCTTGGGAGACAGTAAATTATTTAGSCCTGGCGCTTGCAGTATTCTCTGAATTTCAATTACACAGCTGCGGAAAGAAAAAGASCTACGCTGTGACGTAAACGTGGATGGAGCTGCATGACTAACGTACCTGCTGTTTGTTGGTCTCTGATTCTCTCCACTCCCTTAGAAACAAACAAAAAAGACAGTTTCTTTTTGCCAGTATGTCCAAAGCACAAGTTTGAATGTCACTGTTTATTTCTGGACACAAACTCAGCATGGAGATGCTAAATTGGAACAGCAAGGCAGATTGGAAAGCAGCACCACATTGTTACTTCTTTCTAACTGGGGACTGTTTCGGGACTGGAAAAAAAACTAGCTGGRGACATTTGCTTATAGCTCCCTTTGGCATTTGTTTCCAACACAGTGCTCCACATTTCACAATTCATATATTTAAATTTATCCATGTATGGAAAAGGGAGAAATGTCCCCAGTGGTAGGGATGGCATTTGAAAGAAGCATTCTGCTGGCACCATGTGAGCGATCTCAGTTCTTTATGGGGATTGGCAAAATGACACACACACACACACACACACACACACACACACACACACACAC
>NW_013952405.1:4485831-4499771 GCF_001266775.1 Austrofundulus limnaeus
CACACACACACACACACACACACACACACACACACACACACACACACACACACACACACACACACACACACACACACACACACAAAACCTCTATGTTCAGGGCAATCTGTCCATCTGTTAGTCTGTCAGTTACATGTTATCTTTAGTAAATGGGGTTAACAGCAACCGCTGCGTTAGGAGAGGCAGGGATAACAAGTAYTCGTGCCAAGAAGAAAGACCAGCTCGAGTTGAGAGAGCCGGAGAGGCATCAACAGTAAAGAACAGGGAGTAAGAAGGAGAACACATTATGAAAAGTGTAAAAATTCTCTGATTTARGCCCCGTGATTGAGGATAATGGTTTGCTACCCTGCTGTGATGGCTCTGCGCTGAGCCAAGAGCAAGAGAGAGAAAGAGGTGGGGAATGGGGCGCTGGAGTAGCTGAGAGAGACACCGAAAAAAGGGGGTCATTTWTGAAATAGCAGCAGGATGAGGTAAGAAAGAAGATAGAAGGTGAGGAGGAGAGAACAAGGCAGGGAGGAGAGCAGAAATGGATGAAGTGGTTAAAAACACACAAAAAAAGGTGCAATTTATAAAATATGAAGAGACATCTAGTTTCATAGAGGCTATTTTCAGATTGCTGGCCAAATTTTTTTTTTTTAATTTTATTTTGGCATATTGAGGTTGACTTTAGGGGAAAGTAACTTTTTCAAACTGGATCCTCACATTTGTGGAAACTGAGATAAAATTCTGATTTCTTTCTAAAAATGCATTTGATTGAAGACAACAGGATCTCTAAAATCTGCAGCTGCAGAGCAAAATGGAAATAAGGCTGCTAAACATAGGGCTATGGAGAACAGTGTGGATACAGAACCGTTTGCAGGAATGTGGGATAGTTCTGCAGAACTGGAAAAGGCAACCATATAAAATGACAGACATTGTTGGGATTTTAAASATTTTAATTTATCATGTATCGTCGTTCTCATCATTCCCTAAATTGCATTCAGGTCCTGCTAGTTTAATGCGGCCTAAACCGCATCGGCTTCGGCCTCTTTTTTGGGGGATTAAATCTCTACCCCTAACTTAAAGCATCTCGTATGAGATTGCAGATTCACTCAGCGCTCTCGTCCTATGCCGGGGTCCGAGCGCCAAACTCTAATGCCATTTAGGTCATAACATTGCTGGTCTGGTCATGTCAATAAACCTCCTAAAGCTCATTCTGTCTCRTGTGAGTCTTTCCARGTTGAATGTATTTTTGGCACAACTTTGCGCATCCTTTATCTAACTGCATCCATGTGGATGTAATAATTGTTAATCATGTGTGTCTGGTGTAAACAATAATCATKTTCACATCATGAACATTCTCAGAATCACTTCTAAGTGTMGCCAATGGAACCAGAACCACAGAAACSTGGGTACGCCAGYCCTGGAGTTGGCGTGGGGCTGCATACATTTKCACATTCATTTCAGTTTTGATACATCTGRAGTTTTGTGTGGAAAATGGCRTWCGCAAGCTKTTTGTGCATACGCACCGTTGCTACATGAGGCCCCAGCTGAACACCTTAAWGTGTTAGTTTGACAAKATCATTTTASCCCCGCCCACTTTGCACATGGTTGGCTCTTAATCACAMATACACAAATCAATCCACACCAAATTTTATCTGCAACACCAGGGACACCTGCTCAGCATGTTTGAGTAGTAGTTTGACTAGATCAATTCAGCYCCGCCTACTTTGCACTGGTTGTCTATAAATGACACATACATGATTCGATMTGAACCAAATTTTGTGTGCTTCATAAGAGAGACCTGCTCAACACATTTGTGTTGTAGTTTGACAAGATCACTTTAGYCTCGTCTTTTCACCKTWTGACATTATTTAAATAATAATCCACTTTATATAGACCCAACTGAATGATTTGAATGTGGAAAAGAATGACTTAAAAGTAGGATGTGTCTCATTTAAAAGTGATTGCTTGCACAAATTTGAATGCGTAAAAAAATAAATAAATAAATTCTTAATGTAAAGCTGTGCCAAAATAATCATTTATATTGTGTCCAAGCACTTTAGCTTATAGTTATTTTACCATATGGCCCATAGAGGGTGGGGAAAAAAACAACAAAAAAACTGCCATCTATTAACCTTAATATGCGTAATCAAATCATTCCTCTAGTAAAATCCTCACCCCCTCCTCCTCATTACKGGCCTCCTCCTGCTGAGCTCAGCATGCTGCTGCTCTCACTAATGCTCAGTCAATTACTACTGCAGGTGCTGAGACTAAAAATGGGGCGGAGTGTGTGTRTAGGTGTGCGTATGTCTGAGGTTCATTTAAGGCATTTCCTCTGAATGTGTCTTGATTTCCCTGAGCTGTGGTTCTGCAAAAAAAAAAAAGAGTGTCAAACATATTAACTAAAAAAAATATGAGTAGGTATGGAAGAAGATAAGATATAAGACAGACGGGGGGGTGGGGGTTAAGCTCAAACTCTAAAACCTGCTGGTGCTGCTGTTAATTTTGCTCATGAAAGATAAAACAGCTGGAAAAAACCGCTAACATAAAATTCAGGTGCTCCTGTATGCATCATGYATATTTGTTTTTTATGTAAAATTTGCCAACATGTTAAATTATGCTAAATTTGTTTAAGMAGTTTTCTAAATATTCCATGAAGAGAGTTTTGTGAGTGTCATTTTGACTGATCAAATAGAGTGGAGCGTRTGGAAAATAATATGGATTTATTGCAATGGATGTCAATGAAATAAACAATATCTCCGCCATATGTTTTTGTAATATTGCACAGCTCCAACCAAAACAAACCGCTTCCACAGCTGTTGATATATCGTTTTATTTGTCAAAGCTTGTTATAGAGTCAGGAAAGACTAATTCRATATTGCTGTGAATCTTTGGCCCCTCTGCTGGAAGAACTAAACAGGCACTCAGACAGAACAATGCGAGACAAACACACAGTGAGTGAAACAAAGTCACAGTAGTGCTTTCTACTGTGACTGTAATTGGACTGGGTTTTGCAGGACTGCTTCTTTGTCTTTTTCCTCATTAACAGTACAAACGAAGAACTTTTTCAGATCTTTGTTAGTCTCTTTAACATATTCATATTGGGACTTGCGGCTTGGCGTTCCACTCTTTTAAACACTTTTCCGACAGAGCAGATTCATTGTTTGCTGCTTTAGTTTTCATTGCTATGCAGCGTGCGGCCTTTTGTTGTATTGTGAGTGCAGTCCTTGTAATAGAAATAACAGTAACTTCCAACCACAGTTTGAAAAGGTTAGATGAACACACTGTGGACTTGAGTTTTCTCAATGATACAAACACACACCCAAGCAAAGTGAACAGATGACCAGTCTGTATTATTTTCTCTGTGTAAGCTATTACACACAAATGCACTGCATACYTGCACACAGAGCTCCTGACAAGGCCTATTGTTTGTCCTTGACATTTTCATGTGTTTGATGAGAAGCTTATATGAAAGGGCCATATGTTGACATCATACATTTTCAAAAGGAGAGCGTTCTTTGTTCGCTCTCTTGTGGCTGGTTCGAGGGTCTACTGTGTTCAGGGTGAGCTTGCTCCTAATCAGCCACGTGGCTGCCTGTTTGAAATGTGTGTGCACGTGAACATACACAAAAAGTTGGGGAGCTGCAAATAAAGTGAAGATGCTTTTCACATCCACCATGTGTTTGTATTTGAAGAACTGAAATGAGAAGCAACACACACACACACACACACACACACACACACACACACACACACACACACACACACACACACACACACACACACACACACATATGGGGTGCAACAATACACAATATTTACAAGACTTTGGGATTTACTGTCAAAGCTGTTTGTCTGTTAGCAAAATATCTTATGAACCTCTGGAGGATTTATTTGAAACTCTAAGAAAGTGATCATATTGTATGACATACAGTATATGTAAATCTTGTCAATATTTGGAGATAAACCAATTTAAAAAATGATGCCAGAGCCTACAAAAAATACCCTTGACAATACAAAAATGTCTAAAACTTTGTCRAGYATATAAATGTTGAGTTAAATTTAGTGTGGTAGTAGCAGATAGTCTTGGCCAATGTATAATCTGACACATCTCATAATATCACAAGATATTGGACATATTGGTATGACTAACAAGACTATAACTTTCATTAGAAGATTACTTTTGTTTTACAATTTGTCATGAAAGGTTGTTTACAGTATGCTTTCCACTTGGGCTTTAATTGTCTATAGTTTTCAGTATGAAAATCAGTGTAGAAAAGTAGCACTGTAGAACAGATGTTCAGTTGTTTTGCATTTTGGGTTTACCATGTCTTGGAAAACATTGCATAAACACTAAAAGTCTGTTTATTTACATGTTTAGTTTGATAAATCTGAATGTGAAGTACATTTTCTTTGGCTCATTTTTTTCCTAACATTGTCCTTGAAATCTGAACTTCATTGTAATTTTGTTAAAGTTCCATCTAATGTCATGTTTATTTTGACATATTGTTTTGGAGATTATTTATTCCTGATCCTGGAAGTGCTTCGATTTCAAATTATTCTGCCATCTTGTTTTTGTTTCCATTTTAGTGGCAAGTGGATTTGCTTGCATTTGAAAAACAAGTCTTAATTTTCCCTTAAATATTTCTACTCATTTAAATTTCTATTTAATCAAATTTTGGTTAAAAAAACAAAAACAAAGTAACATCTTTGCTGACTGAAGACTGTTTCTTCCACAGTGCATGTGAAGGCAGGAACATGTGAAGTAATTGCTGCCCACCGCTGCTGCAACAAGAACAAGATTGAGGAGCGATCTCAGACCGTCAAATGTTCCTGTTTCCCGGGTCAAGTCGCCGGCACTACTCGGGCGATGCCCTCCTGCGTCGATGGTATGTTTCACTCAATGTCTGTTTGTGTGAATCTGCACATTCCCACTGTCTGACAAACACCTGATTTAAATAGGGTTGTAGAAAAATGCCATTTTCTGTTGTTCCTGTTTTCACACTCATTAGATTTCCCTTTGTTTGATAATAGGCTCCAGCTCCAGCTCAGTTATTACWAGCAGAGTGCTAAAGCTGTGCTTGCATTACGACTCTGGAAGAAATACTGAACTAATGTACTGTATACAGAGCTGCCTGACATTTACTCTGCATTAGCAGCAGCCTATTTGTGTCTGCTATGTATGTGTTTGATTTTCATGTTAGAGAGGAGTCACTGCTGCTTCATTGTCCAATGTTGGTTTTTCTCCTCACCAGACACATTTTATTTAAAGCACACTCAAATATATTTTTGTGTTGAGCTTAGAAAATTTTCAGAAACTGAAATGTAAAAACCATACAAATTATACATTTTTAAGATAAACAAATTTTGAAACATTTTTTTTACCAAAACAGTTTGTGCTTTTTAATCTACTCATTACTCATTACTCATTTTTTGAAGAAAATATAGTTGAGGTATATATATTCTAATATATCAGGGTTCATGCATAAAAATAAGTATTCACAGTAATACTTGTTATTTGAAGACAGAAAATCTTGCAGGTACAGTCAGAAAACACTCTGGCTGTTGGAATTCACTTTTAAACTTCAAAACAAGACCAGATGGAAGCCAAGTAAAAATAAGTTAACCTTAACTAATTTGGTATTTACAACAGAAGTTCTGAGATTAATCACAAGATTATAACTTGATAGTCTGCAAACACTTCCTACACTATATAAAAACTGATGGTTGGATTTACTTAACTAGTTTATGTCAACAATTTCCATTAAACTGAATTGAGTAAAGCCACATTTACATCGAAATAAATTGTGAAAGTTACGTTACACTTACTCAACTCAGTTAAGTGCAAATTGTTGACATAACTTAGTTAAGTAAATCCAATGATCTGATTTTTGAGTGCACTTTCATAAAAATCCTTTAAAATTTATAATAGTTGGTTAGAAAAACCTCTAACTGTAGTACACCTCAAAACTATACTGAGCCTTAAATCTGATTGATTATGTTTAAAATATCTTCAAATGAAACAAAATAATAATAATAATAATAATAATAAATAAAATAAAAACAATGAAAAAAATTCATGGTTTTAATGAATTTTAAAGAAAAAAATGGCCTCATTCTCAACTAAATAACTCAGGGGGGTCAGTTTTTGCAAAGCCAAAGGGTCACTGGCTGAACATCCATCAGTTATTATTGACAATGACATTGACATATAAATTTAAAATACAAGTTCATCTGAATTGAGCTCATTGGTGGGTCAGACTGAGCTCGGACAGATGTGGCCCCTGGGCCATCAGTTTAAAAGCCCTRTCATGAAGTGAAATATTGGTATAAAACAGTTAAATAGTCAAAGTATTCAGTGAACACAGAATGTGATGCTAYAAAAGTTGGTCATCAGGTTTTAATTTTGTTGCACTTATACCAAAAAGTAGAAATTATTGTGTTTTTACTTTGATCACATTTTTATTTTTTTWAATCATTTTAACATTTACATATACTTGTATTTAAACGTGGTTTCAGTTATTTTCAGAACAAAAACGGAACTCTGTTACTGTTGAAAAAAATTGGATTAGGAAATACTTTGCCAATTAATCTTCCCAGACATATTTGAGTCATAATTTAAACATTCACTTAAAGGCTCTAATAAACCATGCAGATGAGAAATTGTGGCAGTCAATTCATCAGATCTGTAACATTCCTTAAAATAACGTGAAACTAACAGAAATGCCAAGTTTTCCACATCAAATCACATTAGGTTTTGCTCGCTCTCTTAACTACATAATCACACTGTGACCAAATCCTCGTGGTATTTCATTCAGTAAAAGATTAGTGCTTCCAACTGCTTTTTATCAACATGCCATATTAACAGAGCATTGCTGGGTTTGAAATGTATAAACATATAAAAAAATATTTCCTTGAAACTCTGAGAGAAAATTGAATAGAGGTGTGTCTCAGGAAAGTTTGATGTCAAAATCCACTAATATGCAATGAAGTAACGGCATGATTGAAAACAAATCCACCACTTTGTTTTCTCGTAGCCTCCATTGTAGCCCAAAAGTGGTGGTGTCAGATGCAGCCGTGTATGGAAGGCGAGGAGTGTAAGGTTTTACCGGACCTCACGGGATGGAGCTGCAGCACAGGCAACAAAGTCAAGACCACAAAGGTTGGTGTGCACATTGTTCTTTTCCAAAWTCTGTGTGATTTTTTTTATTAACCCATTAAGGGTATTCATCCTCTCTGACTGTGTTTTATATCTCATCCTTGGTCTTCTACTTTTTTCACTCTTTTCATCATCCAGATTTCTTCACTTTACTTTCTCCATTTTGGAGCAAATATTCTCTGCACCAAAATAAAGCCAACAGGAACAAGGCAAATACATGCACACGTACTGAACGTGATATCACAATTCCCTTCACTCTCACTTGCCCTGTTTCCTTGTCTCTCAGTGGCATGCCATCTGACTCCATGTAAAAAAAAAATGCCACATTCAATTCACAGCTACAGTTGGATGTCCCCGGATAGTTGTTAGGTTCACATTCTTTGATGATAAAGTTTGAATGCTATGTGAACCAGTCTTTTTTTTTTTTTTTTGTGCCGGGTTTTCTTGCACTGAGTTCTGTTTGTTGCTCTGTGCCTTTGTGAGGCCGTGAATATGTGTGGGCCTTCGCTACTTTCGGCTTCCCAATTGCACCTGTCGGCTGCTTTTCACTGGCCTGACCTGAGCAGCTTCCTTAAGCAGTCTGTCGTGGGAAGGGAAATTGGTGCAAAACTCGCCTCCTGTCACTGTACCCTTTCTGTTTCRTCCCTCCATCCTTCTCACCTTCCATTATTCATGGCCGGGTGCAGACCTTTGTTTTCTGCCTAAATAATTGATCGAAGGCGTGGTCAGAGGGGCACATCATGAGAGCATCTCTTTAGYGGAAGGAGAGGGCTGAGAAGAGGCTTGAGATATGCAATATGTGCTTTCTTTTTTGTTCTGACTTTAAAAAACTCGGACGATCCCAAGAGACTCAGTAACAATCTCTKTACTCCGGAGTGATAAAGGATGCCCTCGTTATTTTTCCTCCACTCAACTCTCACCTAACAAAGTGAGTTATATCTCTCAAAAACTTGCATTTTTCTCTTTCTGTTATCTTTTGAAATGTTTTGATGCATAAGCTCAAATTTAAGTTTGCTCAAAAGCTTATTGCAGGTGCATTTTCTGAGAGATGTCACAAAGATAAACAAAAATTCTTGAACTGAGCTGATGTCAAATCTAAATGAGTTGTTGAAAGCTGTTGATGTACATTCAGTTGTTTTTCTGAGAGTTGCAATAAATTCTATTCAGTGACATTTTTTTGCTAATTAGAAACGCACACAAATGCACACAAAAACAGGCAAACACATTACTGCRTCGCCTTCAGCTGCAGGCAGATTGAGTGAGTGGTTCTGAAGTAATAAATAGTTCTAATTTCACAGAAAGGCACAACGTTTTTGACTGATGTGATATACATTTTAAAAAAGAAGTTATTTCTTGATTTTGTGAGGGTKGTTCGGAAACAAATTTATATATTTGATCTCGAGCGTTTAGTTTTATCAGCCTTGAAGTGTGCATTTCTGGTTTCCTGAACAAGATCAAAGCAARCAGTCAGACATCGCCTTATCATTGACTCTGCCACTGCTTAAAAGACCACAAATATTGGCTGTCTCTTGCATTCAGGTCTTTGATCAATGATCTGYGTTCTCCTGCTCTTATGTGTTTGGGTCTACATTATTTGAAAGTGTTGGCTTATGTGTTTGCCTGATGATGAAAAGAGTGATTTTTTTTTCTTGCCCCTCTGTGCTCCGGTGTTGTATGCTGAGGTCAAGATGCGCAGGCATCCAGATCAATAGCATCGAACATTCTCTTATAGTCCCATTAAGACCTGCTCGTAAATTGAAATTGACGATGGAGCAGGAGAAAGAGGATGAAAGAGGGGCAACAGTAAGGAAGAAAAATGCAGGAAGAGACAAACAAGAGAAACAGGTGGAGTAAAGTAGGTAAAATAATTGAGGGGAGAAAAAAAAAGCTTGATAAATGGGTTATCAAAACTAGGCAATTGACAACAGCAAACAAATAAAAAAAAAGGATATGTACCTCCCATCCCTCTTTGTGATTCTGGCTGGAAGCAGAGGAAAGGAGGAGAGTGGGAGGGCAGAAGGAGGGGAGGAGGAGGAGAGAGCAGACAGCTCGATCAATGCCAAATAATATCATATGGATGAACAGACAGACGTGGTCGCGATGCCAAGTCACCGAGCTGTCACAGGCTGCAAAGCAATTGTRTGCAGATGCACAAAGAGTCACATTAACATTTGACAAATGAAAAGTTGTCATGTCAGCGATACAGGAAATGTTTCAGTCCCTATGTACTGTAGGCGAGCAGGTGCTGCAGCCTGAAAGAACCATTAACCCTCTTAGAAAGAACATACTGTGTTCTGGAAGCATATTTCAGTAATACACAGAGCAAATCAAAGCCTTCTGCACATCGGAACCATTTTCTGTGACTGGAATTTAAAGTAAAATTTGTATCCCAAAAAGTAAAATAAAGAAAAAACACACATTGTGGCTACATTTTTAAAAGAATGACATAAACTGAACTACTTAAAACAATTCTAAAACAGCTAAAACCAAGGGGAAATGGTGTTTTGTATCCAAATAGATCTACTTAAGTGTGTCTAATATACCAAAGAGCTGAAGTTTTGTGTTGGATTTGATAATTCTGCACTTTTTGTCAAAAATAAAAGAAATGACAACAGGGAAATTCATTAATAAAAAACATATTGTCACGGAAGAAATTACATTGGGAAAATGTGTTAAATGTAGCACTCATACTACACTGATAGTCTTCATCATTTCTTACTCTACGGTTTGTTTTCCCTCTACAGTCCATATCCTTTGTTTTTCCATTTTCTAGATTGTTTTCAATTATCATGACACAGATTTAATTTTATAGAGGTTTGGAACTTCCATATGTTTAATAAATTCAAATGAAACAACTGTAGTGCAGCTTTAATGAAAAGTACATGGAACAAGACTGATTGCCATATGAACAACTTTTGTCAGGCAAAAAGTGTCACAATCTCATAAGAATGATAAATGGGGTCCAAAAAAGGCCTATAAAGAAGACTCTCAAGCACCACTTGTTTCCTTTACTTAGTAAAGTACAGACACAGTTACAGACAAACCTTTAAAGGCAATGAATGAGCACCAACTACGGATTTTGTCTTTGCACCTTWAAGTGCAGCAGGCATAAAAATGCAAGTGTAAAGCATAGTGAACTGGCATGACAACAAACTCCAGCAGACTCTTTGATCAGGCACAGTGGTGGATGCCTGAAGGCAATAAGAATGGACCCAGGCAGTGTGGCCTGGAACCATATAGAGCAGATACATTACAAAGGTTCAGCTGTCAACTTGAAGGAATCCGTACTCTGAACTCAGCACTGGCTGACCGTCGCACTTTTGTTAGAGCTGCAACATRTGGTTAGCTGGTTAAAGAAAAAAGAGAATCYGTGAAAACACAAGATAAAAAGGGATGGCATGTGTCGAAGCTGAAGAGGGAATGCAGGGCAAAGGGGGAAGAAAATCTGCAGGTCTCAAAGTGTTTGGTCTGTCATATTCTCAAACACAGCGGCTCATCCTTGGTTGTAGAACCTTGAAATAAATTCAACAAAACCCCAGCATTCCTTTCAGAGTTTTAAAGGGATCCATGATTAGTTGTAATATTAGACTTTATTTGATAAACATTTATTTTAACTGAAAAATAAATACTGTAAATATATTGTAGGCTGTTTAGATTAGTAAATTTTAAAAAAATCTATATTTTAACATGGACTGAGCCATTTTATTTACGCGCAAAGCATTCTTGGTAATTCATGACATGGAAAGGTCATCGGTGCGATGCTGCTAGTGAGCTATATCCACCCTGAAGGTTAATCTTGGACAAAACCTGACGATTGGCTCTTTTAAATGAAACCAAAGAGCATTGACAGAGAGGAGAAGGAAGAAATGACTCAGCCTGTAACTGAAAATGTGGATGGAGGACAACAGAGCTGCTCCATGGAAGAAGAACCTCAGCTTAGCCCGTTAGTTTTAGCTTTAGCGCTGTCACTGTATTGCCTTATATGTATTAGCTCATTGCTAGCATGACAAACTAACAAGCTAAACTGAGGTCCTCATCCATATTTTCAGTTGCAGGCTGAGTCATTTTTGCGTTCCTCTCTCTGTCATGTGGATGGAGGACCTCGGTGACGAGAGGAGAATGTGTAGGGCTGAGCTAGATAAGCTGAGGTTCTTCTTCCATGAAGCAGCTCTGTTGTCCTCCATCCATATTTTCAGTTACAGGCTGAATCGTTTCTGCCTTCTCCTCTCTGTCAACRCTCTCTGGTTTCATTTAAAAGAGCTGATCGTGAGATATTGTCCAAGAATAAACTTTGGATATAGCTCACTCGCAGCCTTGCACCAATGACCTATCGACGTCATCATTTACCCAGTATGCTTTGCATGTAATTAAAATGGCTCAGTCCATGTAATATATATTTTTTAAATTTAGTTTAAAAATTATAAAAGCTAAACAACCTACAATATTTTTACAGTTTTTATTTTACTGTTAAAATACGTGTTTATCAAATAAAGTCTAATGTTACAACTAATCCTGGATCCCTTTAAACTAAAATAACATTGAGCTGAAAAACGACAGAATTATAGTTGTTTTGGTCAAAACTTGCAAACACTGTTTTTGTATGCAATATTGTGAGATGACTCAGAATAACAACAAATTTAGCTGAATATCAGTAAAACTGAGTTATAGCTAGTTTTGTATTGGCTAAACATAAGTCAATAACCAATGCTGGTCATTTTAAATCAGGTTGACTCCAAATGTAAGGCGTTTTAGATGCACATCCAATTATTACTTCATGGTTGTTTCATTTAAATCTTTACAATGGTAGGGCTTAAAGTTTGATATGAATGACTCTCACCTAATACCAGAGTCACTTTTATCTTAATATCTGTAAAACTGGCCAAAGTAACCATTTTCTTTTTGCTAAAGTTGCTTAGTTGTGGCGAGCATCTTGAATGGTGCTGCCACCAACACGTAAAGCATCGTAGGCATTTATCCAATGATTATTTTCTGAGTTTCATTAAAATCCATTTGTTCACCCTTGAGACATTTTGCTAACGCTCCAAAAAAACAAACAGAAATGTCTGATTGCCTCACACAGATAAAAACATCATTGCCTCTTGCGTTGAGCGATAAAAGTGAGTGTATGAGCGTAGAAAATGGCCAGACGTGCCGACTTGATAAAGAGAGTGATTAGTGCAGCTATCTCAACAAACAGATGTTAACGACACGGAGGCCAGATGCTGACTGGGAGCTTCTGTGGTCTGGCTGCCCCGACTCAAGCTGTGTCGTGTTTACTTTCTTGGGTGAAAAGAAGTGACTCCCCAATGTGCAGCACGAGTGCTCCTCCAATAAGAACTTCTGTCCATTTATTGACATTCTGCTGTTCTCTCACTCTGCAGTTGTTATCCTTTCACCATGTGAGTTCATCTCTGAGGTATTCAAACCACCTCATGAGTTTTGATCCACAATTTGTTTTTCCTTCTTGCTGTTTCAGGTGACCCGATAGTCCTTCCCATCGGAAGTGAAACAGGAGGAACAGGTGGCGAAAGTACTTTCAGCACAAAGAACTTTTTAAGTTTAGAAGAAAAGCACTCTGATGGATTTCTATAAGAAACTGTTGAATTTTTCTGAGCATAACCAGGACTCGGTGGCTGAAGAGATCGAACTCTTAACGCTGCTCGCCATCAACGCCGAACACTTCTGGCTCTCCTGGCTCTTTTACAGCAGAGGACTGACTACACCACCCACAATCCTTTAATGCTCGACAAAAATTATGAACGTGAACTATGACCTGAACATCATTAGGTGACAGAAAAAAACATGACTTCTTTAAAAAACCCAATACTCTTCATCTCTCTTTTTGGCCGAGTTGGGCTCCACATGGACATGAGGAAGAAATGATGTCTGGATGTTCAGAGATTTTTATTTTTATTTTTATTTTTTTTGCTTTTAGGTAAAAGTTCTTTAATGCAAAGATGAGAACAAAAAGATGATCCAGAATGCTTGCCTCATGTAGTCTGAGTGACATATTTAAACTTACTGTGCCACATACAATCTGCTCGCTGTCAAATGACCTTTTGGATCTGGAACCGAATCTCTTCTTTTATTTCTTTATTCGTTAAAAATCCAACACCATGACCATATTTTACCTTGAGTAGTCTGTGGCTCACCACTTGCCATTTTAAATGCAGTTTATCCTTTCTTTTCTCCTATTATTTTTTTTTTGGATAGAAAACAAAATCCTTTCCGGGGTGAGGTTACACTAATACAAAGTATATGTTATGGTATATTAAAACATGTAAACGTGTAAAAACTATGGTCAGTGGAATCAAAGGGGGCTAAAAACAAATTGATGCTCTATACTGGTTTTAATATGTGTTTTTAAAACGCCTGTTAGCAGCTATTGAGTACATGTGTCAGTATTATATGAAATGAATAAAATCTTTCAAATGAAATGACTTCTTTGTGGTTTGTGTTTAGCCTGATAAATAATCAAAACTCTGCAGTTGTTTCACAAAAACACAAACGTGAGCTGTTGTTGAAAACACCAGTGAAAATTGAAACGTTTCCCCAGAAACAAGAACAAAAGAAATTGACACTGTTAATTTGTAACCACTGTCAGTGCGTCGGGATTGCTCCAGGAAGTCTCATAAATAACTGGTAATAATTTTGCTGTTTACTTAAAACAATGATTTTATTATGTTTGTTTCTTGATGCAAAGAATGACTGGTCAAACCTTTATTATTTATGACCCCCGCACGCAAAGCATAAATGAGTCATATTGTTTTTGTACGTTCTTTTTTTTTTTTTTTTTTTT
>NW_013952405.1:4500914-4519061 GCF_001266775.1 Austrofundulus limnaeus
AAAAAAGACCCCCACCCAAGCTACTACAATTTTGGGATGCATCTAGTAGCATGACATTTATTAGGAATAACTTCTGAGTTCCGGTGCTCCTTTCGCAAAGTAGTTTTTTGTGCGCATGCTCGTGTGTTTTTCCTGTATAAAACACAGGATCAAAGCTCTTTTTTAAACTCATCCTTCCTATGTGTGTGTGTGTATTCTAAACTGCACAGTAGCGCACGACGTTGCACATGTCCCTGGGCATTCGTTCCCCCATGTTTGTTGTGTTTCTCTGGACGGATGTTCTACACTGCATTTCATTCTGCACTGCATCTTTGATGTAGTGTGTGAATGACAGTAAATGATTCTGATTCTGGTTTGTGCATGTGGGGGTCATTATGCTACCACTATACGGTATCTAGTTTATATAATATGCAAAAAGTGAAATATGTCAATCAGCTTACTCTTTAGATTTCAGTCAGAGAAAAAATTCTGAAGTAAATATTTTTGCAGTTCAGCCCCTGTCATACTACATTAGGTTGCCTTCAAATGACCCCATGGACATGACTGATGTTGAGAATTATCGACTGTATCATAAATCTTCTCTCCAATCTAATATGCATGAAAATCTATTTATTTTGCCATCTTTTTTCTTTCTTCTTAAGTAATTAACTATTACAAGTTGATAAGAAACTAGTCATAGAATTCATGACTTCATAATGAAATGAGGTAAAATAAGGTTTAAACCAAGAACAGTTCAAGAAAGATAAAGTGCCTTTTAGTAAAATAGAATGCAATATGGGTGTGTGCTGCTCTGCTGGGATAGAAGATAGATTCTGCTGGGTGCCTGTGTTTCCATGCTGTTGATGAAACAAGATAATGCAGACAAAGAAAGCTGCAAACAAAATAATGGGTTTTATGATATTATTTTTTTCTCTGTGTGTGATACACAAACACAGACACACTATTGTACACACAATCTGTGTTTTAAAGTAGTCTTTTTTTTCTCTGCTATGATTACGCTAATCTGCCAGTGGAGCCTCTTAGGGGTCACATTTCTCCTGTTTTTAGTGTGTGTGCTCTAAATCCTAGGGTCTTCACATTGTTACTGCATTTCATTAAAGGATTATAGAGAATAAACCTCATATAAGGTTTTTAACACGTGTAAACACACACAATAGGAGAGGAAGAAGAGGTGAGTTTGGAACACATGGCTATAATTACAGAAAGCAAAACAAAAACAAAACGATTTTGATGGCTTCAGTGTTGTTAACGTCTCACAAGGTGTTTTTTGGACAAGCTTGCTTGTGAATCCAATCACAAGGCAACCGTGTGAAGCTTGTTGAAATTCCTCCACAGTACCTCTAATATCAACCCCTCTCTCAGAGCAGTTCCACAAATCACTTAGCGCAGGTGCTGAAGCAGAGTATCAGGTGCAGCTCCAAAAGTCTGCAGCCAACTGACAATTATCATCATCAGCACTGCTGCAAAGCATAAATCTCATCATCTGTGACTATCCTGGAAAAAAAAGTCTAACACACTCTGAGACCCACTCAGTGTGCTTTCTGGTTAGCCATGCTGATGAAGCGATCGCTGCTCACAACAGATGCTGGAGCAGATGCAACACATAGCAACAACCATGAGATGAGCGATCCTGTTTTGATACATCACTGAAAGTATAATGACTAAGGGACTAGACTCAAGAGCTACATGACAACCATTAACATGCAGAACTAATATGGTCTGAAACCATTATTAAAAAYCAGCTTTTTGTATAAAGCAGTCAGCGTGATTTTGCCCAAAGGCCTTCAAATGAAGTGAGTSCTGAATAAAAAAAAGGCAGGCCAGACCTAGGCATAAATAAAGACAACAACAAAAAGAGTATTTTATCAAAAAAAAAAAAGCTGAGTTTTATGTTGCTGGCTTTCAGCTGTAAGCATTCCCATCCCACTTACATTAGCAGTGATGGACTTTATTTTAAAATAGGGTTTTCACTTCTTTTACCCAATAAAATAAAATGTATAATATTTACGTGATGGTTTTATAACTTTTTAGCTTCCAGCCCCCAAAATAAGTGTTACAGAAACTTGTGACCCCAGACATTACTAGTTTACATAACATTGTTAAACATGGACATAGTAACAATATAAGCAAAACTAATTATTATGACAGCAGTTTTATTAATTTTATTTATACATTTGTGTGTGTGTGTGTGTGTGTGTGTGTGTGTGTGTGTGTGTATGTTTTGCAATAATTTTGGTAAACATTCTATTAACAAATTATTTGAATTTAAATTGATGACTGGAAATCATCAGGGGATCCTCATCAGAAGCTTCATGACCCACAGAGGGGTCTCGTCCCARCGTTGGGAACCACTGCTTTACAGAATATAAGTACAAAACAAAGCAGTAAATGTTTTGCCTGTTATCTTTTCACACTTGAAGGAAACTAGCTGGAATTCAGAATTGTTGACTATATGTTTTTTATTTTATGTTGCASTACTTATTTTAAAGTAAATTGTGAGGATTTAGGGAAAAAAGACATTTGGACCCAGTTCCCCGCTCAAATTAGTCATAAACTGTAGTCTCCTCGTCTTGTGACAGGAAATGATAAACTAATGTTGCCTGCAGGATAACTATTTTTTAAAATTTAACATAGATTTCATTCTCACACATAAATGACACTTCATACATTAATAAAGTAATATTTAACATCAAGTGTAAGCAGCAGAGGTAACAATTATTTAAATATTCTTTTAAATGAGAGCTGATGTACTCATTTGAAAGTACTGCTAAATGGTGGCTGTTACCAAATATAGTTTTGCTAATGAGAATGACAGTCAGGTTGACAAGTATGAAAATTTTTTAGGTGCAACGCATCGTACGTTATCAGTGTTGCTACATGACATACAGCACATTACTATTAAACAGGAAAACATTTATGAAATKTTCATCTTCCAATCATTTTTGCAATGTGAACGTGTGCAGTTTTAATTCCTCTTACCCTGACATGAGAAGATAGAAAAGAGATAAAAAAGGGAAGCAGAAATGACACAGGAGGAGCCTTGTGATGCTGGTGCAAAGTGATGACCTAAAAATAAAGTGGCTTCTGCCATGAGACTTGAAGAACAAAGCAGATCGGTGCAGATGAACTCAAAAGATCAGAGTGACATATAACTCAAGTGAATGTGTGTCTTTTTAATGTGGAAGGTAGATAGTGTGCATAAAGAAAAAAATAAACTAAAAACAGGCAGAATGTGTGTGGGGGACTGATAAGCGCCACAAGCCCGGAGGGCTCCTTTACATGGCGATCTCAACCTTTCATTTTCCCCTCAAACACACGTCCTGCTATCCACTCTCGTGCACACAAAAGAAGATAACCTCAACCCCCACTGTGTCATTCACACCACGGGAAGCCTAAAAGAAAGTGTTTGCCTCCATTTCTATTCTAGACGCTCCTGAATGAGGGCCGAATATGAGTCACGGTGATTAAGGTTGCAGCGATGACTCACGCAGATAAGATGACCTCTCGTTTATCGAAGCTGCGTTAGTGCTCATCTGGATGTGTGGTCTTGATGTATTCATTTCCAACATCTCCACTCACCAGCAAGCTGTTGACACATCTTGTCTGCAGACACTAAAACATGGCTCTGCAAAACTGACCCTTATGATTTCTTTATTATAGTCAAGGTAAAATGACCATTTTTCAAATGAAAGGAAACAGTTTAATATACTACTGAACCTACGTGAGAACTTGTTGCTGCATGCCATTTCTCATCATGGCTTTTGTTGCTTAAAACACTGGACGGATTGAAAAGATGGCACAAGTGGTTTTCTTTGTGAGGTTACAGTTTGTATTAGTTGATCTCTTCTTAAGAGTTCAGGTGTGGAAACAAATATTATCACATTCATTCAGTTAAGACAAATAGATTTAATTCTGATCAGACTGACGGTGGAGCCAAGACCATCTGCTGAGATCTCAAAGCAAAAGTCTTATCGTGGTTTATGCAGAGAAAACCCATGTGTGCACAGAGAGAATTTGGAAACTCCACCCAGAAAGGCCCCAGACCAGGAGGATCACCTCCTGCTTTGGGGCCTTTCTGGGGCCGCTGCTACCTACTGCAGCACCGTGCTTCTTGTGTGGGTCTTTTTTTTTTCTAATTAAATAACACTTTATATTATCTTACTACTACTATCTTATTTAGCCCCACCTAATTGTTAATAAATGGTTAGTTGACCTTGAAAACATCGTTAATTAAGGATGATTCATACTTAATAAGCTATACATTACACACAGTATAGAGAATAGTTAATTCATGAGTTAAGCATGAATCATCCTAAATTGATGATGATTTCTTGGTTAACTATTTATTAATGATTTAGTAAAGCTAAATAAAGTGTGGTTATTATAAAGCGCTACCAATGAAATTATAAAAAACAATGAGGTGTTCTGAGACTGCTTGTCATAGTAAGAAACATTGCTGCTTTTGTTTTCTCAGATTGGCTCCTGTGGAAAGTTTGCCAGTACATTACTGAACTCCCTGCTGGATGTTGGTTTGCAGTGGGCTTGCTTGAGCTTGAGTTGTCTATTTTTGCCCATTATGGTGCAATTCACAGAAAATGGATTGTGGTCATGCTGTGAGTCCTAGGTGGTGATAAACGTCTCTTTTGTCTAATAAAAATTAACATGTTCACTGTTTGTGGCAGCGTTTATCTCACCCCTCCCTCTCTTCCCTTCCTCATGAAAGTTATTTTTTTTATTCCGGACATTTCTTAATAAAACTTAAAAAGAAAAGCTAACTGTAAACCGTTCCTTGTCAGGATTTGTTTGGTTTTTTCTGTCAGTTCTTGTTTTGAGATTTGTTTTCATGTTTATTTCTTGTGAAGTTTCTGTTTCTTTATATACTTGCTTTGTTTCATTGCCTCCCTGTGTTTTCCATGTGCCACCAACTCATTTACCCTCTGTCAGTTCTGCTCCTCAGCTCCAGCTCTGTCCGCTCTCACCTGCTCCGGGTCGTCTTTGAGCCCAGGTGTCTCCACCCCTGTCAATAGAGTTCCAGGGGTGTCCAATCCTGGTTCTCAAGGGCCACTATCCTGGATGTTTCAGAAGTTTCTCTGTTCCAATACACCTGAACTGAATGAATGGGTGATTAAGGGTTCTGCAGAACTTGAAGAGGCAATTCCATCACTGAAGCAGGTGTGTTGGAAAAGAGAAACCTCGAAAATATGCGGAATGGCGGCCTCTGAGAACCAGGACTGGAGACCCCTTTAGTCATTCAGTCTACTTTTAGTCTGTCCAAGCTTATTAAACGTCAAGTTTTCCTTTGTGTTTGGTAATTAGCTGCTGCCACATCTGCCTTCTGTTGGTTTATTAAAGTTTTTTGTTATTTTTTATTTAAGCTCCTCGTGTCAGTCTGCATTCTAAGGTCCAACCCTCGCAATGACATTATTAAAAGCCTGTCATTAAAAACAACAACAAACAAAACTAATGCTTTCTGATCTTTTACTAGAAAAGTAGGGTGGAAACACAGAAAATTACAGAGCTTTACTTTTCTAATGTTGGCAATAGGTAATATTCAAATCTGCTACTAATCTGTCAGCAAGGAGGGAGACGCAACAAATTCCCTGTCTGCCATGAGATTTAGCGAGACAGAGGCGAAGGGTATCAGCGTTGTCATGAATATTTAGCTGTTGACATTTAGCGTGGCGCACAGAGGATGTGGGGGTGGGACCATGCCAAGTTGGAGTAAGAGCGTTGCAGAACAAGAAGGGGGGGGGAGTGGGAAGAAGTGGGTGACACTGATATCTCTCACACACCCACAGAAGACGCTGGGGAGTTGGGTCGATTTTTTTGAGAATGGAGACTCAGGAGTGTTCGCCGCTGTAATTAATGAGACTTGTTGGTGATGATTGTTATTGTCAGTTTGGTTTTTTGGTGACAGTCTGGAAACTAGATCTGGGTCACGTCGCTAAAGTCTATTCATTAAACCCATTCAGCTCCCTTGCCGCGGCATCAGCTGTTTATTTAACTCCTGCGATGGCGCGGATGTTTTCTTGACTTCAGAAGCTTCTTCAGACGCTCGTCACTGACACTGAGAGACTGCAGAGTTAAAATTGGGAAGGAATGAAGGAGTGAAGTAGTAGACGGAGACAAGAGAGTGACTTTAGCCAGAGAAGAAGAGAAAAGGAAGGGAGGGAAACAAGGAAACAGTGTATTTGTGCTGTTGTTTACAGATGCTGTTTATCAATTTAATGACCTCATTTGAATAATTACAGTCACATACAGTTTGATCAGGAAACTCAGGGGGATTTTCTGTTCTAAACATAGATCCAACTAAAGAAAACCTCTGAGTTTGTCGCTTATAGCTGAACTTGCTTCAACCTTCTTAGGACATTATAATCCAAAAACACTCAAATGTCATGTCAAACATTCATTTAAAAGCCGGATGGTGTTTGTGTTTGTAACTTTTTTTTCATAATTTCAATACAATCTATCCTGAGACAAAACACGTAAGCTAACCCTACCTCAGTTTGGAGAAACAGAGTTTTAGTCTGATGCATATAATGAGCTAAAAGTGAATGCTGCTGTCGAAAACCAACCCCGATCTCAAAAAGTTTATAAAAGTTTGTGCATGCGGTATTACAGTTTTGTTCTGTACATCGTTATTCCAACAAAAATGTTGATATTTTTATTCTGATGTAATATTTTCCTGCCAAGACCCTCAAACTGCACCGGCTGTGTTACAATAAACTGCTGCTGTTTGTGTGTGAAGAAAAAAAACCTCATTAGATGTAAATATGAAAATAACTGTGCAAAGTTGACAGTGATGTAGAATTTTATAAAACTCTTTCCATGAATGACATGTTGATTATTAACGTTGTTTAACACAGCAATAATAATCCAGATCCTAGCATACATGTCAACCACTTTGTATGTTTATCTGCATCTTGACCCTCAGAAAGACGTGATTTAAAAAAAATCTGTAGTACCCCCACACAATATAACTCCTGCAGCGGCTGCGGGAGGGAGGACGACGAGGTGGCGAACTTAGCATTACCTTACAGGCTGGTTCTGAAGCCTAAATAAAACGGAAGCTAAGTTTTTGAGAAAAAAAAAGCTATGAGATTTTCTCCATCTGTATGCGTGCAAAATGGCAGAAAATCCATGTAATTTATAGACAATCTGCACAACTTGTATGAAGTCAAGCCACCTTGTCATTCTGGCCAAAAACTCTGTTTACAATTTGGTGTCATTCAAAAAGCTATTTATGCATAAACTATTATTTCAGGGTTCATGCAGGTTTCAGTAAGTTAAATTTAAGACCTTTTAAAGACCTTTTAAGACAATTAGGAATGACATTTAAGACCAAATTGACACATTAATAGAAACATTCAAATGGTCCCAGAAACTTTAACATAGAAACATTGTATTGCTATCATTTTAGCTATTAAAGAATATTTAATGTTAATACAAGAACACTAAATTATGTTAATGAAACAGTCATATCTATGAGATCTTCATATCATATCGACTGCTGTGGACTGTTTCCAACCAAGTGCAAAAATCACTGATATCAAGCCGAGTGTCAGTGAAAACACACTTTCCCATGTTTAAACGACAAGCAGTGGACATGACTGAACTTTGTTTTTTGGGTGGGTGCACAAGTAGCCGTATGCAGGGGGTTGTAACGGCAAAAAGGTCAAAAACGTAGACGTAAACTGTGCCATTTTTTGCCTGCAATCACAGGTTTTGTAGTTTACTACATACCATGAACAGTAGCAAACTTAGCACTTCATAAAGACAGATCGCGTCAACCTCTGATTACTGCAGCTTTACTCAGTTTATCTATGCAGCCAACGCTTCTCGGGAATGATCAAAAGTAAAAACATTAAGCCTTGAAATTTTTAAATTTAAGACTATGGATGAAAATGTGGGAATTTTTAAGACTTTTTTAGGCCTAAAATTTAGATTTTTCAAATTTTAGACTTTATTTTTAGACTTTTTAAGACCCGACATGAAACCTGTTATTTGTTTATAACCTTTGAACAGAACCGCACTTCAAAGGATTTCCTTTTAATTTACCATTTGGTTCTTTGTCCTCATTAACTGTCTTTTGATTCAACAAAAGATGAGCAGAGGCTTAAAATCAATAACCTGTTGTATGCTCTAATGGCACAAACCATTTGAGCAGATATGTCACAGTGTTTTAAACACTTTGGCTTCATTTTCACTCCAACTTCTCTTGTTCAGACAAGGTTCAAACTACTTTGCTGAATACTGTACACTTGTACCTATAAAAAGGAAGTATGCAGTGTTGTACACACTTGAGTGCCCCTTAGTGAACACACTTCCAGCTCTGCATGCAGGCTAATGAATGTGTTCTACAACACTTTGGAGTCAGCGCATTTAATGAAGTCTATTTGCATAATTAAAGGGGAAGAATCAAAAGGTAATTTACAGTAACCCCTTGTCCCCAGATCAAACATAGCCKKGGGGGGGGGGGGGGGKGSAGAGAGGTGTTGCATTTCTTTACGTCCAACCCCAGAGAGCGATTACGAACCTGTGAGGACGGTGGAGCTTCAGGTGTCAGGAAACGGAGAAACCTTTATGCGTGTCACACATTATGAAAGTGTCACCACATGAGGAGGTGTACTGACACACACAGCCAAGCTCAAAATAAAAACCTCACGAAAGCAGCACATGTAATTCTCTCAAAAATATGGGCACAACAACTTTTTTGCCAGCATTGTACAGTCAGTATTTTCCCCCCTTCCTCATGCCATTTTTTTTCTCCATCTCCAAATTTCTCCATCCACCTACTTCCAAAGCCTCCAGTCAGCAGTCAGGTATAGAATTCCATTACAACCTAGTGATGCAGCACTTCAAAGGAGGAAGAACTGCATGTGTGTGTGTGTGTGTGTGTGTGTGTGTGTGTGTGTGTGTGTGTGTGTGTGTGTGTGTGTGTGTGTGTGTGTGCATGAGCAGTGTAAATGAGAGACTTTTCTACATACAGGGATTCTCATCATCAGATACAAAACAGTGATGCCAATATCTACCCTGCTGCATGTGCAAGCTAATCTGTTTATTTATTTATTTATTTTACTTATATGGAATGTGCAGTAAGCAGTTTGAGTTTGCCTCAAAAGTTACTTCTTGCAAAGATGATACAATGGCAAGTATTCTTAAATGCAAATTTTGTGTCTACTTGAAATCACAGTGTACTGTAAATCAGTGAGACTGACCAATAAATAAAAGTGAATTTACTAAGTATGTGTCAAACTCAAGGCCCGTGGACCAAATGAGGCCAACCACTGCATTTTATGTGGCCCATGAATGCTTCAAAGATGTATTAATGTCAAATGACAACATCACACCACAAGGTGGAGGTGCACAATGTTCAAAAGTAGCCGACAATTGGCAAAACTACCCCGTATAAAATCTCTGTTTTGCTGTCTCTTTGGTCAATGTTTGAGATTGAATTTGTATTAACAAGGCAGCAATCTACAGTATTTTGTCTTGACCAGGACTTAAAGTAACTAAACTAATGAAGCAATTTACAACAGATAAACCATTATCTGCTGATAACATTCTCACAGAACATAATTTGAAATAATCTACTAAACCTTAAAGTCTGTAGCATTATTTTCATGTTCTTTAAATGCAAACTGTTATTTTTTTCCCAGTTACTTTTCTCTTTTATTCAGTTTTGGCTTTCTAATTGCTCACAAGTGGGATCATTGCAACAAAACAAACAAATGATTAGCTTCATAAAAAGTCAATGTTAGCTGAATTTCTTTCATTAAACAAGACTACTGGGCATCTCTTGTTGCTCTCACTTTGCTTCAAATTACAAGTCGTATAGAAGTCATCTATATAGGCATAGACGTTTAAATCAAACTTGTATCCTTTAAAAATATACTCATTTTAATTTGYCAGCTGTTGATTGTGAGTCACGTAACATTATTTATCAGGATACAGCTTCAGCCTGCACAGATAATTCAAACAGCTTGTGAAGCTGACTGCAACCACATATTCAAGGATATCGCTCCAACATGTAAGTCACAGAGGAGAATTCATTAACATTATGGTAATTATGGACAGCTGCACACAGCAATCTTTGAGAATACAAGACGACACGGAAACCCCTGGTAGAATCTGATTATTTCAACCAAAAACACAGTGATTTTCTAAGGAAAAAAAACAAGTTTGATCTCAGAGTTTTTGTTCTCTTCAATTAAATTTTCTTGCATTTCTGTTGGTAAATAATTCACAGGCAGAGCCATCAGCAGACAGCCACGGCTGTATAAATGTTTTAGAGTGAGCATGGGGAGGGCAGTAAGTGATGTTAGAGAGGGCGGTGTAATTTTTAGCGTTGTTTCCTGTGCTTTCAAATGGATCCTGCTCTGTATGTCTGCCTGTCTCAGACTGATGGACTAGATTTCCATGTTTTTTTTCTGAACGTAAAAGGAACAAGTCRACTCCTGTAATGTCAACTGAAAAGAGCAGAAAAAGGGCAGTTTAAAAATAGTGACAATACAAGATGGACATCTGTTACGTGAGAAAAGATCATTTTACCTGAGTAGTTCCTTTTCTTCTTTTTTAATGCATCTTGTGCACAGAACAGATAGGGTTACTACAGTATGTATGTAGTTTTGTGTGTCATCATGTGTGAAGCACTACTGGAGTAAGACAGTTTTGTATAGTCCATGATCTCATGTTCCATTTTGTTTTACTGCTGCACCTCAAATGTTTTCCTTCTTGAGCCACTTTGTTGGCTGACTTCCTTATGAGTGTATCGGTCCATGCTCCCTACTCGTCATATATGGGCGCTTGGTCAAGTGCCTCGACATCATATATTGACATATCACGTATCCCCCTCTTATCATTATTTCAACATAAGAATGTGGATGAAAAGCCAGTTTTAATATTTTTGAAAAACGTAAAATGTGCTACAGCTAACCCTAACCCCATATTCAACTATGACCCCAAACAATAAACCTAACCTGTATTAACTCTAAACATTCAACCCCTGACACCTTACTACCTAAACCTAACCAGTAACCCTAATTCCTAAACTTAATTACTGACCCTAGACCTAAAACCCATTTAATGACTAAAGGGGGGTACCCGATGCGTTAATCAATGACGCAAAGGGTGCCTGATCAAGCGTCTTTATATGATGTGAGAATGTGTTGGATTCTGGCTAAATTCTTGGTTTAGGTGTCAAACAGATGACTGCGAGTCATAATCCCAAACCATCTTGTGAGTGTCAGTGGGAATAGTTGAATAAAAAACTATTTAGAAATCACCTTGTAACCTACACAAGGTGAAGGAGGTGCACAAGTGTGGACAGAAACCACGTTTGTTGTAAAAAAAAAAAAGGTTGACTCCTCCGTATCGCAATACTTGTTTGTTTGCCAACTGTGTTGTCAGGAACGTTAAGATGTAGGAAAATACTTGAAGTCTATAGAATGTACCTCTCGGAGTCTACAAATACTTTTGGAACTTTAGTTTGACCCCAAGGTTGATGTGTTTCTCCAAAGGAAGACTGACTGTTTCCTTCTTGTAAACACTAAGAATTATTTTGTATTTCCTTCTTGAGATTTTATTCACACACATGATTTAAACTGCTAAACTTGCTATTTTTATGCAGTGTGTAAAAATGCAGTCCTTGTATTTGACTTACAAAGAGTCAGGATTTCCACTTGTAAAGTTTTGTGGAGCAATTAGATTTTTAGGTTTTCTAAAAGTTTGTCAACATTTTCCTTTGAGCCTTGGTTCTGTTTTTTCACACTTATCTTTCCAAGTAATTTTAATTTTTTTATTTTATTTTATTTTTTGAACTGTTTTGGTTAATTATATTTGAAAATAATTTGTCTACACTGTAGCGACAACTTAATGAAGATTTGATTTTAAATTTTGTCTTTTGACACATCATCTGCCTGATGCAAAAACATAGTTTTTCTTGTTACTTAAGCTGTGTGTACTGAAAAGCCAAAAGCTACAGTCTGACAGGCATACATTTTGTTCTTTTCATGACTAAAACTTGCTTTGCAAAAAGCTATCACCCAAAACACTGGCATAGTTTGGTATTATGTAAAGGATTTTCCAAACCCCTAAAGGATACTTTGACAAATAAATAAATAAAAACATTGGATTTGTAATTTTGAAACTCGTGTCTAAATTATATGGAAAGCCCTTAAAATACTCTAAATCTGCATGCAAATTGGTAACAAGKTATTTTATTGTGTAGCAGAGCAACATAAAGAAAGGTTAATGTTATCTAAAAATAATTAATATTTGGGAAATCACTAATGAAGTCCAGTCTATCAGTTTGTTAAAGCCAAAGCCAGAAAACACTTTTGGATGCACATGACCTTCTAGCAAGCCCCAAGGCAGAACTGGATCAGAAACTGTCATGCCATAGTGATCAACATGGCCACATGGTCTGGGGATTTTCTTGGAAAGCAAAAGTCGCTCAACAGAGTCTGCCAATGCATTCAGAAATGCAACCTAAATTGAATTTGGTGAAAAGGAAGCCATGCATAAACTCTAAGTGGAAAAAAACAAAACATAAAAAATAAAAAAACACATTCTGTTTCAGAATTTCAAGATGATTTACAACAAACTYTAAAATCAAGATTTTTTAAAAATTCGTGCCCATGATGAGAACATCAGTGAAAAATGTGAAAGCCAGAATCAGCATCTGGTGTGGAGTGGGAATGTGTCAGTGCCCAGGAGATGGACGACTTGTTTGTGGCTGAAGGGACCATTGGTGCAGAAGCACAAAGACGAGGTTTAGAAGTAAAATTACTCTTATCAGTCATTACATTATGTTAACCTAACTTCAATTGTGCGGCTTCTCTTTTACCACAAAAACTGTTCTAACCAACAGGAAGAAAACAGTGTGATGTTTGGGGTGTCAATGGGATGTTTGCAATAAAGCATTTGGCTCAGGCATCATCACGTTCAGTTCCATTTGTTTTTTAGGACTTTGGTGTCATTGTTGTCTTTTTTAGGTATTCTCTATGTCCTAAGTGGTTTTTGTAAGACCCATTGTTGTTCTGCTGGATGTGGGGATGCGAGGATGACGAATGTTGTGGAACTGGATGAGCAATGACCCAAATAAAGAACATTAATGGCAAGAGTGTATGGAAAAATTACTTTCATAAAAATTACAAAACTAAATGACCCTTATTGCCATCAATGAAAAACAAAATGTAGGAAATTTTGAAAAGCAAGTAAAGCATGAACTGAGAAAATGGGAGTGGAAGATGAGACCATATTCTGTATATATGTGCAAACAGAACGGAAATAAACATTTTGACAGAAAAGTTTACGAAATGCAACAAAGAAACAAAAAACCAAGACTTGAAATTCAGCCAAATTGAAATTGTATGTAAAACTGAACAAACTGTACACAAAATATTTTAAAGTCCATACACTATAAATGCTGTAGTGTGAATGTCTACAAAAACACTTTAGGCAGCTGGTGTCAAAAAATCACAAATAGTAGTAAAAATTGTGTTAAGACAAATAAAAGGCAGAGTAGTGATACTTTACTGTTGTCTGTCAGTGTTCAAAATGTTCTGCCTGATCAGTGTTCATGATAAATAAGAGGAACTTCCAAAGGTGGGTAGAGTACTCAAAAGTTGTACTTTAGCACTACTTCAATATATTTTTACACAAGTAAAAGTAAAAAGTAGCTGTGCAATAAATGATTCAAGTAAGACTAAAAAAGTATTTGGTAATGAGGCTCATGTACTGAACATCTAATTTGATATTTTACAATGATGTCATCAGATAGAAACAAAAATGTGAAGTCTGATATTTTAAAGACTAAAATGAAAATAAATCAATAAATAACATGATTGCAAAATGACAAATTAAGGTAGGAAAAAAAAACATTTCCAAATGTTTTTTTTTCCAATGTCAAATTTATTACCTGATGTTTACAGCAGATAATGTACTTTCAGGGAAAATTAGTTTTTACTGTATGTTTTTGACCTAAATGGCACAACAGGCCAGGCAGATGGAAAATAACATTAAAAGAGCAAAGCATGTGTATGAAGCAGATGTGTCACTTTAACATAAAATGCAGGTTTGTCTGTTTGTCTCGTACATATTTTTTGTTAAAATATGCTTGATCTTCTTTCAGGGAAATTACTGGCACTGGGTAGAGCATCCAGAACTTTTACTTAGCTAAGAGTACTGACACTTCATAAATAATATTACTCAAGTGAAAAAAATTATGAAGGGGGATATAACAATGTTACTCCTAAAAGTATTTTTTTTCCCTAAMTGTTATTGAAGTAGATATATTGTTATGTATTGAGTTGGTTAGCACCCAACACTGGCTCCATCTGCAGCAACAGTAAGTTCAGAAACACCATTTTTTGAAAACAGTAACTGGTTTACCATCAGTCCAGATTTGTCTTCTGTTTTAGTGTTTGGCACAAGATAATGAGGAGACTCAGACAATTGACAGCACAGACTATTGAGCAGCTGACATTTTATATTAATTAGAAACTGACACTGATTCCTCCTGTGAAAACGGCAACAATTAGCATCACTGACGAATATTAAAAAGAAAAATGATGCAACACAATGAAAAACAAGCCTCTCTTCCAACTTCTTTTGAGAGTGTTGCTGGCAATAAATTCTGTATTTCATTTTATTTTCCAATTACAACAGTGGTGGTGTGTGAAGATACTAAATCATTTTTCCAGGTTTTTAATTATGTTGAACTGAGCTTGAAAAACGTCTTTTTTTAATACTTAAAAAACTTTCAGAAAAAAAGCTTTTTTGTCTTTATTAAAACATAAAGAAAAAAATCCCAGAATTTGAATAGAAATTTTACTGTGTGATAAATTTTAAGACAAAATGGCTCATTGATTACTTGTCCAAGGCACTGAAAAACATCTGCCATGATCACTAAATGTAGTCTTATGCTTCAGTCACAATGCATTACTTACAGAGGGTTATAAAACTCCAAAACATTTCAGACTGTGTAGCAGTGATTGATCTAATGCTGCTCTAGTTATGACGCCAGAAGGCAGAGAAAGCAAGACTAGGGTTGGCTGCAAATGAGATCCAGTTCACGCATTAACAGGAACACCATTAGCCATCACCATTCTTGTCTGATCGACTGTAGGCTTTGGAACCTCACTAGGAGCAACTTTCTGCAGCAAAAGACACGTCTCAAAGAATGAGGAAAAAAATAAGTAACGGAATATTTCAGTTTCTAAACATTGATTTGTTTTTATGCTTTAGAAGTCCTTCATTTCACCTTGTTCTCTCCCAAGCTGGCCACGAAAACAAGAAGGCATCTGCTTTCACCATTCATGAATAAATAAATAAAAAAATGCAACATCACAGAAGGTTTGTCATTTTTTTCTTGCCTAAACCTTGTMACTAGGCCCGCATATTAGCACACAGTACAGCCAAGTTTGTGTATTGATACGGTAAAATGAGAGCAGCCAGTTAACAAGCTGGAGGTAGATTAGAAAAGCTGCGAATCGGAGGCCCAAATGGGTGGCGATTTGCAGTTTTTCCTCATAAGTATCAGCATCTTTATGCGTGCTATTAAAAGAACATCACGAAAACATAACACTAAAATGGGCCATGAAAAAGATTTTTCGACCTTGTTAATTGCAGTGTCATAAATTATAATTATCACTACTTTTCATAGCTTGTCGGGAATTAAGGGAGACATTTAGAGTTAATCCTCTGAGTATTAATCGTGACAGATGGTTGATTCGGTTTAGGAATGGGAGAGTTTGGCTTTCGTTCCCTTGTTTTCTAAAAAGAAAAAAAAAACAGTTAATCATGACGGATATGTCTGCGAGTGTGTTAGTAACTGTCAGTGTGTTTAGATCGAAGACATTGATCAGAGCAGCTATCTCACCTCAGTGTACGCCAGCTGCCCATCAAATAGAGCATATCTGATATGGTCAGAATGAATGAGGAGCTTGGTGGAGACACAAAGATACACACTTGTAAAAAGACATGAGGATGCGAAATCCTAAAAAGCTGCACCAAGTCTAATTTAAACTGAAATTTAATTCATCATGTCCAACAACAACTTAACAACTTAAACAGTGCCGTTCACTTCCTGTATTTTTCATATGTTATCTGCGTGTCTGTTTGTCCACATTGATCTTATCTTGATGATGTTTCATTTCCACTCATCTCTCCCCGACTGAGCACAGCTGTCAGACAGCTAACAAACATCTGTCTTTCACGTGACGCCTGTGTGACTGCTGCAGCCTTCAGGTTTGAAAGGAGCCGCAAACTGTAAAAACTAACATGTTTCAAAGCCTCAATTATGACTGAGGTTGTCTTAAAAATCTGAGTTAGGTGGAAAAAAAAGTATTCACTATTATCTGTATCCCAGTTAAATCCGTTTTATTGTGTGAACCTGTGTGTTAATTTGATTCATCTGATGTTGATTACTGATTGGCTCTAAATTGGGTAGTTTGAACTTGTGATGTTATTTTAGCTTGATTAAAATTTTGTGTTGAGCTCTTTTTTTCCAGTTGGGTCAATTTGGCCTGGGATAATTGTTTGAATCTGCAAATCATTTTGAATTTAATTAGTCGTGTCTGATGACTGAAGTAAAGTATTATTTTATTAAATAAAAAAATGCAACGCCAAGTACTGATACTGGAGCTAAACCCAAATTATTATTGTTTTTTTTATATATTTACTTGTTATTTACTGGAAGAATAACTTGGGGCATGTATTTACACATAATTTCATTGGAAGAAGAGCTTCACAGTTTTAATAAGACACAGAAACATTAACAATTCTGGTTTAGCTCCTGTATCAGTAATTGTGGTTGCATTTTTTTATTGAACATCTTATTGCAGCATAGATTTTCTCAGCTAAGTTGCTAAACTTACTTTTAAAAACAAATTCTCCAGTCTGTGATGAATTTCCAAACTACGCCRACTCGTTAAAAAACAAAAACTTCACCATCTTTTTGTCTCTGCTTAGTTTGCTGTCGGCGCATTGAATGCTGGGATATCTTCGGCAAGTGAGGATAAATGGATGCATCCTCAGTAGGGCTGCCACAAATGATTAATTTTATAGTCGACTAATCCCAGATTATTTTTCGATTTGTCGACTAATCAGATCATATGTTAAATGAATATAAAACATACAGCTTATCACACCAGAATGCAGCTGCTATTATTTAACCATCATTAGATTTTAGCCATATGCTAACTAAAAATAATTGCCGTGGAAGGCAAGTTCTGCTCTGCAGATATTGCACAGGTTTCTCTTTCATTTTCTTAAAATGATCCCACACTTTGTGCTCCATTGCTGGGTTGCCATGATACCAGAGCCTGTCTGTAAAATGTCTTGTGACGTTCAAGGCCTACCCCAGTTACCACTACTGTGCATGTGTGTCAAGGACAGAAAGGCAGATGTGGCAGTGGAAGGTGTCAACGCAATTTGGAGAGAAAAACAAAGTTAAAAAAAACGACTAATCGACTATTAAATTAGTCATAGACTATTTTCATAGTCGATTAGTCATCGACTAGTCGATTAATCATGGCAGCCCTAATCCTCAGTTTTCGAGAGTTTGTGTTTGCATTCCTCGGCCGCATGAGGARGAGCCTTTGAATTGGGATAGTACTCTGAGCAGGTCAGTGATATTTGCGGCCGACAAATGCACACTCATGAGGATGCAGCCCCTGAATTGAGACASAGCCGATRTGTGGACAATCGCTAACACTCCTCATCAAACTTCCGGGTCACGTAAAGGTGAAAAATTAAATATTAAAATCAAATTCTTTAGTGCCCGTATTTCCATTTTATGTTTTTGATTTGAGCCATTGGTCAGGTAGTCAATCAGTCCATCTGTCTATTGTTCCGTTCATATACAGTAGTTGTGTGGAACTGACCTGACTGACCTTCAGCCAATTCAGCACTATTTCAGTTAGGCATCAAATTTTGATTCAAAATTTTGTAGTTAAGACATTTGTAATTAATCATTTTATTTCTTAACAACAAATTCACTGACATTTTCCCAAAACAGCATAAAACAGTACACTAAAATAAACATCAAAAATACATTTCTACATTGTGTTTGTGTCTCTCACAAACATTCAGATAAACTGCAAAGACACACACACACACACACACACACACACACACACACAC
>NW_013952405.1:4519280-4542283 GCF_001266775.1 Austrofundulus limnaeus
ACACACACACACACACACACACACACACACACACACACACACACACACACACACAAACAAACTCACCAGTATCCTTCTGCCCTCTCAACACATGATCTGAGCTAAAGCCTTGGGGGTTGTAGGTTGGGTGTCAGCAGTGATCTGATGGCGCTGAGGTGGTCCAAATGCATCAGTCCTCTTAACCCTGAGCCTCTCACTTCATCCATCTTGAAAATCCTTCCTCTCCTCGTCCCTGCAGTTGTGAAAGATGAACAAATAGTCTGCAGGCCATTGGCTTAAAACCACTCTATGTATATATGTGTGGGTTTTACAACTTTTAGGTAATGKTTTTGCAATTTGGAGCCAACCTGCRCAACATCAAACTTTAATTAACRKGGGGCTCATAGGTGAACTTTTGGAAAAACTTAAACTACCTATAACTATGAATCTTGTTTGGGAATTATACCCAAAGTTGGCCAAATGTGCACCTACAGTTTGTAGACGAAGCGCCCCGACAGGTGAACTTGTTGTCGTTGCTGAAACTTTTAATGAAGAGGTAATCATGTGGAAATTACAGAAGAGCGATCATCGATTAATAACTCCATGTTTTACAAGGAGGTCAGGGATTGGGGAGGCTAGAATGGATTCTTCAGATTACCTACTTTGATTGGTTCAGTAAAAACACAGCCAGTCATGTGTGCAATGACTAGAGTCAGATAAATGGGCTCATAACTTTCCTAAAGTTCCTTTTTTCATCCCACAAACCCTCTTTTCTTCATTTGTATGCAAAGTCCAATCCCTTAGGCTCCCTTTCCTTCTCTTTAATTTTCAGCCATCTTTTTTTAATCAATTTTCTTTTATCTCGGGGAAGTTATTTTAATACTCCTACATCTTATTTCATTCTCAGCAAGACTGTGTGGGGATATCAATTATTCAATGGAGAGGAGGCTGAGGAATATGTTAATATTGATTAAGCTTTCGCCACACCTAAGAAGATTACACTCTCTTATCACTATGCTAGAGTGTTGAATTAGCCAAGCAAATTAAAGGACACATAGATAGACTGTGTTAGATATACAGCTATGTTAGAGCATTTACGTGTCTCCCATGTTTAGAWATAGATAAAAACAAAAGTCTATTTAGGTTACAAGACAAACTGTGAAAATAGTACAAGTCTTGCATTTAGGATGACAGATGGATATATTTGAAACTTAACCTCTTAACTCCATCAAAGAACAAACTGATAAAATTAACCGCATTGTTGCATTTATGTTGGAATAGTGCTGATCATGTTGACATAACTCTCTTATTTTACCTGTGTAAAGATTAATGTGTGGAACTACCAAATAATATTTCAATTTTACACATTTTGCCACAATTTAATATAGTTTAATAATATGATGCCATTCTCAAATTGTGGATTTAGCATGAGAAAATACTGTATAAAGCATAACAGAATACAATGCAATACTCTGAAGGTCTTTCATTGGTTCCAGCACGGAGTGTTACACTAAAATGTCACTGGCTCTTTTGCATCGATGACAATAAAGGCTTTCATCATCATCATCATCATCATCATCATCATCATCATCATCATCATCATCATCATCATCATCATCATGCAACACAACACTGTACACCACCAATCCATCCCACAACACAACACAACATCCCATCCCATCCCATCCCATCCCATACCATATCATACCATATCATACCAAACCATACCAAACCATACATCATAACAACACAACACATCACAACACAACACAACACAACACAACACAACATGACATAACATGCCACAACGCACTATGATCCTAACTGATACAATACAGTATGTCAATATATAATGCAATTCAATTACTATGCAAATGCAATGCTATACCATTTATTGCCCCCTCCATTTGGGAATCAATGTTTTGAGCAGAAAACAAACCTAACATTCCTAATGACAAATGCATTTATTTGCAACTTAACATCTTAACTGCTTCAAAGAACAAATTTGGAGATTAGCCTTGGGGGCAGAGCAAGTTAAATGGACTGTACTAGGTTAAATGGAAGACAGAATTAAAGCAGTCATGTATTACTTTCAGCTCTACCATTTATCTGAAATCACACTGGGGTTTATTTATATGCATTTTCTTGTTTTATTTTGTGTATTGTAGTATTTGTGTTCTAGCTGTTGTTTTATTGCCAGTGGCTACAGGAATGGTTTTGGGGCTGTGATACTGCAGATAGTGTGGCATTTGTATCTCATTTCCCCAGAGCCCCGTAGGCCAGCCAGKAGCTGTATATTTGTCAGAGTACAAAGCAGCCAGTCACACGGCCAGGGGAAACAGGGCTGGAACAGAGGTGGGCGTTCAGGGGACAGGATGTCATTGTGTGTTCCAATAGGGCTTTGAGATTTACCAGTGTTGGAGCTGAATGAAGGTTTGAGAGTCAAAGAGCTGTTTGTGTCATGCATTTTCCCATTCACAGCAAAATACAGTAGAACATGTGCACCTACACAAAYGTGTGTTTTTTTTATTTTATTTTTCAAATGCAATAGACAAGGTAAATAAGTGATGTGCCATAAAAATTCAGGAACTGCCAGTRAGTCCATCACCTCCTGCTGGCCATGCTTCAGTAACTGCATGATGTTTTTGTTGTTTTCCAATRAAAAAGAAGGAACAGAGGGTAGATAAGAGAGGAGGTGAAAGACACGAAGTGAGACAGAAAAGTAAGGAGAGCGATAGGAGGAGGCAGGAGGAAGGAGAGCCCCCTGCTCTGCATTAATTCTCTGTTTGCCAGTCAAAGCATGCTCGATCCTATGAGATTAGGCTGATAAAATGAATGCGTGTGTGAACAAGTGCATGGCCGCCAACACTTCGGTTTCTGTGCGTTCACTCACGTGTGTGTGTGTGTGCGTGTGTGTGTGTGTGTGCGTGTGTGTGTGTGTGTGTACACTCACACCGTTCCCTGTGAGATTAGTTTGATTTGTCAGTGATGCAGGAGTTCATTCATGATTAATAACCCAGCATGCAGGAAATAATGTTATTCTGCAAAAAGTTACCTGTGGGACGTGTTGTACAGCTGCATGTGTGTCTCAGCGCTTGAAACGGCAAAGATATCAATCTAAACATCTCGCTCTAAATGTGTTGATTTTGTTCTTAGTATGTTGAATCACAAGCTGTCAGTGCAGAAGTTGTTGCGTGCCGCCCTGCAGGTATGTTTTATTAATGATTACCTCGTTCTAGTTATGTAACTGACAGACCTGACAAACCTCTTGGAAAATCAAAGAGCATCAAAGCTTATCACAGGTGTGCCTATCACCTCTGGCACCAGTGGTCATTTGGGGTTAAGTGATGTGATGCTCTTTCAGTAGCTAATAAACTTTTAAAGCCATTTTATACAATACATAATCTACTGAGATGTATATGTATGCTAGATTTAACATCTACCAAAGTATTTTGCATGAAGTTTAAAAGGGTTAGTTATTTTTAGAACAAATACTTAGTTGTATTTTTTTCTTCTTTTTCCTACGTTTCACAATAAAGTCCCTCTAAAAGTTAAAAAAAAAACCCTGAAATAAACAGACCTAGAGGATTGCCTGTGATAAATTCTACCCAATTTAATTTCCCAAGGCTTTGTATAAGACCTCATAAAGAGGCATCCTTGAAGTGTGTATGTGCTGGCTGGGGTCGGAGTGTGCTGAGTGCGTGAGGCCAACTGATAGAGACACCAGCGGTAGATGGGATGACTCTGGGAAGCAGAGTCTGTGAAGCCAAAGAAAGAGGGATCAATACAAAATGTACTTTGTGAAGACTGAGAGCTGAGAAACTCTGCAGCCAATTAAATGGGAAGATCAGTCAGAGAGTGAGTGTGTAATAGTAGAAACCCACTGATGAAGATCCATTATTTCCACTATACTCAGACACTGTGTACGCATTTGGATTTGTGCTTTGTTTCTGTGTTTGTGTGGTATACGTGCTGGACTTATCAAAAGATCTGCATCCAGAATCTGCCAGTTAAAAAATACAGGAGTCRTCTTATAAAACAGTGTGGTAAAAGCTGTCCTTGACGGATCAATGACATTTTTTTCCTCATAGCATATTAAAATTTAAAGAAACTTCAGCTCAAAATTACGAGATTTCTAAAAGGTGTTTTTATGTATATTTATTTTTTTTAAATTTTTTATTTGCATTTATTTGTTCAGTAAGACATGGTGACTTTGGAAGACTGATTGAGGTTAAGTGGTGATCTGAAAGAACTGTTTATACCCAACTAATCCAAATTTGGTTGGCTGCAAAACATCCTCAGGAACATTTAGACTATTCACTCTTGTGCAATGACACCTGAAACGAAAATAAACTAAATGAAAAAAAGTCATCAGAAGAAAAGCTTTTTGGAATCCTTACTATAAAATTGAACACCATCTGTTTTAAACTGCTGATGTTGATGTATGTTAGAAACAAGTCCTGTGAACTGCTGAAGTCAATACAAAACTTTTTGGTTGCAATGAGAAACCCCAAAGTTCATATTCAGTTTGAGGAAGAAAATAAAGGTGAAGAACTATGTGAAAAAAATAAAAATAAAAAACTGTTACAAGGATGGCCTTACATGGACTTTGATTTGTGTTGCAGCTGGTGGACCTGGGACACTCAAAACCTAGAATAAATTTGAATAATGTAAATGCCAGAAAATTCTGGATGTGAAAATGTTCCATGAGGGATTTTGTAGATGGTGTTTTACAACAGGTAAATGGCAACAAAACATTTTCAAATCCAACAAGTTGGATAAGTGTTTGTAAAAGGTTTTGCTCTTATAGCCCATGAGGMTATAGGCTTTGTGAAAACATGTAGACACACACATCTCTAATTATCATCTCAGTCACATCATTGTTTAATTATCTAGAAGTCTTGTGGAAAAGAAATAAACAAAAAAAGTTTTAARAATATATATTTTTAGCTGAGTTAAAGTAAGCTCTGATACTTCACAAAACAGGTTAAGAACCAAGTAACCTGTCAGACCTTTTCATTTATGTTGGATTATACTTTTAAAAATTACATTTTACTATCAGCATGATGTGTTTGGACATCAGAGCTGTGCTGACCCCTTTATGGATCCCGAGAAGCTCAGCACAATGAGTGTTTCTAACCTTGTGTCCGCGGGGGCTCACTTAGCAGGCTGGACAGAAGTCATCCAATTGTCCATCCATAATTTAAATGCTTCTGTAAGCAGGTTGTTGGTATTTGTTTCTTTTTATGTACAGTATGTGCTGAAATCAGACCAAAATGTGTAAATCTTCTTTACACTTTAAATGTGTGCACTCAAAAATGATCATTTTATGTTACCAGATATTGTAATGTTGACTAGGCTTTTTAATTTAATTCCAAATTTATAGGAAATATTTAGTCTGGTGTATTTTATAGGACTAAATACATCATTCATGGTTTTCCTCATCTGAAGGTGGTTCTTTGACTTATGTTTTGCTTTTATTTGGCTATTTTTATTAAAATGCCAAAAATACTTGTTATTATTAAATTCTGGTTTTATGAATCTGATTAAAATGTCTTTCTAGAATAAACAGCATTGATTGTGCAAGAAATCAAAGTTAGCTGAAAACTTTTTAATTTTTGTTTTTGGAATTGTAAAACAAGAATCGGAGGGATCTTAAATAATACAACAAAAACGATCTATATTCATTTCAGAGCTCACCAGTACTTTTTCTTACATTACATGAACTGAAATTGTAACCAGGTATGCCCCAACTTTCACACGTGACATGCAACCATGCAACCGTACAACCATGCAACCGTGCACATGCATTTATGTTCTGCTGTTGTCACGCTGTCGACGTTGCCAGAAGCAAGACTTGACTCAAAGCTCTCTGTCACTTTCAGCATAAGAGAATATCTATCATGACGACTAACTTCTCTCTCTTTTCAACTTCTGCTGCTTTCGGCAGATGCATTCATTTTTCAGAGCCTGCATGAATATTTCAGAGCTGAGTGACAGATCCAGTGAAGAATGAAAAGAGAGAAGTAGTAGGGGGGACTGGGAGGGAGGTCTAAGGATGTATGGGTAATCACATTTGGTTTTGCAGATCTCATAAAAGACTTAAGCTCCTTGGATTTCAGTCAGACATCTAAAGTCTTCTTCATCAGTTTCTAGCGCTGATTCATTTCTTATTTTTATTTAATTTTTTTGTTGTGTTTTTGCCTTTCATTTGTGTGGTATCCTAAGTGGGTAATGCACCAGGATCTTTTATTTTTTGTATGATTTATTCTAGAGAAGCATCATCAAACTTTTAGCAACATGTGAAGCCACACAAACCTGAAATTATTCCGTAAATGTGGTCAACAGACTGATTTTCATAGTTTCTTATTTGCAAACTTTTATTTTCCTTCTGTTAGGTTTTAAATGTGATGACCAGTCATATATAAAATAATAATAAAAATCTTGGAACAAGGCTAAAAATAGCATCTTTTAGGTGTCAGGAAGCAGGGTGTGTTCATATTTCTTTATCCTGCCTCTGCACTTTAATTGATTTATTTCTTTGCAGATACACCAGCTGTAACAGGAAAAGCGTGTTCCCAAAACAGGCAGGTAGGAAATCTAAGAGGCTGTAATCTATATTGTTGTGCTTTTACAAACACAGTCAAAGAGATAAGAGTAATACCTCCAGCTTTCTTGGAACTGGAGGTCTCAGAAACACACAGCTGATATAAAATTCATTTCCCAGGAAATGGGGGGCAGAATAATCTCTCTCCTTCAATGCAGCAATAAGAGATGCTGTGTCAGAAGGAAAGCAAAGTAAACTGGATGACTGTTTTTTTTGTTTTGTTTTTGTTTTTTGAGGTCTTGACAAAAATGGATCAAAAAGTTCTCAAAGTGAAAAAAATAAAAAGTATCCATTCATAAATAAATACAAACAAACTGCCTCTTTTACTTATTAGTTTAATCTGCTTAAACCACATCTTCACCTCAACTGTCATAAAAGAGTTCAACCTTCAAGGTGCTCTGAGACAGCGTTAACATCTGCTTTAGACTTATTTTCTAAAAAAGTTGTAGTAAATCTTCAAACAGAATACAGCTAAACCAAAACACAAAACAGATTAAGCAAAATTTAAAAAATGAAAATTTAAAGAAATAAGACAGAAGTTGGTTTGATTACAAAACACTTTGTGATTATTCATCAGTGTCTTTGTTGGGTATGAGAGAAAGATCTGCTTTAAAATAAATAAAATTAAACAAGTTATTTAATTATATAGAAAACTTTATATTATTCTTCAAAAACATGTTACTAGAAGTTACAAAGTTCCTATTAATGCAAAATCAGAAATTCCATGTGATCTGACAATTTCTTAATGAGCATAAAGTTTGAACAACCAGAGATTCTATTACAGATCTCCTACATCCTCAAAGAATCAGAGTTATCACTTCTTTTTTAGGCTTTTGATGGAATAGATAGATCTGATTGAAAAAAATAGGCTTACAAGTCAAATTAAATAATAGATGAAAGGTCCCACATTTGTCATTTTGCTGCTCCGTACTGCTGAGCCTCGACTGCTTCAATTTAGATAAGAAAATATTTTGTGTGGATTTGATAGCCCTCTCAGTCTGTTTCATTTAAAGGGTTTCTACTTTCACTGCCCACTTTTAATGAGTTTTCTGTCTAGTAATTGTAAGAATCTCCGCACTTTAATAAACAGAGAAAAAGGAATGTAAGACACCAGCTAAGCTCTCAGCTCTTTTGATTTAAACCATCAAATGTGCATGAATAGCTTGTCTTTGATTCTGCCTTCACACTGGTTTGTGACGCTCATGTCATATCCCACCATGGACAGATGCACAGCTACACTGACAGCACGGCTAATAAAGGCTGAAGACAGCACGTTGGCTTTGAAGATTTTAATAGGACAAAATATGAAGCAGCAATAGCCACACTGAATGAGTCCTGTGGGTGCCTAAACAGGACTATAAAAAGAGGTGAATACAAGCATAATACAAAAAGAGCTACCTTAACATGATCTACAAAATGAACACGTTCAATAGGGATGTAAAAAGATAATACAATTCCTTTACTTAGAGTGTACATATTTAAATCCTTCTTTTTCACACTTAAATCATTCCGTTGTATATAATGTGGAACTGCAATGCTTTAGTTTGAGGTGCGTCTTAGATTAACTCATTTTGAGGCTGTCTCTTTAAATYCAAACGAGACGCTTCACACCCCACCCCCTGCAGCTTCCAGACTGGTTTTTGACRTATTTTATATATGTCAAGAGAGCATTGTTTATATTTTAACAGTTTCATTCTAGATTGTAAGAGGGATTKACGACTGTGCAGAAATGYTTTATTTATAAATTAATTAAACAATATCAGCAACAGAAGACTTGTCCGTGCAGGCTTACATGTTGGAGCCRGAGTCTGACCCAGAGCCAGAGGAGAATTCAGATGACAAAATTGTTGTTGGTAAGTCCAGACCTTAGTTGGCAATTCTGTCTCAAATAATTGAATGTAATAGTTCAGAAAACATATGAGAGAATAGAGAGAACTGATAAATATGACCCTGAAAAAATGTAACGATATCTTTGCAGCAATATAGGAGTGCAGAAATTCAAGTACACAACAAAATGCTTTTAACAGCACATGTCCCCTTTAAGTAAAAAAGTCAGGTGGAATACTGAGTCATATTGGCTGTGTCTCAATCCAGGGGTTGCATCTGACGTGGACCGCTCTGACGTGGACCACTCTACTTCGGGTAGTACTCGATACTGGGGGCATCGTAGTGTACTTCGTTGCATCCGACAAAAACTGGCAAATGTCGGCCGCATCTGTCGACCACATTCGTAGCCATCGACGGATTTAGACAGCCTATGGAGTGGGAGAATGACATCAGTGGCCAACAAATGCGGCCGTATATGGGTCGAATCGGCTKMAACCCCTGCATTGAGACAGCCATTAAAAGGCTCTGCAAGGATGGAAGAAAGAAAACAATAAAGACCCAAAACTGGTAAATGATAGCAGTCCTAATATTTGCCCTTATTAAAGTCAGAAGACTGATCCATTTGACCAAATGAAAATGGAAAAATAAATCTACTTTTATTAACTCTGTACCCCTTCATTGATTTCCTTTTATTATTTAAGCAAGTTAGTAAAGTTTATTTAAATAGCAACTTTCATAGATGTAAAACCACAAAGTGCTTCACAACAATAGCAAGAACAATTTTAACATCACATAAATAAAAAGTAAATGTAAAAACAAGGTATAATACACATATCAAAAACACTAACAAGTAGCTAAAAACCTGTTTGTAACAAGAAAAAATCCTCAGATGCTTTCTTTTTTTTTTTTTTTTTTAAAAGCATCAATAGAATCAAGGCTGCATATAGATTGGGGCAGTGCATTCCAAAGTCAGGGTTCAACTGCTTGAAAAGACTGATCCCCAAAGGATTTAAAATGTGCACAGTGTACCACCAACAACCTCTGACCTGCTGACCTCAACCAGCAGGATGGTGAGTGGAGTTGTAGGAGATATAAGAGGGAGCTTGTTCATGTAAGGCATTTTTAACATTAATTCAAAAATGAACTGGGAGCCAGTAAGGAGAAGCTAAAACTGATATAATGTGAGCTCGTTTATTTATGCGAGTTAGCAATCCGAATTCTGGACAACCTCCTTCTTGTTCAAACATGTGAACAAGTCATTACAATGGTTCAAATGAGAAGAAATACATGTGTGAATGATCATTTCAAGTTCAGCTTTTGTCAAGAAACTTTTTAGTTTAAATTTGTTCCTAAGAGGGCAGTGTCTATTTTTAGTCAGTTTTTTTTTTGCATGTTGCTTTAAAGACATCGCAGGATTAAAAATGACACCCAAGTTTATGAGACTGAACTGAACAGAAAAAAAAGGGCAGAAAATTTTACAGTCTATTCGTAACAATGTGTGCTTCATTTAAAACTTTAAATTATATTTCTTTTCACAGAGGTACTGAACTAGGTATGCAAGGCATGCAGACTTCCTCACAGAGCTCCAGTAAAAATAAAATYAAACAGAAAACAAAAGGCAGATGAGGCAGTGTGAACTGGGACTGGGATGTTTGAATGCATTATGCTCTGACATGAGAACTGACACAGAAGGAACATATATAGAGTCAGACTAATAAGTCCAATCCCAAACCTCWGAGTGAAATGACAAAACAGGAGCGGGTGAGAATGGGAGTGGGCATGGCAGGACTGAGGAGCAGACAGATGTCTGTGTCTGTGATACATTCATACACACATACAGTTTTCTCTTAACTTTTACATGCTCACTTTGGCTGCAGCTCAGTGGACCACTGATTGCACAATGCTGTTCTGAACTGCTCACAAAATGTAAGGTTACTCACATCCACTCGCTCACCACTGCCTTCCTGATACTGTTGCATAGCAACCACCTTTACTTCTCTTTAAGTTGCTGCTTATCCACAGTTAATTTTTTTTGCATTTATCCTCTCAGAGAACTTCTGAATCAGTAGTTGTGTTTCCAATGTGCGCAAAACGTTGTCGATATTCTGTTAATGTCGAAAAACACAGTTTCGCAATTGCAGTGTTTCCATTAAGTAAGAAATGCTATTAAAGTCACGCGTGAATGCGTTTGTTCGCGCGAAAAGTCCTTACAAACATGGTGGCAATGGATGTAAACACATAGCATATTGCTACCACGACACTAGCGCTCATCATCAGAGGAGTCTGCGTCTTATCGAGGCTTTCCAGTGACAAGCCCCTACTTGGGAACAGCTACGTATGCTGTGTTTTTGGGAAATTGTAGTTGGTGAGTTTACTACTTTATTTTACTACTTCTGTGATTTTACTATTACTTCTACTTCCTGCTATCTTCTTCTTCGTCGTCTTTTTCACCAGTAGAAACAGCCGATTGTTGATCATGTGACTCCCGTGATGCGAAAAAAGTGTTTCCATTGCAGTTTTGCGAAAAACACCAGTTTCAATACTGCCGAAAAACCACCTCATCCTAGCACAAAAACATTTTGTCGAAAAACGTAAGTTTTTTTCAAAATTGACGTGTTTCCATTGAGCAAATTTATTTTCGGAATTCTAATTTGCGCATTTTCATGGTCAATGGAAAYGCAGCTACTGTCAGCTTCACTTTACATTTACATTGTAAAGTTACAGTCAAGATAAGATTGTTATAGCATTAGACATTTATTGCATTATTTTAATGCTAACTAAAGCTGTTAGTTGTTAGAGCTGTCATCTCACAGGGAGGAGGTCACAGGTTCACCTCCCAGCATTTCTGTAAGCTGGTTTCTTCATGTCCGTTAGTGCCTGTTTTAAAAAGAAACCAGCATGTTGAAAAGCCTTTTTCCTTCCATTCTCCTTTTTCTCAAATGACTTCTGTGTCTGTATCAGACAATTTGACTGACTTTAAATTTAAACTAAAACCATCTCTCTGCTAGAACTTCTAATTGCCACTCTGATTATTTTCAGTCTTCTAACCAGCTGCTATTTGCCTTCCGGCAGGAGCTTCTTAGTCTTAATGAATCTGTTAAGTCTATCTCCCACAAATGTCTGTCTTGATGAGGAATAACTGAAGTTTCTGAAACTACTTCACTTCTCACTTTTATTGTTTGAAAACTACACAAAGATGTTTTTTTGTTCTAATACTATTATAACAGTGATCCCAATTAATTTGTTTTTCATTTTGTTTTATGTTTTTTTCAGTTTTTAAAATATATTTCCTTCTGCCTAACAGTTTAAGTGAAATTTTGACACCTCTGACACATACAGCACACCAGGTGTAAGGCTTTCTGATGAGCAGTAGCATGTTTCTGGTATGGGATATATTTGCTCTGCGTTTTTAACATGTTTTGATGACCAAAAACAGAAATCTAGCAACAGCATTAAATGGTCCTTTTCCACTAGTGCCTCTACAGCACAGTTCAACTTGGCTGAACTTTTCAGTAACAGCTCTAGTTGGTGGGTTCATTGAAAAGCTGAGCGTCCCCAGAGTCCAAAAACTGACGCCACATGCCTTACCAGCTGGTGGCGTTCATGCTCCATAAGGCTACTTGTCAGCCACCATTAAATACAGTAGAAGAAGAAGACCCCGAAAAGATATACATAACACAAACATGGAGGATGTGGTAGTGTTTTTATCTCAACTGGTGGACTGGATCGTTGTGAAAGAAAGTTTTATGATGCAACCAGTGACTCCACCCCCTAACCAATCAGTAGTTGTTTCCATTGCAAATGTGCACAAATTTTTGTCAATATTCTGTTAATGTCGAAAAACACAGTTTTGCAATTGCAGTGTTTCCATTAAGTAAGAAATGCTATTAAAGTCACACGTGAATATATTTGTTCTCGCGATAAGTCATTACAAACATGGCAGCAATGGATGTAAACACATCGCATATTGCTACTACGACACTAGCRCTCATCATCAGTCATCAGATGAGATGTCGGCATCTTATCGAGGCTTTCCAGTGACAAGCCCCTAATACTCGGGAGTGGCTACGTATGCTGTGTTTTTTGGGAAAATGTAGTCGGTGAGTTTTTTTCTTTCACAACTTCGGTGATTTCATTACTACTTCTACTTCCTGTTGTCTTCTTCTTCATCATCCTTTTGCCAGTAGAAACAGCCGGTTATTGATTATGTGACTCCTGTGATGCCAAAAAAGTGTTTCCATTGCAGTTTTGCGAAATACATCAATTTCTATATGGCCGAAAAACCACCTCTTCCTAGCGCAAAACCATTTTGTCAAAAAACGTTTTTTTTTTCGAAATTGACGAGTTTCTATTGAGCAAATTTATTTTCGAAATTCCAATTTGCACATTTTCATGGTCAATGGAAACACAGCTAATGGCAGTCTTCTGACATGGGGTTTTCAGGCCAACACAGTACACCAAAAATCACAGCAAAGTAAGAAGTAAATTCTTTAAAATGGGCTGGTTCCACAAGTCCTTGTTTGCTGTAGAGGCGCTAGTGGAAAAGCGCCAAATGTACTGTAGGTTATAAATTGCTTTAGTCATTTAAAGTCAATGTTGTTTTTTTAATCACACATTGTGAAGACTGAAAAGTCAGTTAGACAAGATAAATTTTAATATATAACATCATCCTGTTAAACCTGAGAGCTTGATCAAACGAGCTCTTTAATTTTGGTCTTATCTGAAGCTGAACGTCTGTACAATCCCAAGCTTATCATTCTGATAACACAAGATAAACAAGCCAGTTTTATCTTATCTCAAAAATCAACATTCTTTGTTTTCTTGAGATAAAGATACAAATAACATGTTTTTTGAAAATATTGTCAAAAAATACGTGTAAAGGCTCTGTCACTCTAACATTTTAGACTATGTATGCAAATTTTTGAAAATTTTGTAATGACTATTTTACTCATTTCAATTGTATATTTGGTGTAATTCTTAGCACAACCATATGTATAGGTTCAGTAATTACATTTTTTATTCCATCTTCAGCTTAGATATCCTTAATGTTGGACCAACCTTTCATGAGTTGGTATGAGTTGTCTAAAACATTACAGTGTGACAGGGCCTTAAGCAAGTTCTCTTTTGGCTTCTGTATTTCATAGCATGAAGTTGCCTAAATTTTATATTTTGTAAATGTAATTTCAAATAATCTGTGTCTTACTCCTTTTGTGAACCATTTCCCCCGTCTTGTTGGAAAGAGTATACTGTATAGAACCTGACTGATTCTGATATGAGTGAGCTGACGGACAGACTTGATTTGGAGTATTTCACTTGAACAGTAATTTTCAGAAGAGACTAAATCAATGTAAATAGCGGTGATGACAGAGGCAGAGCTGAGGAACAGTTGAGCATTAGCATCAGTKTCTCCATGGTAACTGCTGAGGGGATTCAGCTGTATTTCCCCACTAACCAAAGGCCTGCTTTTGACACAATGCCCTGAGCAGTTAACCCTTGATCTTTGAAACACACACGCACAGCGCTCCATTCAAATGTATAATCACGTGTACCCCCCATACACAGGTGCACATGCAGTCTGTGAACATTCACACCTTGGAAGCTGAGTAGAGCTCAAGTTGAGTGTAAGCCATCATTAAGCCTTTGAGATGTAGCTTGCAGCACTCTAGTATTCCCCAAGGCCCTGACTGAGGTTAACCAGGCTTTTCACACTCAGCCTTCCACTCACAGAAAAGGGTAAAAGGAAACTCTAGTGGTACAGGAATGTTTTAGTGAATATAGCCCTATTCGCATGGGGTAAGAATTATCTGGGGACCCCATGTAATAAATAAATTACTCCCTGACGTCTGTGTTTTATGTGGCGCATTCGCACGGGATAACCAAAGCCTGAGATTTTCCTGTAATTTACAGACATCTCCAAAATGTGATATTGAAGATGGTTAGTTGTTGTCTATTTAGATGAACGCACATTAAAAAAAAACAATAAACATCAAGTTGTCCACTTTTTCCGCTCTCCTCTCAGCAGGCGCTGTTATCTCCACGGCCGACAGACCCTCACGCGCGGGTACGAGTGGTACGGATTTTTAGCAAAAATTATAGATGTTTGAGGCTCGTTAGACAGGTAAACGTCCAAAGGGGTTGACATATATGAACACCTTCACAGCTGGCGAGGGTGCGTGCACCCGGTGCGAGTAGCTAGCCTACGCTGCGCTACGGCCACAGTTCCACACTCAGCATCAGCCAGAAGGCTGCAAACAGAAAAAATATATATATTCTTACCATACAGTGAGCCACCATTTGCATCTGATTTTGCTTTCTCTCTTCAGCCTTTTTTATTTTTTTATTTTATGCCGCATGTAATGTGTGGGGTTTTTCTGGACCGGGACCCAAAAGGTTTTCAGTGCACTCCAATCCAGCCTCCATTCTTCACCAAAAGTAAATAAAAATGCACCAAGGAAACCAAAGCTGCCTAATTACATATAGGATTCAGCCCATTCCTGTTCAAATCACAGAGATGCCTATTCGCATTGGATTAGTATTATCACTGGCGAAAYATGGTAGGTAAWTTGCGGGGGAATTTTTACTTTACAAATGACTGACATTGCCGATTCTCACAGGATTAACAGCACAGACAATCTCTGTAATTATTACAAATAGCATAGCAAGGACTTGTGGAACTAGCATAGGTAAAACTAATCCCGTCAGAATAGGGCTTAAGACCAATTCAGTGTAGAAAGAAGAGAAAATAAATTGTTTTCTCTTGAGAGGGAAAATAATGATCTTGTTAGCTAAAGTGTCACTGCAATGCAAGCAACTGTATATCACAGAATCAGTTCAGTCTTCTAAAATCTCTTGCAGGATTTTCTCACTTTCATACATTTAGTGGTAACAAACAAAGGTGAGATGTGTCTGTGCATCTTTTATTGCTGAAAGAGGTTTCACTCTGTGCTGCAGGGGCTTCTTGGAGAGAACGATTTAAGCGCCTTTCCATTCTAGCTGAGCTTTATGGGCTCAAAGCTTGAATGTAAATTCATTGAGGATTAGCTTGTATGAAGATATGGTCAGAGACCTGACCAGTGACTGGAACAATTTTGAAGTTTGGGAGGAAAAAGGAATCCAATTTAGTGAAAAGAAAAGCAGATTTAGTCATAACCAACGCCAAATTTGAAGCTACTTTTTTTCATGCTGAAGTACAGACATGTTGTTTTTCACATGATTAGAATTAGTTATAAGTGGACCATATGTTCTTTGGATAAGTCACATCGAAGCATGTCCAGCTGTAGTGACAACAAATGTTTATTTTTGCTCCACTCGTTTTCTAATTTATAACAACCTTTAATAATATTCAAACGAACACAACACTGAACAGATTGTTTCGTCATGGTAATCTGATTTCACCGTCTTCCAGCTGTCGTCATGCAGCGTTGAGGGGAAAAAAGGTTTCTGAGAACATAATGTATTCTTCTGATTTTTCTCATATTTTGCAAGGTGAAAATCTCACTTTTGCAATTTCAGTCTGCAGTTTTTAAGTACTTACTATGTGATAATATTGGGTTTTAAATTTGGATTGTTTTGGGAAATTAGTGCTGCTTTAGGTTTTGAATAATGCTCAGTATTTTATGATGACACGAGCAAAAATATTACGCATATAATCCAGGTTTTATTTTGCTGGTATAATGATTTTATGTATCTCCAACTGGTAGTTTTCTTGCAGTAATATAAAAAAAAATACTTTGATAGCATTCTCTGCACTGACCAACTCACACTGGCAATAAAATGGAGAAGTATGGAGCTCAGTGCCAAGTTAAAAAAAAGGATTTTACAAGAACACAAGCTGGGAAAGCATCTTGGAGCTTTTTTTTCTAAATGACTGCAGGTACCGAGAGATCAGGAGTTCAAACTACTTTTGTAAGTCCATGTGCAAGTACTACTGTAGGTGCTGAAGACATTTTTAAAAATCAGTTTAAAGAGTCTTATTTCTTTCAAGACCAAAACATTTTAAATTAACTCCACAAATTTAATCATGAAGAGTAACGGATTATGTAAATACAATTCTGGTAAAGGTTTCTTTGATGTGACCATGAGCCTGGTTAAAAAGGAATGAGAAGAGTGTTGTTAATTGTGTTGTTCTCTATGTGCACATTTGTTTTTAAAAATAAAAACTTGTCAAACTACAGTAAGTGCACTGTAAAAAATAACTTCTTTAACTATATCTTCTTTAACTATATTCTTAATAACTTTTACTAGATAATGAAGAGTAAATATTACATGAATTTGTAGCATTTAAATTTACTTAACATAACATAACGTAAGTGCAAATTGTTACGAGGATTTTTTCAAGTAAATCTTAAAAGTTCTTTATAACAGTGCACATGCGTCAAGCACAAAATTTTTTATTACACCACACAGCTACAGAGAGAGGTGTAGCTCATGTTGTAGTTCAAGACTTCACCACAGGTGGTGGTTTTGAAGAACCTTTATTGGATTATTTTTCATGAACAACACAGACTAAGTGAAACTCACAGGCCTTGTTAATGACTAGACCTACCACTCTCACTTGTTGTTACTTCTGCTGAACGGTTTAACACAAGTTAACAAATAATGAACRCAGAAATTAGAGTAACACAACAGACTAATTGCTGAAAGAACTATGTTAACCAATTCCCTAAAATGATTTAACAACAACAAACATGAATCCTACCCACAATCCTCTACTGCAGTCATGACAAACAGCCAAACACAGCAGAATGCTACAATATGCATTCCCTGTTCCCTGACAACTAAATATCACCTACATTATGCCATCAAACTATTGCACACCAACAAATGTGTTCAAGCAAAATAAACCAGACAACTTATGTTTTATTTCKACCATGTCTTGTCTTCTCCTTGAAAAGTGAAGCAAGGGAATGAGGAGCAGCAGCCTTTGTGTGCGCATGCACCCTCAGTTTTAGCCCAGAAGAGAAGAAGTTACTTAATATATTCATGTTTATGTGCTGTCCAGAAAAAACACTTAAATATTACAGGTAATATAATATTAGCTTTTACTTTTTTGTACATTAATATTGATGTACATAATATAATGCGTATTGTTTATTTAGTAAATTCTAGTAGTTTAAAAATTTTGATATTTTTTTGTAAAATTTAAATGTTACTATACCCAAAAATCTTCTTTTTTCAGTGTGTGCACTCGATCTTCCCTTTGTCAATTTCCCTTCAAAACTGTTTTTATAAGTCCTTTAGACACTAATGAGGTTCAGTTCTTTGTTTGCTGGTTTGTTTTCTTCTGCTTTTGAACAACATGCTAACATTAAAAAAAAAAAAAGGAAAATAATTTATCATGCTCATGCTACAACGGAATACAACAAAAGGTTTAAAAATGAGCCATTTTGTCACTTTTTTTTTCTTTTTTACCAAGGCTGCCCCCTCTTTTCACCTTTCACACACTGTCAGGAAAAATTATGGTCAAAATCCACTGTCATGTCAACTCTCTAAAGTGTTAAAAGACAGAGGATCTATTAATAACATCACAATAATGTACTGAAGCAGTTTGGGATTTATTATTTTTTTCTGAATTGTATGTATTTTAGGCAAACTGACAGTCAGTGATCACTGTGAGAAGCCGGTCAAGCCAGCTACTTTTCTTTCTTTCTTTCTTTCTTTCTTTTTGAGCAAATCAACAGAGAATTTAGTTGGAGCTCAATTTTGCCAAAGACCTACTGTGAAGCTGAAGCAGCTCAGGTTCTTTCAAATCCAAGCATATCCCAAGGCATTTTTTAGGAGAGCAGTGTTTGAAGAACCTCACTCGAGAGATGAGGCAGATTGCTTTCTTTTTTGTCCGTCTCATTTCCTCTCATTCTGAGTTTTGAGGAAGGTCATTGAGTAACATCCATTACCGTTTTTAAATAATAAACAGTTTTCAAAGATAAGAACGTGCTCAATCTAATTATAAAACAGTTTAAAATAAATATGACATCATACATTTTAAAACGCCAAACAAATTTTCATTTGAACTGGGCATCGAAGGGAAATAGGATGACAGTGGAAATAAAAAAAAAAAATAAAATGAAAAATGGACACTTTGGCTGAAAAATAAACTTTTAAGCCTTTTCCTAAAAATTAGACAGGATGTCAACCAAACTGATTTGCAAGTAAACCAACAGTCTGACTAGAAATTACAAATTCTGCTTTGAATTTAATAAACAGAAACTATTATAAATCTAAAATTGGTGAAATATGAGCCATCCTTTTCTCATCAACACCCTCAGAACAGAATGTTGGATCAGCTGATTGCTTTTCTGTAAATCTTGATGAATTGTTATAGAGTTAATGATAACTTGAATTGTTTTTTCTACATTTCTCTGGGGYAGGAGGCTAAGAATTGCTTCTTACTTTATTCTGCGCAAGTTCCCTTTATAAACAATTTAATAAAAACAAGAGAAAAACATACCATGTAGCTTATAGTATATTAGTCTTAACATGTCATTGTTTAGTTTATGATATTCAGCACAAGTGAAAGAAAACACTTAGATTGTAGTATTTATATATACAAAAAAAAAAAAAAAAACTCCAGACACTACACCACCATGCTCCCACTGAAATCCTTAATTTGTTGGACTCAACACAGAAGTAAGTATCCATCACTGGTGATTTTACCACTCTGAAGAGAGTTAAGCCTTTAACATCCCACAGTGAGGGCAAGTCTCCAGGGCAAAATGGTGGAAATATATTGTTAGAATGTGGGTCATCCAGGTTGCAGTAGTGGATCTGTGACTGAACAAAAGTGTTGGCAATAAGAGAGAAACATTCAGGGTTCAGATAAGCACAGACACCTTACATATGATATATTTCCAAAGGAAGATTAAACAAAGGAGAAGATAGTTTGACACAATTAATGTCTTTCAGTCATCAGCCTGCTGCGGAGCATAAACATCAGGACCAAGCCAAGAATGCACAAAAACACATTCAGAACAAAAAATAAATAAAAAATAAAGAAACGTGTATTTTCTCTGGCTGGAATATATACACTTGAGAATTTTATCACTGAGTAACCTCAGAAAATGTGGTTACAATTCTGCAGCAAATAAAAGAATTCCCACAATGCCTTTTTTATTAAAAACTGTAACTCAATAGCATCAAAGTGGTAGACAAAAACACAAACACACACAAAAACGGTACATTTGTTGTTTGGGGTGTGGGGTGGTGTAGCACAAAAGAAAAGAAATGTGGCAGGTAGGCAGACTAAGCAGACGTCTTACTGTCATTTGAGGTTGAAATTTATTTACAGGTTTTGTCAGTTTGTTTTGAGTTCAAACAAATACCCTTCACAAAGGATGACGTCTCACTTCTCATGTCCCGTAACACAAAACACAACGTCTTTWGTACAGAGCTTAGCTGTATTTAGTCAAAACAAGTTCACAGAAATGTTAATACAATTACTATCAAAGTTTCAGTCATCACTTTTATGTTTTACAAAGATGTCAGTTTTATTTTATTTTATTATTTTTTCTGAGGGGACTGAGCTCTTGTCAACTAATGAAAGGTAAAAATATATTTTCCTCAAATAATTATTTTTTATGTCATTCATCTGTTTGGAAATTTTTGCCTGTGAATGGCTCAGGAATTTTTATTCAAAATTCCTATTTTAATGTAATACACAACCCAAACTCATGGTAGAGTATAAAAACTTTAGATTGATCCACAATGCAAAACACTAAATATTTTACAAAAAATATTATTTTTTCTTATAATTCTTCAATTAAAGAAAAACAGCTTGTGCTATGGCACCAACATTGAATCCACCTACTTAATTATAGTCACATTTATGAATGTTGACTTGGCCAAACACTTAAYCATTATGACAGTTAGACTTTACATATTTTGCTATTCATGGGTCGTTTTTCTTGTTATCTTTTTAATGCAGCCGACTACAAACAGACCAAGTCTGGGMCAATGAACTGTGACACTATATTTTAAATATTTACCTAAGATACATTTTTAAATGTTACAGAGGTACTTTCAGTCTTTAACTGTTTTTTGTGTGACTTCAATGAGGACATGAAAATGATAAACGATGAAATCGAGTTCCCACTGTAACTGAGTTTTGCTCCACTAAGTGACAGCTCTAAAATAACATGAATAAGGGAAAACTGCGTACTGCATGTGTGTAGTCTGTTTCAGACACCACACACTTGACAGAGAGCATTTGCAAAGCTTTTGGCCCTGAGGCAGACGACAAAGTGAAGTGACAAAGCTGTACTTTTTTTCCCTGTTCTTAACATCCATCATCAACGGGAGAATCGACTTGATATACTTAACACTTGAGTTAGTTCCTCTGATTCTGTCAAAAAAGAATCAGTGCATTCTGCAGCCTGTAGACASTGATATTGTAAAAGAGATTTACTGTATTTACACAAAATCTGATCATTTTTACAACTTTGTTGAAAATAAATGTTGAAAATTCAAAACAAACTTGTATTCTGACAAAAAAACAAGTAGAGGAAAACACTTTAATTAAAGTATTTTTTTTCCTCCATTTGTCAACCAAAATTGTGATCCACGTGAAAATATACTTGTGCAAAAGCTATAAAAAGCAAAACAAAACATGCAGTAGGTGGCATTACTTTTAAGAGTGATACATACAACACAACAGAAAAACAAAGGCAAAAAAAAAAAAAAATCAGAGCCTTCTCAGTCACCAAAGACTTGTAAATGTTTTTGCTTTTTTCATGGCTTGATTACATCTGTGTGAAGAACTGTTTTTTTTTTTTTTTTCCTGTGTTGCTGTTTGATGATTGGTGTTCTGATCCTGAGTGTCCACACCTGCCTGGGATTTGCCTATAAGGCTCTTTCACCAGTTGACCTACGCTGAGAAATCAGTAATTAAGAGTAAAGAAATAGAAATATTGCAAAAAAGGTGGAATGAAGATAAAAAAAGGAGTTTATATAAAATACAAAATTCAGTGTTAGTAAAAGATATTAGTGAGGAAAACAGAAGAGAAGAAATAATAATGATGAGATTAAGAGTACAGTAGGTCATACCTATTTAAATGACATTTTATATATAATTGGGAGGACATATAATGATAAATGTGAAGGATGTGGAGAAAAAGAAAATGTTGAACACCTGTTGATGAATTGTAAAACATTTGAGCCTAAAAGGGAGAGAATGAGAAATATAATGAGGAGGACAGGAATGGAATGGAGTTTAAGGTGTGTAATTGGGAACTGAAGGAAACATAGTGGATATTTACAGATTAAGGAAAGCATTATTTAGCTATCTCTATGATGCAAAACTAAAAAAATAGGATTTAAGTGATGTAAAGTAGTGTTGCTTCACACTCGTGTACAGCAGGTGGCAGTACGCACCTTAAAGTTGCTTGCGATCCGCCATAATAGAAAAAAAGAAGAAGAAGAAGAAAAAGACCTACGCTGATGCATCTTACCTTCATTGTAGTGTTCAAGCCATTGGATCTTATGCCAAGAAACTTTTTGTACTTATCCTATAGGTGGGTCACCCGGTCGTATTGGAGTTACGTTTCTGCCTACCAGCTACCCAGGAAGTCCTCATGTTCAGTTTGGATCAGAAGCCAAAGAGCCATGCCAAGGTTCACCCACATGCCAGTCTGCCTGAAGAACCACAACCAGCCTTTGAAAATCCTTCTCCTGTGCTCATCACTTCTGGAAAACCTGTAAGAAAGAAACAAACATTATTCAACAATATTATCTTCAGTAAAAACTCCTCTTCTAAGAACAAGTACTCACCTTTTCCGTTCTCCTCCTTTTGCAGCTGATGTCCATACAAATCCTCACCTGTAAATAAAATGCACATCCCTTTTTATTTTTGTGTCTTGGTATGGTTACTCAGTTCCACTGCCTTTGTTGAACAATACTCAGCTCTTGTCACTGTGATTCATCCTTCACGTGGTACAATGGTCAAACAAAAAGACAAGTCTCAGGTTTCTGTACAAAGGCTTCATCATTGTGGTTTCTATTGCATGAGCAAAACACAATGCAATAATGTGCCAGAGTACAGTAGACCTTTTTCATTGTTTCTTAAAGGGGCAATATTATGTGTTTCTCAGGCATATTTTTAAATACTATGCCATAATAAAGTATATATGTCACCTCCATCCATCCATTTTCTGTACACGCTTCTTCCTTTTCAGGGTTGCGTGGGTCACTGGTGCCCATATCCAGAAGTCACAGTGCGAGGGGCGGGGYACACCCTGGACAGGTTGCAAGTCCATCACAGGGCCACACATAGAGACAAACAAGACAAACAACCATTCACTCTCTCACTCACACCTAGAGACAATTTAGTGTTATCAATTAATCTAACAGTCATGTTTTTGGTCTGTGGGAGGAAGCCGGAGTACCTGGAGAGAACCCACGCATGCACGGAGAGAACATGCAAACTCTACCCAGAAAGGTCCCCAGACCGGGATTTGAACTGGTGACCTTCTTGCTGAGAGGCATCAGCTCTACCATCTGAGCCACCATGCCGCCATATACAGTGGTTTGCAAAAGTATTCATACCCCTTGAACTTTTCCATATTTTGTCACATTACAACCACAAACATAAATATATTTC
>NW_013952405.1:4542293-4543621 GCF_001266775.1 Austrofundulus limnaeus
ACACACACACACACACACACACACACACACACACACACACACACACACACACACAACTGAAAACACACACTGAAATGCTTGAATAAACTAGTATGTATAAGGGATAAATGTCCAGAGATGCAAGGTGTAGAATTCATCAAACTGATTTGTTTTTCACTTTTTTCATTCCTTTTTCTAAGTCTTCCTCACTATTTACTAAAAAGAAGAACAGTGTAATTCCAAAGGAGTCCATGTGTATATTAGTGTGAGTATGTGAGCCAAAGATGTCCTGGATGAAACTGAGTGCTGCCATACTGCCTGAGTGATTACCAGCTGTTAAGCTTCATTAGCTGCACCAATGCTGACAGATTTACATGCGTCTGTAAGTCTAAATAAGGATCTAATCCAATCATATGCAGCACATGGGTAAAAACATTTCAGATGTTCTAAGCACGTGTAAAAAGAAAATGCACTCAAAGGCAACAAGGAAATCAATGAATGCCTCAATGACATCAGAACCATTTCTCACTTCAGCATATTAAAGAACTCAGAAAATGTCGCTGCACTTCAAAAAAACTGGTGCAGTAAGTAGAACAATGTGTTTACTGTCAGCTATCAGCAATTTTCTTTTTAAAAAAGTTACAACTGTGTAAATTACAAGGTCGGTGGGGATGGATATCATGCAACATTGTGTTCAGGTATGAATGTGTGTCTGTGTGTGTGTGTTTTGTCACATCTGTTAATTCTTTGAAACTATCTCAGAACATGATGTTCTTTACAAACTCAGCTGCTCTCTGTGTCAAGCTGTTTATAATCTCTTTATCAACTGCATTTTGCTGCCGGCACGCACAGAGGAGAAGGTGATGAAAGGCAGAGAAAGATGAGACGGTTGGGATAAAAAAAAAAGAGTGTGAAAAAGAGAAGATTATTACCCCTCTGTATGCGTGTGATGACTTTTTCTTTTTTATTCACATATGAATGTATAAATCTGCTGTCTAATAAAAACAATCTGGACAGATGAAGTTGTGGGGTGCATCTGAGTGAGTTGTACAGTACTAATCACTGTCAGTTTGAATGTGGGAGCAATTTTCTGTAGACTTTCATACAGAAGAAGGATCCAACATGTACATAATAATGAATAATAATGATATAGAGAAACTTGCATGCAGTAATCACTGTCATACACAGCAGTCAGAGGGCTGGAGTGGAGAGATTTGATCACACATTGTAGATAAGGACGAGACAAGTATGACCTTTTTCATAACAAGAGAAACTGAAAAAGTCATCACAGTGTGTGTGTGTGTGTGTGTGTGTGTGTGTGTGTGTGTGTGTGTGTGTGTGTGTGTGTG
>NW_013952405.1:4543684-4547175 GCF_001266775.1 Austrofundulus limnaeus
GTGTGTGTGTGTGTGTGTGTGTGTGTGTGTGTATTAGTGCCTGTGAAGTTTATACATTGCTTTACGAGTGAAGCCTCTGACCATCAGTTAGCCACCTGGTGCTGCAGTGCACCACAGCTGAACCACAGTAAAATGATCTGGGACCTGCTTTGACATTTCCAACTTGATTCATTAATTCATGGTTGGCAGCTCTGGTGACACGGGCACTTAAACAAGCAGCACACTCTGGCTGTGAATCCACTTGAAATGCACAGTTTATGATTTATGAAGTTATTCACAAAGGCCAGGAAACATACACTCCYTCTGGCCCACAGTGCTGCACTTTATTGTGACTCCCTGGCTGTAAATACGTGAAGTCCMTTTSTCTTCAGTAAGATTACCTAATATTGAGACACTGTCGTTAAGATASTTTTGTTTATGAAATAAATTCAATTCCATTTAGTGACTGGGACAATCAAATATGATGTATATTGGTTTACAAATTCAGATTTGTTCTATGGTGTCATCACATTAATGCCAGGGGTTAAGTTGGTTAGAAGCAATTTATTATGTTTTTTAATACTTATGTCTGTTTTATAAAAAAATAATATGTCAAGAGAACAATCAGTGTTTGCTATTTATAAAAGGAGCACTTTCATACTGTGTTTTCTTCTGCTTATCCGGGATCGAGTCGCGGTTGCAGCAGCCTTAAGTAGGGAGACCCAGACTTCCCTCTCCCAAGCCACTTGGGCCGGCTCCTCTGAGAAAATCCCAAGGTGTTCCCTGACCAGCTGAAAGTCCCTCCAACTTGTCCTGGGTCTTCATCTGGGTCTCCTTCTATGGGGCCGTGCCTGGAACACCTCACCAGGGAGGCATCCAGGAGACATCCTAACCAAATGCTCAAGCCACCTCAATTGGCTCCTCTCGACATGGAGGAGCAGCGGCTCTACTCTTGAGTCCCTCCCAGATGACTGAGCTTCTCACCGTATCTCTAAGGGAGAGCCCAGACACCCTGCGGAGGAAACTCATTTCGGGTGTTTGTATCTGTGATCTCGTTCTTTCAGTCACTGCCCAAAGCTTGTGACCATAGATGAAGCTAGCACTGACAAGTTTGTAAAAGAGTAGTTTCATTACATCAGTGSTGTCCAAAGTCAGTCCTCAAGCACGCTGGTTCAACACAGTTGAGTCTAAAGAGTGCTTAATTAGTAGGCCTCCTCAGTATGCCATCAAGGTCTGCAGAGGCCAACTAATGGGGTACTCCTTAGGTTCAGCTGTGTCGAACAAGGGTAGCTCCTAAAACATGCAGGATACCGGCTCCTGAAGACTGACTTTGGACACCACTGCATTACATCATTCCTTCTAATTTTGACTTTTTGAACTTCTATACAAAAAATCCCAAAGGTGCAAATAGATTTTCAATAATAAAAGCCTAACATCTCTCAGCATAAACTCTGRTGCCTTTCCTTTCAAAGTTTTAGAATAACATATTTGATATGAATGATAAAAATGTAGCTCTTTAGGTCAAACCTTGAAAATAACATTATGCACAATCTCATGCTATGTTGCAAAATGTTGCTCTCCGAATTTGTATTATGAATGACTCAGCTAGAAACACACAAAATTGAAGCTTAATATCTGTGAAATCATTGCCATTTTTTTGTGTATTTTCTAAGATGAGCTGTAGTTGGTMGCCATCTTGAATTGGATTAGCACCAAAAAAAATTAGTTGTGGATGTACATCCAATGATTGCTCTCTGAGCATTTCATAAAAATTCACAGACAGATATGGGCAGAAATATTATTGCCTGCTTTTGCCTTTCCAAGGTTGATGATTAAAAATGCAATTTAATACAGATAAAATCTCGTAATCACAAACTTGGTTTCTTTATATACTAGATTTTGCAATCTTGCTATAAACTTTTTAATTAAATATTCATAAACTTTTCTTTTAAACTGATCTTTTATAATCRCTGGTTATTATGCCATGGTTTCAAACAAATATTGGTTGTCTGAAATATAGGAGGCAAAATCTAAAACGGCCACGATCTGTTTTAAAAATGAAAAACTAACACCAAAGCAGATCACATCTTTTGGTTTCCCACTAAGGTCAAACATACTTTGTTTTGTCTATGGATGTTTTACTAAAGCTTAACACAGTAACCTCCACAAAGATCTGATTTATTTCAGGGCTCTTGTATCACAGCACATCAGTGTGAAGTACCTACCATACTAAAATGATTTTAAAGTAACACAATTGTGGAACCCAAACAAAACAGTTTAAATTTCTCTCAGAATTCTTTGGTGTATCCATTACTTAGTATTCATACAGTTTTTCTTAAGGCAGTATGAATGTGGGTGCATTATGTGCAGCTCATCGTGAGTCTGGCATTTATCATTCTGATGTGCTGATATATAAAGCCTCTCTGTTGGCTGCACCACACACATGCACATAYGTCTTTTTGTGAGGCGCTCAACAGAGTTTTGAATCCAAAACTGATTGTGGAGACAAGCGTCATAAATCTCTGTCCCCCTGGGTCCACATCAGGAAAGAATATACTGTATAACCAGAGGCCATCACATTATGTGTGCTTTACTGTGTGTATATTTTGGTGTGTATTTGTTTTTTAGAGCTTGCATGGTGTAAGAAAATGATAAAAAAAAATATGCATAAGTTTGACCAAAATACAGCTCAGTTGCATCTGAACACCGTCATTACAATAACGAAGGCAGAATTTCTTTAACTTAAGTGGGCTTCATGTCTAGCTGCATGAAGCTCCCAAATTTAATATATTGGTCTTTCTTCACAGTTACAGCACTTTGATGATTAAAAGAATTAACCAGAACATGGATAATTTTTGTAGGGTCTTGGCAGAATCTTGTATGCAAAGTGACTCGATTGTCAAGATTTTGTAGGCCTGGCCTCATGCCTACAACCACTGATTGTGTCAAAGTATTGAAACAAATACTGCTGACATGTTATTGTTGGTAATGTWGGCAGTGGCRCCTGCAGAACATTTTTTAGCAGGCCGGACCATGGGGCGGGGGCATTGAAAAATCAGGGGTGGCACACCAAAACTGAATTCTATAAATTTTATGATGCTGTGAGAAAATGACAATTTAAAAACTACGGCATAAGAGTTAAAGATTTGCCAACAGTTGTTCAGTTTTGTCATTTGTCAGATAATATGGAATATTCTAAATTGTCCTTACATTATTATTACATATTTCAGTTGCATCAGAAGTGTTCATACTGTTGGGGGAGGACATAATGGTGGGGGGAGGGGGTGTCTGGGGGTTTTCCCCCAGAAAATTTTGTATAAAGTAGATCCCATGTCCTGCATTCTGGTATATTTGTCCTTTTCATTAAAGAAGTTTTAAAAAAATACATTTTAAAAACACATGGAACACGATTCTCAATTTTAAAGCCACCATCCCTTCTATGTATTTTACAATTAACAGTTTATTTTGTTTGTTGATGTACTTCTGTGAACAAAAACTGTAATTATAATTAC
>NW_013952405.1:4550931-4552582 GCF_001266775.1 Austrofundulus limnaeus
AGGATGGACATGATGGAGCTAAATGCCACCTTGAATGAATAAAGTAATTAAGCAGCACTCTCTGCACCATTAGCAGATTATCTCAGTGGTCATCGGTCATCAGGATGTAACTGTCCATCAGCACACAGTCTATGAAGGTGAGTACCATAATTGATATGTGCAGGGATTTCAGGTACAAAGTGGTTACAGCACTAATAACAACTTTTAAGCTTTATTTAGGACAACCTGCTCAAGGGATAATAAACTGTCAGGACATGTGTCATGCTGTCAACAGCAAATAGTTTCATTAAAATTTGGAGAGCCCACCAATTAATATTTTAGAAAAAAACATGTTTAGTTTAAAAATAATAATAATGTATCAGTCTTGTTTTTAGTTTAATGCTTTTAAAAATAAAAATAAAAAAGGACATTGGGACTAAAAGAAAACAATCAGTGCTTTAGATTTTACAAAAACATTATACCCTCAAATATTTTTTCTTTCAAATGATCAACTTGTTTTGATGTTTTTCATATTCTGTAAAAACATTTATTATAATACATGTTACTATTAAAAATTGCTTTAAAGACAAACTAAATATTCTAATAATTTTATATTATCTTAAGAAAAATCATAATCAAAGCATTATACTGTTTAAGCTGAAGATGAGAAGGAACCTTTGAATCCTGGACGATTTAAATGGGCATAAGATGACTAGAGAATAAAATTAAAAGACAAATAAGGTACCCTGCTGGGACACACTGACTCCTACACATACAGAGACAAACTCATTCACACATATATGCATAGACTTTATAAAACCTTATCAAAAGTTCCTTTAAGTTTTTCATGTCGCATTTGCAAGAAATGAGAAATGCATATTGTGCATTTTTAATTGATGTGGAACATTTACACAGGCCAGTAATCAATCATGAGGTGAAAGAATAAAGTCAGATAATGAACGAAAATTTGTTCAATTCAGAATAAAATAGCACAATCTAGTAATATACTGTTGCAAAAATGGGGAGTGCTGGAGAAGAGAAGTGCTTGATTTTAACAGCACAACAGACACAAAAACACACAAAAAAGCATCCTCAAAAGGGCCACAAATACACACAAACAAGCATGAAAACTTGCAGACAGCTCTCTCATTTAATGACAGCAGGAGGGGAAACTAAAATATTGAGAGACAGCCTATATCAGTCTTTAACTTGGGCTGCAAGTTCTGAATTTGATGGTTGAGGTTACAGGTAGCTGCAGGTTTTGTCGACCACTTAAAAGATTTGTGGAAAAAAAGAGAAAGAAAAAAGAAAGTTTGATGAGGAGGAGAGCAGACAGGGAAGCAAAGAGTGGAAAGAAGAGCACTCTTTTTCAGCTCTCGTTTGCCAGCAGGTTACTGCACTAATTGGACCAGAATTTGTGAGTGTGTGTGCATGTGTGTGAGACTGAATGAGACGGATGGAAGGAAAGTAAAAGAGCAAAAGAAAAAAAGAAAGAAAAAGCTGCTATTGCATGTCTGAGAGAAGGACCTAATGCTGTTCATATGTTTTCATGTTTTTGTAATATTTGGGACTACACATCTGTCATATCTATGCAGAACATTGTGTTGTGAAAATTCAAAATAAATTGAAAATGTTAAATTTTAAATCAAGTCATACAATTTTAACAAACCAA
>NW_013952405.1:4552601-4553668 GCF_001266775.1 Austrofundulus limnaeus
GGATTTAAAGTGAGTTACAAGAAAAAAGAACAGAAATAGGTTTAATAGATGCTTAAATAGATGCTTACAAGAATACACATAATAAAATGTCTAATGAATAGATCAGACATTGSCAAAAGTTGAATAACAGACGTGTCAGGATAAAATCTGAATGCAGCTTCAGGCTTTGTGTTGTATTGCAAGTAAAATAAATGTAAAACTGTAAACTGAGAACTTTGTTTTGTGGAGTTGGAAAACAAAAATCTTGCTGATGATGAAGACTTGCATGTTTTGATGTAAATTTTGTGCCAGCATTGACTGCTTGCACTCTGGAAGCTATGACCCTCATAGAAGAACTTTTTTTGTTTGTTTGTTTTGTTTTTGTGATGTTTTTTTCAGACAACTGCCAACTGCTGGTTTTAATTATTGGTTTGTGTTCTTTCAGCATTTACTTTGGTTCTCAGAAGGCAAAATAAATCTGCAGTTGATGTTTTCTGACTTTATAATTATTTTTTATGTTATTTACTTTCCAGGAGTATAGTTGTATCATTTTGGTTTGTTTTCACCTTACGTTTTATTGTTATGCACCTTGAATTGTAGTTTTAGCATTTTACAAGTGAATCTTACTTTTTAAAGATTAGCTCTTTTTTTCACAACATGCATCTTTCTATTTATGTAGACTTGATGGATATTTGCAACCAGTGAGTCCCTTAACAAAATACACATTTTTAGGTTTCATGTTAGTTATTGATTCATTCTTGATGCTTTGGAGCTCTGAACATAAGTCAGAAGTAGTACAAATAAAATTTGTGAGGTCAAAGTTTACTTTTTTTGAATTTCAGAAAAGTTTTAATGGAATCAGATGAAGACTTTATGGTGTTAAGACATTATCACATTTTAGAAACTAGGAAGAGGTGTAAATCTATGCAGACAAACAATGAGAGTACATATTGATTTAGTCCAGAATTAAATTGTTTTTTCTTCACAAGAGCTGACACGAATGTGCATGCAGGCACTGGACATGTATTTAGACAAAGGAGCTCATAATCTCTCTCTCTCTCTCTCTCTCTCTCTCTCTCTCTCTCTCT
>NW_013952405.1:4553720-4559558 GCF_001266775.1 Austrofundulus limnaeus
TGTGTGTGTGTGTGTGTGTGTGTGTGTGTGTGTGTGTGTGTGTGTGTGTGTGCGAGGCGGAGTGGTTGGCAGGGAGCATCTGGCACTAGTTTCTCACCCTGCTTCAAATTAATCTAATTTTATGGCACCTCATTACACTGTCCATCATCAAAACCAGTGTGATGGGCTCCACATTGCACACATGCACACACACACATCCACACAGGGTAGTAAAAGTGTATAGAGATGTGAGATCAAATGAGAAAACAGAGGCAGAGTGAAGAAATCAAACAACCTGTATTTCCTCACTGTTTTTAACATCATTAATCTAAGTCTTTTATGCTTGTCTGCTTATGAAAGTAAGTGTGTGTGCATGTGTGTATTTAGGTATGTGTGAACTGAATCCTAGACACTGCTGTCATTCCTGAGACCCATCAGYGCTTGAAAGCCTCCCAATATTCCATCTCGGTCCTGCATAATAATAATATTCAAAACATGCATTATTCCATTTATCTGCTCTCCCCAAGGATCACCACCCTCTCCTGCGAAGAACACACACGCACGCACAGCTTGCATCCAGCACACACAGTAAAGGTAAACTCTTATGTCTCAAGGTACTGAGACATTATTTAGAGTYATTGGGGTACCTACTGCATCGCTGTGTGAGGTATTTTAGAGGATATAGCATACCCTGATGGTGGCACTGCCCTCAATAAAGTYGTGGACACACACTGACACACAAGCACACCCTCATAAGACCATTAGCTCTTGCTGCATCACCTCACTAAGCAAAGAGCGGAAACAAATGGCAGACCATTAGAGTTTCATTACGAAGAGTTGGCTCAAGTGGAAGGTAGAGCGGGGCGAGCGAGGCGAGGGAGACAGACACACAGACGGGCCGACAGACCGAAAGTGATACAAAGAGAAATCTGATCAGAAGATGGGAAGAGAGAGGGAGACTGCTTGTGTGTGTGAGGGGCGAGGGAGCTGGAGCAGGGGGTGTTCGTGTGTGTGTTTGTGAAGCGAGAGAGACTGAGAGGGCGAGAGGCTGCAGAGCTATTTAGCATGGCAAGAGATTTCTTCGATATGAGAGTTGTTGTCCATGACCTCCTGTTTTTATTTGGAGAACAAAAGTCAATCCTCTTGCCTGTGGCTGTTCTAATATGTGCCACCTGTTTACACAAACACTGATCCGGTGGAAGCGCACACCTACAAGCAGACACACATCTCCTGACAGGCATTCTCACTCTTTTTTTTTTGTATCCCTTTTGTCTCTCCCTCTCACTCACATCCACACACACACACATGTAAAGCTAAAACCAGTGGTATACATAAATACAAATTAAGACTCTAACCCTCCCTCACTCTTCCTCATTCTCAAACACACACACACACACATCAAATAGCACACACACACATGTACACCTCCAAGGTTAATAGTAGCTGTCATGGACAGGGTGAGCAGTAATGGAACACACAAATGCCGCAGGGAGAAGGCAGTCTGTCGATTGAGAGAATGTGGGAACGATGGAGGGGAGAGGAGAGGAGAGGAGAGGAGAGGAGAGGAGAGGAATGAGCTGCTGAGGAACTCTTCCTAGAAATTCCTAATTCTCACCCCCACCCCCCCTCCACCCCCAATGCAAATGAGGGCAATATTTATGTTTCCATTAGCACTAAATTATTCACACTCTCCATTTATATGCATGTGTGTGCATATTTGTGTGCTTTTCAGGACCACCGATTTGCAGCAGGAGGAAGGGATGACCCTGCACGAGCGAAGTTGTGTAGGCAAATTGAGCAGGGTGCTATTTACATCTTTCATCAACTGAGCTTGTTCCTCATTAGTTCACATTTTTTCAATCAACATGCTACTCACTCCCAGCCTTCTCCCGCTTTGACTTGCACCTTTTTTTTTTTTATCTTCGCACACCATTAGTGTGAATGGCATGCTTCTGGGAGCAAAATGAGACAGCAGAAGAACATTACTGTGAGAGAGATCGAATACCAACAAACGTGTTGCAATCCAAAAGCTACCTGAAACAATGACGATGGAACACGTGTGGAAATAAAACAATCACACAGCTCTTAGTCAGTACAAAAAGGGTATCATGCAGATTAGAATCTGCTTCAAACCACAAGTGAAATGCCACAAAAATGTGTTTTGTGTGTGTGTGTTTTGCACAATTTTTATTTCGGGTTAATTTAAATTTCACCATACAGAATTACACACATAAATAAATCATTTATTAATTTTTATCAAACTTTTATCGTACTCAACATTTTTATCTTTATGTAAATATACAGTAGTTTCTGTGTATATTTTGTTTATGACTTCTCTTTTGAAGCCAAAATAAGAATAAAAGCACAAGAGAAATATCAAGAAAAGGCTGAAAAAATCAATAAATAGTGATGGCACATAACAAACACATTTAAAATTTATTCACTGACATGCAGATGACACATTTCCATGTAATCTGTAATGCAAGAATAGTTTCACCTTTAACAATGCAGGTCATCTTTTCATAAACACTGAACAGTCTCGATCAGCTTTTGCCCTTCAAAGAATAAAAACTAAAAATGTTGCTTACCTCAAACTAAATTTAAATAAGTTGTTTAAGCATCTTTTAATGTAAATGACATAATGTAAGTCTGATGCACCTTGGCCAGATCACAAGTTCTTCACACATCATAAAGCCAAAATTAAAAAAATTGTTTCATATTTCACAGTCACATTTGACTTAAATTGTTATAGACTCTCAGTACTGTGACATGGTTCACAAACTGTTATAAAATGTTTGTTTTGCAAAATGATGTTAAAAACAGGCTGTTAGTATATGAACACAGCCTATCATTTGCTGATGTAAAAATTACAGATTTGAAAAATCTGCAGTGTGGCATTCACTTTCCCTATTTTAAAATGTTTAAAGTTTTAGGTTTGGATGGCTCTTATAATGTTACTTTAATTGTTATAGGGTAATGTATTTTACAAAATGCCATGCCCCTTGCCTAAATAACTTCATTAGAGAGACTGACCATTAGGAAGTCAACAATTATTAATGATTCAAAACCTCTGTTGGCATATTTGTCAAGTCTAAAGCTAAAATAATTCAGTCAAAAAATAGAGACTTTTTTCAAAAACAAATTTTAGGCACAGTGAAAAACATAGAAAGTAGGTAAATATTTTACTGTCTGCAACAACCAACAGTCTGCCTTTGACATGCAAAAAGAAGTGTCTCTGAAAACAAATGATAAAGAGAGAAAAGAACTGGAACAAAGAAAAAAACAGGCAAACAGGGTCACTCTTGTGTTTAACAAAAACTCAGCTGCTGCTCATAATGTTCTTGTCAGATAAACTCACCTTGTCTCACCTTATTCACAACATACTGTCAAAAGTCGGACACAGCCTGTTATGGTGCGTTCACACCAAACGCTATTTCAGCGTCAGGAGCATCAGGTTTACATGCAAAGTCTATGGTGGACGCGCTTCAAGCAGCGTCGGGAAGTGCTGCGGCGCCTCAAGTGCGATTAGAGCAGCGCGATTTGAACGATCTGAGCGTTCGACGCGCTGAGGCGCAAATCGCTGAAGTTAGAAAATCTGAACTTTTGCAGCTCGACGCGCCGCATCAACCAATCAGAGAGACTCCACTGTGTGACGTAGTGACATATTTCCTGATGGGACAGTTTACTGAATGATGTCCACTAACCTGAAACAGACGGAGCGGAGCTCTTTAGCTGAAATGAGTGCCTGCAGTCGTGTCCTGATCCGCAGCAATGCGTGACAGAGACTCATCAGACTGGAAAAATAGTCCTGAAAGAAAGCTGTGGGCCTCTACTCTGAATTATCTGGTGAATTAATTATGAATTAATTATCTGATGAACGTGACATGCTCTTGCTCTCTGTAAATAAAGCAAAGTCACTTCCTCGTCCGACTGAGGAGGGAGGGGCGGGGAGGCTCTTCCTGTGCAGTGCTTCAACAGCTGTCTTGCGTCTGACCTCAAAGTGCACAAGCTTCAAACTTCAGCGTTGGCTGCGATTTTGAAGCTGAAATCGCGTTCGGTGTGAACGCAGCATTACATTTTGAAGATGAATTTCTAATTAAAAGTTTTCATCTTTACATGAAAATGTTTTCATTTATTCTTATTTAAAATTACTGCGAGCATTTACATTTTTACATTGATCAAGGGAAGATAAATAAAGTGTGTTAGCAAACACATTTTATTATGCAAAATCAACTTTTTTGAGTTATAATGTCATTCCTTCCTCAAAAACAGGTTTGAGAAATCCTTGAATCTCCTGTGATTCAGCTGCCTAAATGCTTGCTGGTATAAAGCACCACCTATTTGCACAAAGTCCCTCCCTGGAGCTCAGTCTGCAGTCGAGCTCCTGCTCCACAGAGCACCCCCTCCCCTAAAGCATTGTTGTGAAGACGTGCTGAAGTGGGAGTGTCAGAAATGGTAAAAGGTCCTTTCAAAGAGACAGATGCCAAATTAAAGGCATTTTTTTTCTTGATGCACTGTGACACAGAATGATTAACAGTGTCTAAAATTACAGACATCTGATCAGACAATAATAAAAATCTAAGTACAAATAGTAAGAACTAAAGATAAATTATTAGAATTACTTGTCATGTTGTGTTTCTTGATAATTTAATAATAATTATGATGATTTTTTTTTCAATGTACAAATTATGTAAGAATTATTTTTATGTGAGATTGAGAATAGGAAGACAGGACCATCTGAAGAAAATGATTTTGGGCTGCTTACACAAAACTCTCTTTACTTGACTTGCTGTAGAATGAATGTGCAGCCTAAGGCAGTCTGTCCAATGCACAAGACACTCTGTAGTCTAAGCGTGACTCAACTTTAAAGCCAAACTATTGCAGCACTAATATTTTCCCACAGGGATCATAGTGAGTCTGAAATCTGATCCCAAACTAAAAAAAAAAATCTGAAGCTAAAGTGTAAGAAAACTGTATTATTGACTTGAACTGAGCACATATGTTTGTTCCACAGATTGCAAAATGCAGTTTAAACCAACAAACACACTTGAGCCTTCCAAAAAGAAAATCAAACTCAAAAAAATTCAGGCAGACCGTTGTATAGAAAACTAATCTCAAACCACAGGCATGTCCATTTTCAAAGACTTTGTAATCTCTGATATGAGCATTGCAGGAGAGCAGCTGAAAATAGAGACTTGTACAGAAGAAAAACATCTTGTTGAGTAGAAAAAACTAATCCAAAGTTATAAATACTAAACTTGAAGTTGGCCTTACATAGAAGTATTTCTCTTTTAACATAAAATGCACAATTTTACATCTTAAATAGATATTTAAAATCCTTGATCAAAATCTTGTTTTTGATTTTTTCTGCAGTAATTTTAAAACCACACCTGTTTAAATTCAAGTAGATTACAATTTGAGTAATGGTGCTGTCATTGACCCGCCAACAAAATCAGCTTAGCGTCCTCAAATGCTCATTTAGTTCCATTCTTTGTGCACCACAGCTGATTACAAAAACCCAATATTGATAAAAAGAAAGGCAAATTTACTTGTATAGCACATTTCATACAAGCAGGCAACTCCAGGTGCTTTACAGGATAAAAACAAGCTCACATGAAAAAGGCAAAACTACTTATACACAAACAAGTTTTTTTTAATTATTATTCCTGTGGGGACCTTGCACTGACCTCCATTCATTTATCAGTCATTTCTATAGCCTATCTGACTCGTTACCCTAAAATTAACCACCTCAGTACTTACCTGAGCCTATAGCCTAAACAAGTCACATCTTGATCCTGAACAAAACCCAATGGGTTGTGACATTTGGTCCCTAAAAGGAGTTTTGGGTCCCCACAAGGC
>NW_013952405.1:4559568-4564753 GCF_001266775.1 Austrofundulus limnaeus
CCCCACGATGTACCAAAAACTTGTTCACACACAAGATACAATATTAAAACATTTCAAAAATAATTATTGAAAGTAATAATAAACTGCTTTAAGACAAATTAGTTAAAAGCAAAAGTAAGATTGTCTTTGTTTGTAAAAAGTCAGATCAGACTCAACTCTGAGGTCCTCAGGCAGTTTGTTCTACAAGCAGCGTTTGGTCCTGATTTGTGGAACAACTAATAATCCTGTGTTTGAAAATCTGAGAGGTCTGGGTGGTTCATAATATATAGGATGATCCATTAAGTATTTGTAGTATCCTTTTTGGTAGAATCATAAGAGTACAGTGTTTCTTTTTACTTCCTTCTTAAGGGCATAGAACACAAATGTAGTAAAAATAGGTTTACCAGTCCTTTTTATGTTGAAGATTAAAGTAAATACAGTATGTGAGCAAATTTCTTCTCCACAGCTGATTTTCAGACRTTGTAAAGACCACTCTTACCACACACACTTGTGTATAAACTTGGTGTTGTATGGGGAGCGGGTGTGTAGCAGGAAGGCAGGTAGTTTTTTTGCCCGCCCGCACACAAACGCACATGTTAACATTGTTAAGGATGTAAATAAACTCAAGGAGAATGAAGAATATAAGTCAAAATCCTTTTATTGCTGCACCAGTGATTCATAGAGAATCACTTACTACAAGAGGATTTTAAACTGAAGATAAAAAAATAATATATTTTTACCAGTAATACATGGATTTTAGTTTCTTTTCCTCATTGCTTTTTCACTTTTTACTGTCATGAAAACACTAACTGCCAGTGATGATCAGGTACAATCTGTGCTGTAATTTGTCTCACTTAATGGACTTGCATTTGTCACACGTGAACAAACAAACAAGCATATATCTTTGACTGTAGGAAGTAAAAAGAATGAGGAAACAGGGGCCTGTTCTAAATTAGGATAAAAAAGGTTATTTTAGTRTGTAGTGAGAAAACTGCTGACCTGCACACACTGCTCTACTAACCCACAATAAAGTCTTCATCTTCCTGTTTTGCTGTTTAGTACTGGGCAACTTTATRGTCCACTCGGGCACAACGAGGTGACTACACTGATCAAAAAATATACTTGAATCACTAAACTATGAAAATTTTGTACATAAGTTACGACACCAAATAAAAGCAGGCAATGGCTGAAGCCCAGAGARTCTCTACTACCAATAAAAGTTATTGTACATGAAGGCATTATTTTTGTAAAATACTTACAAATTCAGCATTTTGCTTCATTCTCCATCCTGGGTACATTCCACCTATTTGCCCACTTGATTCTGATACATCATAATCGTTGGACTTTAATTCCRTACCACACTTTAATTTAAAATCTTTAACACAGTTAAGATGTTTTGATTCATGCCTCTCAATAAAGACAAATGCAGCATCAGTTTGTGGAAGTCTGAAAGAAATTACAATGCCTCCCTGTTGTGAAATAAAAAGAAGTCTGTAGCGAACACAGCTTTTTTTCCACATGACTGCTCAGCCTGTCAGAGACTGGAAAGTCTCTCAGAGAGAAACTACCTTGACCAGAGTAAAAACATGCTGTTCCCTGAATCAAAGTTTTCCTTAGTCAGATCTGGAAGGCCTCCAAGAATCTGTGCCACAAAGAAATTGTTTGCTTTCATGTTTTTTATATATTTTTTTTTCTTTTCCACATGCTTGAGGTCACCAATTAAAGATAAAGTGTGTACTGTTTTCTTGTGACAGAAGTTATCATGTGTTACCCTGACAGAGGCAACAWATCTACCACAAGATCAGAGTTTGTGAGGCAAGAAACAGCAAACATTGATCGTCCTCTACACTAAATCTAAGGCTGGTTGCACACCAACTGCACTACACGATTGTGAAACTTTGTCATTTTTATCTGTTTTCCATATTAACAGCATAGAGCTTACAGTGACTGACGTGCATCATAGCTGCAACCAAGCTGCACTGCAGTTCAGTGTCATCTAGAGTTTTAGTGAGGTGAAGTTTTTTGTGTTTGGTGCATAATGTAAATGTAACAACACACAGCAAACTAGGGGTGGGCTTCAGCGTCAGATTACACAGAGAATTTGTTTTGTTGTTTTTTTTTTTTCGTCATGGTTCATTTTCATTTTAACAAATACTTGTTGCTTGTTTCCCATTCGATCCATATTTTGATCTCCACTTTTCAAAACACATCAGTGGTGAATTACTCAAAACTCAAACTGTATTCATGTTACATAAGGCAGCTTTTTATCCGATTCTATAGRTAATGGCCTCACTGCGGGAGGGCCGCAATAATTCTGTTGATGTATTTTCAGTTATTGTATGCTGATTGCCACTCACCTGTTCCTCATTTATCCTTAGTTTCCTCTATACATAGTCTGCAGGGTTCCCTCTACTCACCCTTTATTTTCCAAACTCRCTCTTCAACCTTGATGTCTTTTAAAACCAATAAAAAAACAACGAAAAAAGATTCTCAGCAACTGTGATTAAAATAATGATGACAATTATATACATAGCTGCTAATTGGCATCCTCTATTGTTTATTGTTCTTTTGGCCTTTTGCTTATCTCAATTAGCATCTTTCTATAAGTTGTTTGTGAATGTTTGCGCGTTGATTTTCTTCTTGTTTGCACTTCTCAATTTTATCCTACATTCTGTGATGTGAATTGTTGGCATGCTGCCACCACTAAATCCTTTGCTCTTCTGCCTAATGCCCTGATAACCCTGCAGACTGACAAAGAAAGAGTAGGAAATCTCCCTGTACTTACCCTGAGCCCACAGACTTTCACCCTCCTAAGAACAGCTCAGACAGAGGTCTTTATTACAGACAAGCCAGTACAGAAAACAAGAGGAGAATGATTGAAGAGGCAAGACGGCACGTCATTGACCTTTAAGCTAATTGAACAGAGATTAAAACAAAATGAGCTGYACAGTGACCATACTGGAAATGGTACCAAGGTACTCCTCAACTTAAATATGCACACAATGTGCACATAAATTATTATTTTGAATGATATTCTTTGTGTAATGTTGTTAAAAATTAAACACTCATTGTTGTTGTCAGGTGCAACTTTTAACATTCCCGAAACTGACAGCATCAATTAGGGATGCACGATATATCGGTATTCATATCGGTATCGGCCGATATTGGTCATCTTTTAGAATATCGTATTGGTCTGATATGTAAAACTGGGCCGATATTAATGTCAAATACTGATTTCTGACTTTTTAGCTTTAGTTTCTGTTTTAGGAGGGGAGATGGTTGGTTGAGCAAAATCTGTTTGATCATCATAGTGAAATTGATTCTGCATAGCCAGGAATATCTGAAGTAGGGAGCCATGTCAGAGGTATGGTTGTTTATTTACAGTATCAAAAAAAGACTCCATTGTGTTTGTGGGTATAGGTATAATATAATTTTTGTATTTTTGTAATATCTGTAAATATCGGTTATCAGCCATAACAGCAATAATTATATCGGATGTCGATATCGGCTGAAATTTTCATATCGGTGCATCCCTGGCATCAATAGTCAACTTCAGTGCAATGAAACTGACTGAAGATAATGTAGACTTTTCAGCTGATTATATAAAATCTTCCAACTTTTATTTTTCTTATTGACACCCTTTTTAAAGCTTTTACTTATTCTTTTATATYTGAAAGAAGTTATAGAAACATTTAAAACCTACAGATTTACTTACTACTGTGTGGCTGCGTCGTTAAAAAAAACAATCAAATATTACTCAGGCAAAAAAATTAAATAGGCAAGATCTGTTGTGAGCTCAACTTTAAAAGCAAATTTAACATTTTTTGTCTCTACAAACTTTCAAGAAAGAGAAACTAAATGGATTGCTGTAATCTATTCATTCGAGCTCAAAACGATTCACCTACTGCTCCATAAGGAACTTATGCGGTTTTTACTAAAGAAAAGTTTGGAAAAGCATTTAATAGGAGCAAAGGGTCAAAGCGGGTATCTCAATTCAAAGCCTTGCCTCAGGGAAGTGGTGCTGGGTTAAACATGTGTGMGTTCTTGCTGGTTAATCCTTTTTAAGGCCAAGCTAGGCAGACAATTAGTTACTGGATATCYACTGGGTAACTCAAACTGGTGAGGAGTGGAAGGCAGAGTGAGACTAAAGTACTGCACAGCGGGTTACAAACCTCAGGTGAACGGAACGGGGTCTAATCTCGTTCAGCGTGACTGTGCACGATCCAGCTTGAAGTGATAATGAGCAGTGAGAAGGATGATTAACTCTAAAATGATGAGAAAAGTGTTCGTGCGTGGGTAGGGGCCAGTTTAAATTATATATGATTTGTCAGAACAAAGTTTTATGTATCATTACCAGTTGACAACATAACTATAAATTAGGGGGGRAAAAGAAATACCAGAAATTCATAAATCACCAGTTTAATAATGCCAATACTCGAGTTATTCAGTTTAGGACTTAACTGACTTTAATTATCGATTTAGGACCAGATTTTGATCCTGGTTTTTTGAAGTGGCCATATAAATTGTTGAGTATAAATTGAAATCCTGGCATTGCTGATACATAATTTGTATATATGTAGATTCTGATTACTTGGAATTGTATTATTGCGCTGCTGTGCAAATGTGCAGGCCCACTTGACCACAGAGGACACTTTTACAGCCACAATTAGACAGAAAGAGCTCCAAACAAACAGCAAACAACAAAGAGAGGAGACAGGAAACAAAAGAAAGTAAGGCAATACTGCCAGACTGTCGCATGAATAGTAAAACCAGAGTGAAAAGTCAGTAGCTGTGATCTTGTACGTCTCTTCCARCGTGGTTAAGATTTAATGATTTCTCTAGAAGAAATGGTTGATACTTTAAAGGCAAAGGTGTGTCAGATTCCCAACAGGTTCTGAGGCTTCCACAGTTTTAAAAAGGTGATTTAGGGTGGTTGTAAAGTGAGTGAAGGTTTGAAAAAAAAAAAACAATTTCTGGAAATGTTCAGTGTAGTCATTTTAATTTGGATGAATTTAACAAATGCTCTAAAATCCTGTTCTCGTCAAGATAGTTGATGATGAGGCACAAAAATAATCAATTTTAATCCTTGTGAAGATTTATTTATTTATTTAAACCGTGGTGATGTCTGCTATGGCAAGTTATTCTCTGTGAGGAGCTAAAATTTACACAGAGAGATTTATATGAAGATAGATATGCACATTTAATT
>NW_013952405.1:4564923-4573691 GCF_001266775.1 Austrofundulus limnaeus
CCACCACCACCACCACCACCACCAGGCCGATGCTCAGAATGACTGGAAAAAAATATGTTTTGTCACGCAGGATGGTGAAATCAAAAATGTTTGAGAAATAGATTGTTAAAAGGAACGGAAACATTACGATAAAACTGATTAAACCCACAATTAGGGTCAACCAACCATCCATCCATCCAACCAGCCATCCATCCATCCATCCATCCATCCATCCAACCATCCATCCATCCATCCTTTTCCTTTTACATATCTGGACTTGGGACACTGAGATAATTCAGAACACCAAGACATCTCTCCACCAGTGATACTGTTCACCTCCTCTTGGGGGAACCTGAAGTGTCCCCAAGTCAGAATTAATATACAGTGTCTCCAGTTTTTTCTGGGTCTGCCCCAATGGGACATTACATGGCCAGAAACTCACAAAAGTGAGGCACCCAGGAGGCATCCTAATACCCCACCCCCCCGCCCCCCGACTCCAGGTGTTTCTACTCTGAATTCTCTTCAAATGATGGAGCTCCTTTCTTTAAGACTGAGTCTGGAAGAAGCCAGTTTTGTGTTTTCTGCAGCTCCTTCTTACCACATCAGACTAGAGCTGTACCCTTGTTCCTGCAGATGAATCCCTGATTCTTCGAATGATATTTTACTTTAATCTACTATCACTTGACTCCAAGGTTCTTAAATTTCTCAATTTAAGGCAGACACGCCCTCAACTTGAAGGTTGCAATCCAACGTTTTGTCCGACCGAGAGCTTTAATCCTCCATTAAAAAAGGTTAATTCTCATCACAATCACTTCAAATTTAGCTGCTAGTTGCTCTAGTGCTTGCTGAAGGTCATGGAATACAATGYATGTAAACTAACGACTGCATCCGTTCTAGTTTGGAATCCAGGCAGGAAGTCTGGAAGTCTTGCAAATGACAGCGAATCATTTTCTCACCAGCAACAACTTGTCACCGCGCAGACAGCTCTGCRGTGGAGAACGTGTCAGCAATAAAGTGAGAAATGAGCAACGTCACGCAATCACKGCTGGCATAATTTCTTGTACCACTTCTCTTATGCCTGTGCAAGATTCCTGGGCACGGATGTGACGAGCAGAGAGRCGAATGGTAATCTCAGTCATTTTTTTTCCCACACAGGCAATCACATGAATAGAGACACGAGCACAGCTCCGTGCACACATACACACAAACAAAATGACAGTTTGAAGATAATCCTGAATGTATATGAAAGGGCACGCAGGCAGTAGTATTGAAAAAAGGTATGAGAAAGGAGATGGGGGATTGAAACAAAAGTGTGTGTGTGTTGGGGGGGGGGGCAGTGACGGAGGAAGGAAGAAGCCAAGCTTTATTTAATCTCAGCAGAAGTGTCGATAGTGCAGAAAGTTCAGCAAACTGGATCAGTGGTTAAGCTTGGAGTTTTACTCTAACTGTTCTGCTCCTCTGGCAGCGTAGCATGTGTGTGTTTGTAAATGTGTGTGTTTGTAAATGTGTGTGTTTGAAAGATTCTGTTGAAGACTTTAAACATTGTGCAAAGAAGCTAGAACTGGTTGCTGCTGGGATAAATGTATTTAATCAAGTGACTACAAAGACGTTGTGTAATTTTCTCCTGAGGACATTGAGAATGCTCCCTCTGAAAGAGAACAGACAACTTTCCTCTGTGTAACAGTGTTTCTTGTGTAATGGAGACATTTATCCGAACACTTGACAGAATTTTTCTCCCATTTGTTGTTGTTGTGGTTTTTTTTTTTGGTTTATTTATTTATTTGTTTATTTATTTATTTTTGATTCATCAAAGCCATACTATGCCTTGCACACCCACCAGAGACCCATTTTCAAACAGTAATATTTTGTAAATATTCAAACAAGAAAATTGCAATTCTTTCTAAAATATTAATGCAGTGCAAACAACATCACCAGATTGGGTAATAAAATAATAGCTTCATTTGAATTTAAAAAATAATTATCCTGATTATCATTCGTTTAGGTTAATAAGTTGTAAAAACTTGTTTATCAGGTAGGTCAAGGCAGGGTTTCTCAAACTTATTGGGTTGGAGGACCCCCGAAAGTTTTCCCAGAACTCACTCATAAACCTCAGTCTGATATAAAAATGGTTTACTGCTGCTTTAACTTCTAAGTGCCATGGGAATAATAATTATTATTTGTTTGATTGAGTATGTTTATTGTTCCTCATATGTATTTATGCAGTTTTTTTTAAACAAACACAAAAATTTGCAGTTTATCATCATTTTTTGAGGACCACCAAGCTACAGCTCATGGCCCCCTAAGGGTCCTGGGACCCAAGTTTGAGAACCTCTGAGTTAAGGCATGGGTGACCTTATAAATTACATGTTCTCTTTTTTTTGGCTCAGGCTTCCTCTCATGATCGTCTAAACTGAATTAAATCAGAATAGAACTGGAAGTTTGATGCCCTTTGACAAAACCCCCAAACTGGGCTTGTTCCGTTTATGATAAAAAAAAAAATGTGACAATGATAAATTCCAAAAATCACAGAAACTTAGTCTGACTTATTACCAGCAATGTCAGCACTAATAAGTCCCTATTCAAAACTAATTGATGTAAAGCAGAAAGCCTGTTCTTCTGCTGCTGTCACACTGTGTTATTTGTCTTTGTTTATTTGATTATTTCTGAGTGGTATTACCTGAGACTGTTGTCCAAAGTCCTTCAGTGAGGTTGTTGTGTCATTGAAAGAATATCTGCTGGTGTAGATGTTGTGGCAACATATCTTAGAAATGCATTAAAAATTAATGCCTACTAAGAGGCGTACAATATGCAACTCCTCACAGACGACTGCTGAGCACCACTGTCATCTGAAATAATAGTTGTAACTTAATGAATTTGAATTTATTTTGAGTGTCTATTGAATGTCTTGTTTAATTCTGTTCTTTTCCTAAATGGAATTTAATAAACAATAAAAAGTGACTTCCTTCAAACTGAAGTTTATTYATCTGCTGTATGTTTTGTTGCCTGACAGATGTTGCTGTATGAGACATTTGATGCAAAWGTCAGGAAAATGTAAAATTACATCATTAGAATCATTTTAGAATTCACTTTGGGCATGGGACATACATTTTGAGGAGTGTTTGTAGGCTTTTGGGTTTTATTTGGTTTTCAGTTTCTGGATCTTTTTTCAGTTTCTGTTTAATAATTAAACATTGAAAAATCATTTTCCCTTTAACTGCGCTGTGGCTTTCATCAAATACTTTAAAATTGTGTGCACCTTTCTTTATTCAAACTTAAAACCAGACAAGTGCACACTTTATAAATTTTACAGCAAACTGTTTTCTGAGCTGCAGYGTTGTCAAGCTGAATATTGCATCTTTATTGTGCTAAATTACACGTGTAGACTGCTTGAAGGGCTGTTTCTGTTCATTTGAAGCCAATGGGCAAGGCAATGTTGCTTAAAAAATATCTGTGACTTTCAAGAAATGTCACCCTAGGAGAGATTTTACCAGAATGGTTGATGTGTTATTTTTAGTTGGAACACACTCTCTGGTCTCTTTTGCTTATAAAAAAAAAGTAGGCCATCGCTTTGTGTAGAGGTCAGGAAGAGTACGTCTAGATTGGCAGAGCAATTTTGCATAGGTGTGTCAATCAAGACAGCCCAACAACATCTGAGACCTTGGGGAACTCAAGGTGAATCTCATCTTCTTCCAGAACTGTGCAGCTGCAGAGTTAAATGCCTCAGTGACYTTAGGCCAAGTGTTTCCCCAAACCCTGTTTTCATTATGAAGGCATGTAAGTGAAGCTGAGAAGATCCTTAAAGTGTTCCTTCCATTTCTTTGGCTGACCTCAGCTGCGTTGTGTTTGCTGAAGCCTCACCTGTCACATCTGAACTGTCTGAAAATTTGCCAGAACCACTTTGAGGCCTACCAAAAATCTGTGATCTGCCTGGTCTTTTGGAACTTTTTCAGCTGCTTTTAGAAACTCACAAGCTCTGAAGCAGTCTTTTGAGTAGAGGAGTTCTTTTACTTCAGGTTTKTTTTTTTTTTTTTACTGTGGGGTTAGGGGGTTATGACCATAGTAAGGCTCAATCATCTTAAGATTGATGTCATGACCCTTGATTTAAAAAAAAGGTGGATCACCAGCTTTGCTTTGCTGCCTCAAATGGAGAAGTTTCAGTCGATCTGAGTGTTGCTAAAGAGTGGAGATAGGATCAATTTTGAGATTGACAAGCAAGGTGGGATATATTGTTAGCAGTTTGGTGTATTAGGAAAAGGTTAAAGTACCGACACTGCTCCAAAACATTTAAAGAAAACGGTTAAGTTGGTTCAGATTTACCCAGTTTAAGAATAACTTAGAGCAAAACCAGAACATGCTGAAATGACTCTATGTTAAAGTTATAGAAATACCTAATTTTTATTGTTAAAAATGACATTTAAAATTATTATTATAACTTTTTGTTAATTTCCTGATTTCCAGAAAAAAACAGATGCAAAAATRTATGTAAAATTGATGCAAGGATTATGGGTCAACCAGTTTAAAAGCCAAATGTTAAGTCTGTTTTATCCTTTTCAAGCAGAACTGTCTGTGGGATTATCGTCTTGTAGGAATATTAATCTGTGACAGGAAATGTTCTTTGTTTTTGTTCATCTATCTTGGTTTAAGATTTAAAATAATAATAAAAAATAATCCCCAAGTTTAAAATATTTTTAAAGATACAACACTAATTCTGTCTCTAAATTGAGAACTATGCAAGTGAAGCACCTGACACAATGTCATATGTTATTTGCCATCATAGACAGTTAAATAATTGTTCATTATAATTTATAAAGTGAATCTCTATGTAGAGTTAAGGAACAAAATGGCAGGTTTAATGTCAGAAATTGAGACATCTGAATAAGATCAAGTGAGGGTCAAATAAATCATTCCATCTCAAAAAACACTTGGGAAGAAACTAAAAGGACCTATGTTCAAAGGAGTGTAGAACAATCAATGATCACCCTAAACTGCAGCTTTATCTTTGATGCCATCACACTTTGGCTTCTAAATCAATTAGATGGACTCAATCCACCACAGATCTTCTCCACAACCATTAAGTCTTCAGTAAATGCTGTCAGTGAGAGTTTGATGTTAACAAACTCCACAAGTAAACAAGATTAAAAAATGTCCATGGTTTAAAAATAATTGTTCCCAGCATGTGGGTTAGACTTCAGTAAAGTGTAAAATAAATGCACAGAAGGTAACTGGAATGGGTTCAGGAACAACTAAAACTAAATCAAACATTTAGAGATGTCATGGGATAAACAAGAACAAGGGTTTATGTAGTCAGTTAAATAGGTACTTATAAAATTCATTTTGGTACTAATTCTTAAAGTAATACACAGTAAAACCTAAACATTCATTCACGAATTTACATCTTCTATAACACTTGATTACATTCCTGAAATAACAACTATTGAGTGGATGCAATAGATTACCTTTTTTGACAGTCTAAAGTTTCTCTGTGTTTCCACTCTTTTCAGTAGTGAACTTCTTTTTCTCCAACTCTAGGACTTCATCCATCAGCAGGGATGCTGTAAATGCCTCTCTCCCCAGAGACAGACCTCCACCACTGGGGACAATGGCAAGAGATAATCCTTCCAGTGGGAGCCACACAGACACAACTTAGAGTGTAGCATACACATAGTAAAACTGTGGAAAATTAGTGTATTAACATCAGTGTACTGTCACAAGAGAGAGAGAGAAAGAGAGACAGAGACAGACAGACAATGTTGTTTTTATACTGCTGTCTCGGTCATTGCAGCATTTGTACAATCATCACTACAATTTAAAAAAATCAGAAAGGAGGTATGATCAAATGATTTGACTAAATCATTTGCCGGTTTCCCCCTTTATATAACTTTTGGTTAATATTAGATCATTCTTACCTAAGATGACCCAGCTTCCACACTACGCTCTATAATACATATTGTGCTTGGCAAGTGTAAACTACAGACCATTACGCTTAATTGTTATTTTATTACCTTCCAATTAAGTAAGTAATTAAAGTAAAATTATAAGGCAGTGTTATTGTAGAGTAATCATTTAGCAATGCTGCGAAGTCAGTTAAGAAAAAGTCCCAAATAGCTCCTCTGGGATAATAAAGTTTACCTTGACCCTTATTGGATTCAATCCATCTATACGTTTTGTGTATCCAGTTTTTTTTCTTTTCAGGGTCAAGGGTCTGGAGTTTATCCCAGTAGTCAGTGGCTGCCAGGTCAATACACATGAACATGCAAATTTATATTTTAATGTACTCTGAGAGCTAAATAAGAATATTTTTGTTTTGTCTCAAATTGTATGTTTTACATATAATTTTGCATCTATGGTGATCTATAAATCATAGTTGGAGGACACATCACCTATTTGATGGAATTGTCAATTCTTTAGCCTTTTTTGCCTACTGATGGTGGCGTGGCCATTTATCTTTTTTTTTTAAGAAATTGTTTGGATTTATAACTTTAGTTCCAACAACAAGTGATTGTGTGGGAACAATTTTGTATTTGGTGGTATAGATTTATTTGAGTTTCCAAAAATACACATGAACCAACGCATGCATTCACAAACATTTTTATCTGCCTTCACCTCATAGGGGAGGATAACTTTAGGCAGAATATTGCAATGTTCCGGAGAATACATAAATGCGTATAAACTGATGTTTTCTGTCTTCTATTGCAGGAGTAAACAAGGAGCATCGACACTAACGTTTGCACAATGTTAAAAAATAAGGCAATAAACTGGTCCTGTGCTTTAACAGATATAAATCTTAAATGTTTTTTTAGCTGGTTTTGAAAAGGTTTTCTTTCATTTCCACTAATATCATTTGTCTTTCTTTCATAACTGCCTTTTGAAACTATTTCAGCTACCATTTTATGAAGAAAGAAAGTGCCACAAGGAGCCATTCACACTAAAGACCAAAAATTACTGAATGCCTGCATCATTTCTTTTAACTCCCTCTTTTACTGTTTCATGAAAACAGCGTGTGATAAYGTGAGTTTTCTTCTCAGGAGCCCTAAGCCCTGAGACCGTTCACCGATTTAATGTAATTTATTCGTACCAGCACACTGTCTCCAGTGCAGGAAATTAACATCTTTAATTTCCCATATTAAATTTCACGTGTCCAACCTTGAAGTTAATTAAAAACAGTTGACATAAGTGAGGTATCCCACTCTCTTTTAATGGCGAAGCTCTGTGGGAGAGACACACAGGGGTTACCTGACACATGCATAAATCCACACACTCACTGTTTATTACACGTACCAACTGGTGCTGTTGCTTTAGACAGGTATAATTTCATTACTGTCATCTGAGGACTCGTACTCACCAAACTGACGTCAAGAGCCAGTGACAAAGACATGTGTCCCTGCTGTGTCTCCCACTTTTGGGTGTTTTTTAAAAGCATTAGGATCTTTTTATACGGGATTTTTTAGCTTTTGCAGTATAAAAACATGTAAGTTAGGTTAACTGGTAGTTCTGAATTTCCCTTATGTGTGAGTGGGTGTGCATAGATGTTTGTTTTGTGTGTCCTGCGATGAATTGACTCTTGTGTTCAGGGTTACCCTCTTTCTCATCCACTGACAAATCACACCACACACCACCACCACCATAACTACCTCCCGGTGACCCTGAAGAGGATAAAGTGGATTGAGAAAGTGAGTAAAAATTTTGAACTTTGAAGGTTTATCTCCTTTAGCTTGACAGCATGATCCGAACAAACTGGTACACCATGGTAAGTAATTATCACAGCCCACAGAGCTTCACACATTAGTGCGTAGGCACAGAGCTGCCTGTAAATGTAAGTCTTTATTTCATGGTATTAACCTGTGAACTACTGTAAGCAGGTAATGTGCAGCCTCTATGGTCACTGTGTGTGGAGAACTCCACTGACCTCCACTAACTGGTCTAATCATGGCTCATCTGTGCTAAGGCAACAAGAACACACCCCCAGTTGCACACTCATGCATGATACATTACTTTAATTTGTTTAATTTAGTATTTCAAACTTTTTATTACTTTATAGTTGATCAAGCTGTTTATGTCATGTGCTAATATGCATCGTAATTTCGTTCTACAGTGCATGATGTTATGTTTGAATGACAATAAAGAGAATCTGAATCTCTGAATCTGAATCTGAATGAACACTGTTGGTGTGTCTGAATTATACATTCACATGTAGATACACAAGTATACAGTGGCATGCTGAAGCTCAGTCATTCTTACTTTTAACAGTATCAAATAAAAATGCAAAAAAAAATCACATGTAAGAATATGCATCAAGCCACATAGTACAAATTTCACAAAAGAACATTTGTGTTCATAAACAGATAGGAAATACACCGGTACTTGAATGTTTAAATGTGAAGAGTCCATACAACCACACCAGTGCTGGACTGAATTGCAGTGTTTTAATGCTTTCTCTCTGTGCATTCAGCCAAGAATCCAGGAAGTATTCTTCAGGATCTGACCCCACCTACTAAATTTGACATCACTGGGGGAACACACTTTACTGCTCCGGGGTCAGATCCTCTCAATATAATTCCTTTCCAGCTAGTGTTTCTTTTACATTCAGTAACTATGTGTTGAATATGTGTTCAGGCATGTAGCTACTTGTATACTTCCAGTTCTGGCCTCTGCATGGGTGATCAAATCGTCTACCCATCCACCCGCGTAATTTACACGGGGGATGGGGGGGTTATAACCCCCCCAATAATTTGATCCAGTCAATATAACCCCCCCAATAAAATTGCATCATTTAAGTATACATATATTAC
>NW_013952405.1:4573968-4578705 GCF_001266775.1 Austrofundulus limnaeus
CCAGACTGCAGCCTGACAAATACCCAAACATACACAATCGCACCATCCCACCCTCATCCTCACCCCCACTCAATCAAAGACATGCAAGGACGCCACACTCCACTMATACCCCTGATACACACTCTATACCCCCCAGGTCCAGGACATGCACCCTGTTCTGTCAGTGTTCTGATCACTGACTGAAGTTCACTTTCTTTACCTGCTCAGACATCCATATTAAGGTGAGCATCTCTATTTTTCAGGATGATCTAGTCTCAGATTTATGCTTACTTGTTTCTCGTGTGTCTTTAGTAAACTTTGTCATTGTTTCTTCATAGTACACATACACCATTCTGCGCCTCGATAGTTGTTTTTATCAAGAACTTTTTCTTTTTCACTCTTAACCAAAACCAATATTGTCATTCTAGACAGCCAGCAGTCTCATAAGACCAACATAACAGAAAAAGTGCCACTCTGTCAATTTAGTGTGTACAACATCCATCGATCGACTTCTCACAAAAGCACAGTTACTTGTCTAAAATCTCACCATTTTCACAACTACACCTCCAACTGTTAGAATTTCTGGTATGCTTCTCTCTCTTTCTCTCAAAACTACAACCCAAAAATAACATGTGTGAGTAAGATGGTGAAGTGCCAGAAAGAGTAGAGAATTGCTAGAAGTGAGTATGTACTGCCACTGGATGGATGGATGGATGGATGGATGGATGGATGGATGGATGGATGGATGGATGGATGGATTAAAATGGGTTTGCAATATTTAAAGAGGAAAGTGGTTATTATGCAAAATCAACTTGTTTGAGCTTTATATCATGCTATATGTCATTTCCTTATTAACAACATACCCAGAGTGTTGCTTTGACTCATTCATGCATGTTTGAGAAATCCTTGAGTCTCCTGTGGTAGCCATGTGGAGCTGTCTAAACGATTGCTGGTACAAAGCTCCGCCTATTTACACAAAGCTCCTCCTCAGTCTGCAGCTGAGCTCTGCCCCCACAGAGCACCCCTCCCCTGAAACAATGTTTTGAAACCATACTGAAGTGGGAGTGTCAGAAATGGTAGGATGTTCTTAAAGAAACAGAGGCCAATTTCAAGGCATTTACATAGGCTATGATGCAAAGTCAAATGTGATTTTGATATATACAGCTTTTTCATTACAACTAAAGCTGACATATTTACTTGACTGTGGTATAGAATTGAAGTATCCATCCATCCATTTTCTGTACACGCTTCTTCCTTTTCAGGGTTGCGTGGGTCACTGGTGCCCATATCCAGTGCGAGGGGCGGGGTACACCCTGGACAGGTCGCAAGTCCATCACAGGGCCACACATAGAGACAAATGAGACAAACAACCACTCACTCTCTCACTCACACCTTGGGACAATTTAGAGTTATCAATTAACCTAACAGTCATGTTTTTGGTCTTGGGAGGAAGCCAGAGTGCCCAGAGAGAACCCATGCATGCACGGAAAGAACATGCAAACTCTACCCAGAAAGGTCCCCGGACTGGGATTTGACCCGGTGACCTTCTTTCTGAGAGGCATCAGCTCTACCAACTGAGCCACCGTGCCGCCAGAATTGAAGTATCTGGAAAATATACTGTAGAAGTAATAACACAACAGTACTCTAACCTAGTTTATTTTGTTTTGAATCCCTCCAACACAGGACCTTCTTCTAAATGAATGATCAGCTAGCTACAAATTTTACCATCAGAAAATAAAAAAGCATCATTGGCCCATCATTTAGGTTTTACCAAAAATACAAAGTGTAGACACAGCTGCTCAATGTCCCCAGTGTTACAATACTCAAATGTGCAGAACATGTTTTCAGTATAGCTGCACACTACACCATATTTAACTGTCTCAGAAGCAGATTTTTGCTGAAGAAGTCTCAAATCAGCTGAATTGTATTTAATTAAAACAATCATAGTTGATAGAGCTGTGATGGGATTTGCTACATTTAGACTTWAACAACTTGAAAAATAAGACACTACCTTTATTTTGGAAAAGAAACCTTTAAACATTAWAATAAAGCACTGTGATGTTGTTTTCCTTCAGTTGGATTGGGGTATTTATGTTACGTACAGTTACAGCAGAACTCAGAATTATGAAGTCGGCTGATGTCAGTCCTGAGTTGGTGCTGAAAAACGCTTTTTATATTTGTTGCTATGATAGAATGCATTAATAACACAACAATAGAACTCTACGCAACATTTTGATTGTGCAAAAAGCATTAAAAAATAGTGCCAAATAAGCRTTCTAAAGTACAAGTGCCTGTGACACAAACATCCTTCAAAACAAAAAGTCAAAGAAAACATCTTTATATTTTAGAAAATTGAGATAATGCACACGATTTTACACACTGTGTGTACATAACAGGCATATTTTCTTTTGAATTTGACCAAGCTAAAATGTAACATGAAGTTACATGATGACGGGATTATTTAAGAAAAGGGAACTCCCTGGTGTTTCTGTATTGAAAGAATATTATTTGAACTCTGACTCTTCTTCATGTCTCCCTGAAAATGATTCAAAATGCAATAAAAAAAAACATCAAATTATTTTCTAGTGGTACTCTGTTCACACGAAGACATCACTTTCTGTTACTTCACATGATAATATGTCATCAGTTGTTCATCTCAGCAGCGTGATTTATTTATTTATTTATTTATTTATTTATTTATTTATTTATTTGCAATATGTGAACATAGTTATAGTTCCAAAAAATGCTTTCATTTTTATAAAAAAATGCTACAACAATTAAGAAAAGTATTTCACTCTCTGTTGATGCAAGGAGCAGACATGTTGAAATGGTGACAATACACATGGTCGTGTTGCACCGACTCAAAATTATGACATTAGGGGCCGTTCCAGTTGATATTTTCAACTTGGAAGTCTGGRATTCCAACCTGTGAGTACTATTGGAATGTAGAGATAAACCTAAGGTTAAAAGTAAGGAAATTTGTGTTTGGTAGACTATTTCTTTGTTGTAGCAATCCTTCATGGCAATAAAACATATACCGTTGGAAAGTCTGTTAATTTCTTTTTTTTTTAAACGGTGCCACATTTTGTAAGGCACATGCATTTGTGGGATGAGCAGAAGTGCTGAATATGTGGGTTGCACACATGAACAAATCTCTGCCATTGTCTACTGACATGTGTTTTGAGATTCTGGTACCCCCCAGGTGCTGTCAAGCAGGTGCCAATCATAAGATTTATCGCCAAGAAGACTTTTAAATGAGCTTTATTCAGTTTTGTTTGTGGTYTATTGTGTTATATTTAATTATAAAATTAAACATTCTAACACTGGTAAGATTTGTTCAGTGGCATCAAGAACGTCATTTAACAGAAAGATCCAGCCCACCCAAAGCTTAAAAAAAAGTAAGAGACAATCAACCACACAGAAGCAGGAAACACAGTGTGAGCCTGAGATGTGTGTCTACCATCAGTGGCCATCCCCCTGCAATAACATGAAGGTGACCAGCTGGCATATTTTCTAATGTGATTCATCATGTTTTATGCCACTGGCCCACTCTGGCCCATCACAGAGCATGAACATGGCCAAAGTGACACCAACTCAAACATTTGTTAGATAAAGGATAATAAAACCATGGAAAAACAGAACTTGGATTGCTGTCTCACACTGATACATTCATAAAACTTCAGCCAGGCTTTCTGACACATCAGCATTACTCATCTTTAAACGTAGACCTCATGAGCAAGCCCATACATAAAACATGCCAAACCTTTGGTTTCGGATGAGTTGGATCTGAAAAGTTGGCCCACCCAAGAACAATAATGAACTGATATATTATTAAGTTTCCCTACAACATCTCCGGGTGTCACACTCACACACCAGATGTGCATGCTGTGCGCTGACATTTCGATGAAGCAATAAAACCTTGTTGCACTAGCTGGCATCTGGATAGTCGGAGGGAAAAGCACCACGCGCCGATGAGTGAGCATATGTAACACATGGGTAGCAAATACAGAGTTGCAAAACCATAAGCAGGAAAAATAACTAAATTGCACCCTGCTACAGCTGATAGCTCACAAATGCAGGCTGTCCGCCAATGTTTTCATCTCACATCCGTTCTGTTTTGGAGAAGCTTTTGAAGGAGTTCGTAATTTTAGCAAGCCAAACGTGCTGCATATTTGTTTTTTTTTTATTAATTATTTTTCTTCATCCCTGGTGGTGGAATCATTTGCACTCAACTATACATATGAAGAGAGCTCACAGATGCCAGAAACGATGCATCTGTTGGGTGTAGAAACAAGATGAAAACACACAGAGGCTCAGATGCACACACAGAGACAAACACAAACACACAGCAGGACCCAGCTCAACAGTCAAGCCACACTCCAGAGGGACGTTGAGCTCTTTAGGCAAGGTCACTCATTTATCATCAAAATCTCTCCTTGAGCACACATTCACACACATGCACACACACTCTGGATTATCTATGCTCGTGGGGACTTTGCATTGACTTCCATTTATTTTTTCAGTCATTTACAAAGCGTAACCCTGACTCCTTACACTAAACCTAGACTAAACTCAATTCCCACCTTAATTCTAGACCTAAACCCCACCCGGACCAGACTTTGATCCCAGTAAGGAGCACTGGGTCCCCGCAAGACTGTGTTTGTCTGGAAAATGGTCCTGACAATGTAGCAAATACACATCCACACACACACACACACACACACACACACACACACACACACACACACACACACACAC
>NW_013952405.1:4579056-4588122 GCF_001266775.1 Austrofundulus limnaeus
CACACACACACACACACACACACACACACACACACACACACACACACACACACACACACACATCTGGTATTTTAAAAGTTTCAGCGTTGTTCTGTTCTTTTTTGTTCATCAGTTCAGAGAAGCAGGCTAAACCTCAGAGGCCACCTTAGCTGTTTTTATTTCCTAAAGTCCCAAAGCTGTCAGGATCTGTTTGTTGTTAGTTTTGTCAACAGTCTTTTGTGTTTCATGATTTTATGTTTTGTGATTCTTGTGTTCAGTCATGTCATTTTACGTTTTCATTTTATCATTTCCCCTGTGTTCACTCTATACTCCCTCGATTCCTTTCGGGTCAGCCCATCTCCACCTGTCCCCTGTTCTAGGGGTGCCCCTATACCAGTTTATCTCAAACCAAGCACAAGCATGAGTACTTCAGTTTGGGTACTCGACAATCCAGAGTACTGATAGAATGTAAAAATTACACAACAATTTTAAAAATACTAATTCTCCTTCTTTATAGGCTTACAGCCCCTCTGACTGTATCACATTATAGCAAAATGAACACTGTTACACAATTAAAACATTTTCTTTCAACTTGTAAAATCTTCTTAAGCATGCACCAACACACCTTTCGCTTGAATTTTAAACTGTAACATTAAATGGAGTAACAGGATTGTTTCCACGTATTGATGAACTTTGTATGAATACTGGTATCAGTACCAATACTGATTCTGGTATCGGTATTGGGACACCACTTTCACAACCTGTTTCCCTCTATCACAGCTGCAGTCACTTTGTWTATCAGCCCCAGCCTGTTTAGTCTGTTAGTTTTCACTCCAGCTGCAGTTGAACATTATGCATTTCCCGTCATGTCTTATCTTCTCATGACTTCTTGTCAAGATTTTTCTGTCAGTTCATTTTTCTTCCACGTCAATGATTTAGTTTCAAAAATTTACATTTTAGGTTTTTTCTTCTGGCTCGTTTTTTCCGGTGTGCTTTTTCTGTCCAAACCTCCTGATTGCTATAGCATGGTAACATCTTACATTTTACAATGCATCAGCTATAGAATAAGTCTACTTATTTATTTGCTATTATCATTGCGCTGCATCATTTCTTTCTCTCAAATGCACAAAAYATCCTCTGCCTCACATTCCAACACATTCATTTGCACCTACACTTTTACGTGCAACCATAAATGCAGTTGTCTCCAGATAGTCTTTGAGCTTGACTTGTAAAATGTTCTCAAAGTAACTCACATATCTGTTTAATGACAGATCCGCAGTCGAGACGGTCCATAAATGAATTTAATCAAGAGCTTTAATTGAAAATTAATCACAAACTCATTGTAGATGTAGAACACTCTCCTCTCTCGTGCGGGCTGTATTGTTAAAGGAGAGAAAATTGGATGAGGAGAAACAGGTTTAGCCATGTCCTCACAACTATAAAGACAGGATTCATTAAAGCAATCAGCTGCATGTGTAGTTTTGTGCATGTGTGTGTGTGTCTGTGTGTGTGAGACAGATTGTACAGCCCTATATTCTATGAAGTAATTTGCTCTTACCTCTTATTATTAGTCCTTGAAGAAGTGCGGTCTGTTTATATTCAAACTTTTTTGTTGTTCTTTCGTTCCTATCAGAATTATGATTGGAACAGAAAAGCGTGTGCAAACTAATTAAAAATGCTGGTATTGTTTTTTAAGGTATTATTTTTCACATGCAAGCTTTTTTTGTGTGTATCTAACATAAAAGACATGCCAGAGCTGAAGATGTTGAGGTTCTCCTTGGAAGTAACAAGAATGGATAAGACTGAGATCATCAGAGCTACAGCACAGGTTCAATGAATGTGGGGTAAAGCAGAGGACAGAATGAGMTGGTTTGGACATGTCCAGATGAAGGACAGCAAGTATATAGGTAGAAGGATGTTGGGAGATGCAGTTGCCAGGAAAAAGGCAAAAAGGAGATATGTGGATTCAGTTAGAGGACATGGATCGTTGGAATGATGACAGAATGAGGTGGAGGAGGATGACTCGTTGTGGTGAAACCTGCAGGGAAAAGCCTAAAAAGAACACTTACAAAAAAATGGCAAAGTATCACTGTCATCTTGAAATTTCTGGTGTTCAAGAAACCATGTGCTAATTTGATTTCTTCAAACATCTGAGTCTTATTTATGGCACTTCTAACTGAATCACATAAACTGTCTTTAAACAACTTTCCGTTCCTGCTTGAATTTACTAATAATGTAAGCACACATATTGTCAGCGGCTGTTGTTTCTTGGAAGTGCATGCGTTGGATTAATTAAATGAATGTTTACCAGCTGAAGAAAATCCCGTCATGACTCGACTTTATGTACAAGCTCAGATCAGTCTTATTTATCTTGTAATCTTGTAAGAAATGTGGCAGTTTCTCAAATGAATCTGATTATAATGGCTTGTTGTTGTTTTATATTTCACAGTTACATACATTCTATTTTTTTAAAGGATGGGCAGGTAAAACATACATTATTTTGTAATGCTTTTGACAAAATAATACATGGGACAGAAATAAATTTCATTTAAAATTAAATCAGATTGCATTCTGACTTTGTACTTAAATAAATTAGTAAAATGCTTTGGCAGCCACATCCAAATACTGGATGATAAATGATCTTCTCAAAGGATTACATAGATCTGGTACATCACTCTAACCACGTAAATAAGCTTTAGCTTTTAACATTTAATGGATCGGAGATTTTTGATTTACAAAACAAGTGTGTGTGCATACAGAGTAGGTAATTCTGCAGACTGAACAAGATTTTTGTGCCGCATGGACAGCTATGACCAATACTGTGAAACCATCACTTGAGGTTATGTTTCACTCAATAAGAAGAGGACTACTGGGATCATGATCGAAGTGTTCCAAAACACTTTATGAGAAATGAAGCTCAATAAAACGATTATATTTAGAGTTGTGTAGAGATGAAGAACGACAAAGGAGTAAAATGAAGTAGTCAGGCTAAAGTGGCAAACCGAGGGGACGTTTGTGATTCGTCAATATGAAGTATACTGTTTCCATCGCTTACTGTATGAGTCAGTTAGATTACATAAATATAAATATACTGAGCTAAGATCAAGCACACATGAATAGTCAAAGCTTTTAATGAAAATACTGGGAAATACAGTGACTGCTATATTGAGTGTGAGCCCACATAGCTTTATTATGGCATCAATAACAACATGCATGCTGAAACATTAATCTGYTTTATCTAGCCCAAGTAAATGTAACAAACAGTATTCATTTATTATAGTTTTGATTCCCAAATACACGAAGAAAAAAAAAAAGATCTTGACGCTTCTCCTCAGAAGAAAAACTCCTAAACCAACTTTGACGGGAGCAGTTCAAACTAATGAGCGGTGTCATGTCCCGACATGAAAGACTATAAATAGAGATTTCATCAGTTAACGCAGCAGCCACTCTGCCTTTCACAGCTCATCATTGTCACTGAGCGGTCTGATTGAGAAGTTTAAAATCGTGCACACCATTCGAGGAATGAGATATAGGCAGCACTGGCAGCCCACAGGGTCAGCATCTTGCTTTTTATTCTTCATTTAAATGACACAAGTGACCTCTTGTCGCTCGGGGTCAGAGGGGCGAGAACTTCCACACATGGTTTGCAGAGAAAAGACACAGTTATCACAGAAGCATTATAGTTTATTCAACCTATCTGGCTTATCTGCCATCACCTGCTAATCAAGGTGATGTTTGAAAGGATTGTTTTCAGAATGGAAAATGCATTCATTTGTACTGATGGGGGGAGGTTTAATGGTTCAATCAACATTTTTAGGGTTTATTGTTGTATAAGCATGGACATGGAACATGGAAGATAAAACAAAACCTTCTAAAACAGTATTTTGAGCGCTTTAATATAAGTGATGCTCATTTACCTTCAATAAATGTTAAGCCACAGTTAGTTTTACACATATTGAGCTGTGGTTGTAGCAAAGAATCATTCACAATTATTTAAAAAAATGTCCAAGACAGATCAAGCAATATTCATATAATAACATTTTTGGACGTGAGCTGTGTCTTGACCTTCAGAAATCTGTAACTTTCACAAAACATGTATGAATATTGCTTGAAATTGCACTTGGTTTGACTAAAATGACTTAAACTCCACGGATTCTTAACATGGTATGGTGGCAGGCAACATGCATTTCTTCAATAATGCAAGACCCTGATTTACTTATTTTACTTTGTTTAATCGATGTGCCCGTAAGCTACTGTAAAACTGAGTTACATTGTAGCCTTGGTTGTCTGAGTGAAGTCTATCTTGTTGCCTGCTCAGAAATGTGTTCCAATCAATCTGTCACTGATTATATGCCTGCACAGGTGTGTTATGGATAAAGCAAAAAGACATGATCGAGTAAACTKCTGAGTCGTAAAGACTATCTTCCTCTGACAGGCAAGGAAATCTAACAGAATGTTAAGATAGATTGAAATGTAAGATTCGGGACAAACAGGTTCAAATGCCAGTGATGTACAGTATTGTCTTTGTAAGAATACAGGAGCTCTGCCAGCTGTGTTAGAATCACAAAAGTCCAAAGTCCAGAGCAAAAGTACATGGTCCAAAACATATATTACAAAAAAATTTAAAAAAATTTAAAAATGCTCCTCTTTGAAACTTATCATGGTCGAGGGGTTTGTGTGCTTGAATGATCTCAGGAGTTATGGTGTAGGGGGCAGGTGGGGTCTCCCAAGGCACATTGGTCGTATGTGGCAGACCAGACAAGTGATTCAAAACACTTGTATGGATGAAAAAAAAATTCAAGGAGCCCAATAATGATATGTCGTGCTCAAAAGTCGACTCTCATCGAGTGAGAGCAGGATCTCTTTTTTTTCTTTTCTTTTCATGGTGTTGTGACCAATCACATGTGAGGATTTAGGACATGGTGGACAAACTTGGTCCTTGAGGGCCGTTATCCTGCAAGTTTCACTTGTTTCTCTGCTCCACACAACTGATTTAAATGAATGGGTGATTAATCGACTTCTGCAGAACTTGAACAGGTAATTCAATTCACACACTGAATCAGGTGTTTCAGAGCAGATAAAAAAAATTGCAAGATAACAGCCCTTGACAACCATAATTGCCCACCCCTTATATGGGATCATAATATTATATGAAAACAGAGAGGGAGACAGATTTGGCAATCASTTGGAACATCTGTCGGTCCTCTCAAGGGCCCAGCATACTCGATCCATTAAATAAGAATTAAAAGTTTGAAAAACTATTAAGTAAAGTAAAAAATGCCTGCTTTTGTAACACAAAAATAAATAYAGAAAATTAAGCCATAAACCATTTTTGTAGTTAGCACAAATATAGCAAAGCTTAGCTTTTCCAGGTCACAGGTCAGCTACATTAAAGTTGAGGTTGCTACTTGTAAATGCTATTAGAATTATGCAAACTCAATAAACTCAAAAAGCATATTTATTTATGAAAAATCACTTTTACAGTCCTAAAGGTAAGTTTAACACAAATCAATTTAGAGCAGATATCAGGTCTGTATAATGGTGTAAATTTACCTGTTGAATGTGTGCAATTACAATGGTGTTTCCAAAGCGACCTCACCTTTTTCCCAATAAACGTGAGGTTGGTCCATTTCGCGCGTGGGCATTTGTGATATTTTCTAACTATGAAATGGTCTATTAAAAGGCTTCTCATAAAAGCACAAAATGTGAAAGAATTTATTAAATCATTCATATTTGCCAGGTTAAGCTAAAGTGTGAGGCTACAGAYGATAATAAGTTTAGAGCCATTTGAGTCAGCTCTTCTTTGGAAGCTGAACCTTCCATCAGCTCAATGCCTCTTGCCCAGACGTGGGTTACAAGCCCACCCCCCCCCCTCCGCCCCCCCCCCCAAGTCGGGCCTGGGGGCGTGGCTTGTTGTGAGTGCCTAGTGACCAGGGCTCATATTTATCAAACTTCTTAGAGTGGATATTTGGACTTAAGTGCTGAAATTTTTTTAGATTTGCTCCTACTCTCAGACTTAAGTGTAAGTGCCAGTTATCAAAATTCTTGTCTAAGAATCACTCTTACTCTCCCGAAAAGTTAAGACTGCTCCAGACGACTCTTAAGTGGTTAAGAGTTGCCACTAGGGGTCTGAGATGGACTGAGAAGACAGGGATCACACAGAGAACACAGATGCCCCACTTGAGTGTTATTCTCAGTTGTAAGGCGTGGAAAATGGTTTTAATCAGAAATATACAAAATAAATAAAGGTAAAAAACCTGTGCATAGTGTTGGACTAAAAGGCGGATATTTGTGTGTGGCTTTTGGAGAAAATATTAAATACACTGAGTGCATGCAAACCCCACCCCCCAAAAAAAATAAATAAATAAATAAATAAATTACTGTGGGATTGAATGTTTAGTTTATTATACAGTATTAACAATCACGCGATGGGAGGGGGGTGCGCTCCTCTTGGACCAAGCTGTTAATGACGGAGCGGGGTTGTGTGCACGTGTGCATAAAGCCGGTGTTGTCTGCAGACAGTGGCRAAGAGGAGAAGGGTGCAATCTCAACATTACCTCAGGCTCTGAGACATAAAACAATTTTAAAGCTGCAGAGTTTTTGATTTAAAGAAAATCTTTGTCCGCATTCATGATGCAAATGAGGACATTTTATGTAATTTACAGACAATCAGTACAAGGTGACAACATTAATGTGTTGAAAATAAACTTATTTTAGGACTGTCACAGTCTTATCTTGCCATTTCTCTGACAATATTCTTGAACACGAAATCCGAGGCAGTGATAGGTCCATGCCGGGTTTTTTTTCTAATGACGTCATTCAGGATCAGCTTTGCGGCACAGCCAGGTGTCGCAAATCAGCTCTAAGGCTGACACTTAAGAATTACTCCTACACTTCGCTTAAAGTAAGACTGAGGCACTTGATAACCAAGTTTTACTCTCAGCTTTTAACCAAGATTTTTTTACACTTAAGTCCACTCAGCAGCGTTCTTAAGAGTAATTCTGAGAAGTTTGATAAATACGGGCCCAGGTCTCCACGCATGGGGCCTGTGCAATCATCAGAATAAAAAAGACAAACTGCCAACAATGATGCCCACTCAAAACATCTATGAACAAAGGAAGAAAATAATTAGGCATAATAATTAATAATTAAAAATTAGACTTTCTGTAACTGACAGAATGAGAAGAGAAAAAAAGAGAAATAATTTCAAAGTTGCACAKAAATATTTGAGGTATTATTCAGTTCTCTGTGATGCTCTAATTATTGATTTAAAATGTCTTACTCCCAGTCAGTGTGTGTGACAGGAAGTTAAAATGTCATTTTTGGAGCTTCTTATCCTTTGATTCATTTAGTTTTTCCTTTTGCAATTAGCAATCTTGTGCGCTTTAGTAACAACCTGCTTCTTGCTAAAGGTTGAGCCACAACATCAGCAGATTCTGCAAAAATCATTTCACCTTCAGTTAAATAGGTACAGTATTTTATTTCAAATGAATAAAATTAGAATATGAAGCAGAAAAGCAAACTTCCCATGCATACAACTAACATTAGTAGCAGCTGCAGAATAGGGAACAGGCTTGTTAGGAAGGCAGGTGATAAATGAGCCAGAGCACGTTGTCCTGGCATTAGAGATGAGCAGAGGTGTGAAAATGTCACCACAAATAGCCTCTGGTCACCAAATGTCACCTTCCCACTCCCTGCTCTAGACCCCGCTTTTAATCTTTATTGCTTTTTGTTTCCCCTTCCTCTAATTTTTCTGTCTGTTTCATTTTTCAACTTTTTTTTTTTCATCTGCTCATCTCGATTCACAAACACTACAGCATCAATTGTCCACTTCTGGGATTCTTTCACTATCCAGCCCTGCTTTTCTTTTTCATCTCTCCGAAAGGGCAAAGAGAGGAGGAGAACAGAGAAATGAAGCTTCTTAACTCACCTCCTGTCCTATGGCTCTTTCTCATCTCTTTTTGCCTTCTCTTATTTTGCCCAAATACACCGTTATTTTCTTGATTCACTTTCCCCTTATATGTATTTATCATCTGGATCATGGACACACACTTAAAGGTTCTAGTGTTAAAGAAGTGATCTCTCACAACTTTCATATAAGTTATATAAAACAGCCTTTTTCTTTTAAAAAATAAAAATAAGTGCAGACACACATTATTCCAAAGAAATGCATTGATATGACAGTTTTGGRTGTAGGACGATTTGCTATAATGTCGGACTACATTTTTTTTGTTTGCTTATTGTTGTTTTTTCTTTTTCATTGAAGAAACAGAGCAGAGAGCAGTCAAAAAGATGGATGGTAAAAAGCGAAAAGCAAAGAAGGAATGCCCTGATGTGAAATGGAGAAGAAATGAGAAATGACTGAATAGCCTAAACTGAGAGAAACTTGGAAAATAAAGTGGTAATAGGTTTCTGGTTGACATTCCTAAATTTGTTTCAAACACATATTAGAGATTATGTTGCATTATTCTGTTATGGAAACACGTGTTCTTTTCAAGTTTATACTGGCATTGTTTTATTTTGGCAATTTTTGAAAAAGACTATCTTTTTGGAAAAAAAATGTTAGCCTTATCTAACTTTATTTATCGTTTAGCATGTTTTATTCAACATGTGCATAGTTCAAAAAAATGCAATCACAAACCCATAAATTACTTTATACATCTAATAGTTTTTGGGGGTTTTTTTTTACTTCTTTTTGTCCACAATGTGAACATACAAATTGGAATCAAAAGCACATTTGCTTAGTTTCAGAGTGATTGTAAATATGTAAAAGGCATAAAACTTATTATGAACTGATACAGTATGTCAGACACATCATCCAAAAATCCACATTTTTATACATTAAATACATTTTGTTGTGTACCTGGAGTCAGTAAGAGTGTGGAAAATTAGAATTTAGTGCTGCAAAGATATATTGAAATTATTTTTCGGGGTCATTATTTTCAACAGGCTTAGTTTTCTTGATTTTCTATGACGTTTCAATTTAACTATTATGTCAACGTATTTGCGACAGAACTGCCAAATAAGGTTTGGACTTACTACAGTTTCATCATCTTCACTCTCCTGTGGTGGTGGCGGTGGTGGGGG
>NW_013952405.1:4590049-4597681 GCF_001266775.1 Austrofundulus limnaeus
CAGAGGGGGGCATGAAACGCCTCCATCTTCTCAGTTCATTCAGTCTCCATTTTTTCTTACCTTCTGCAGTGTCACAGTGTGCTTCAAACTTGTTCTACTTTTCTTTAGCAGCACACAAAATAGAAATAAATATTAATATGTGTTTCGTTTACAGTCCCTTTATATTTATGTAAGAGAATCTCTCGCATGCAGATATTTTATTTTCACCTATGATGACTGGAAGCTCAAATACAGAATTTAGACATTTCCCTGCTAATTAAAAGTAAACACAGCATTTGATGTGAGGCTGTTTCATTGTTTTTCATGTTTGCAGAGCTTTTGGTTGTTAGCTTGTTTGTCTGCGGGCTGTTTGTTCAACACAGTTGTTGGCCTACCTGATTGGATCTCAGGCTTTTAGGATTAGAAAATATCTTGAACATCTTAAATTCACGACTTTAAACACTATACAGTCCGCACAGACTTCCACATTTCAGTCTCGCACACAGATCATGTCCACTTAAACCCTTCAGAGAAGAAACTGCCTTAAGCTCACTTTTATTTTTGCCACTTTTTTGTTTTTCCTCACCTTTGCCTGCAATAGAAAACATATTTTAAGTGTTGCCGGATCAGTACCATAAAATAAGAAACCATTTAAATGCAGCTTTCAGTTTCATCCCTAGAGCTCCTCTTCCTTTTCTCACACAATACATCTGCCTGTCATTTTCTAGGAGAACAAGCATGTAAATGTATYGAGACAGTGTTTTCGAGTTGGCAGCCATGCGTTGGCTAATTCCAGCTTTAGATAAAGTGGATAATAATGGGAGCAATCAATAAAGTGTGGAGTGGAAAGCGAAGGCTAGGAGATAAGCCTAAACCATTGGCTTATTGACTTGTCAAGTGTCACGATGAACACACAGCCCTTTTAGTCAGCGGAGAGTGTGTGTCTGTAAAAGCATGTGCAAATGTATGTAATTACTTTATAGTGTGTTTCTGTATCTCTTTGTCCTGCCCTGACAGCTAATTAGTTGTGCTGCCTTTGTAGTAAATTCTATAAAAAAGGGGGGAAAAGAGGGAATCTTTTACCACCCAGTGCACTCATTCTGGCTCTGCAGCTAGACTACATGTTCTTTATTAAGCTGTCTGAAGTATAGATTCAATAATAAACTTTTATATAGCACTGCAGTTAACATTCTGGGTTTTAAAAATGTGCTAAATCAGGAGTTCTTTGTTTATTTAAAGTTTGAGATGATTTCTAGATAAGGTCAGTGGTCTGACTGAATTAAATCATTAGAAACTCAAACAAACTCAGGAGCATTCAAAGTCTGATTAAAACATTTGTCTTTTTGCATCTTTCTTATTTGTTTTTTTTTATTTCATCAGTTGAACAAAATAAATATTATGCTGGCTGACTTTGATTATCAAGAGAATACTTGAAAAATGTTTATTTTTAGCTATTGTACATGCATGATATGTCCTGTTTTTTGCCTTTAAAGACATTTTGAAAAGGCTATACGTGATACAAAATCATAATAGTAATGATAAAAAACTAGCTGTCTTCACAAGCCCTAAAACAGAAAGTAGCAGCCATGTGCTGCTTATCAAATACACCTGCTGAACTGATCAACATCAGTATGAATCCATAAAAGCCAGAGTTTCACTTTTACTTTATGCTTCAGGAGCTCTGAAACACATAGATGTTGGTGGGAAAACTAGAAGGACGGTTACCAATTTACCAATGGTGGATGTATCATCAAAGCTATTCTAAAATAGTAAATAATGGCACATATGCAAAACCATGACTCTAAAATATGATCCACTGAGTTTAAAGGCAACCAGACAACAGAAAATGGTTCTACCCGGAGAATGTACAAATGTCTGGCAGCTTGTCACAGCTTCAGCTATGCATTTGACTGCATTCAATCCCTCACACACAAAACAACACATAAAATAAATAGGATGGAAAGAAAGAGTCATAAGACAGACCTGGGGGTAGATGTATTCTTACTGAATTCTTCCACCTCCCACCCATCTAGTCAAATATGATGAGGTCATATTAAGACAGTCTGCGGCACAGGCAGAAGACTGCTGAAGCACCCTTTTTTTCACAGGGTGAAAGTGAGGGAGCACAGAAAGAGAGAAACTGGTTGTTGGTGAGAGTATGAGTTTGTGTAGCATTTAGAACAAAATGTAGGCACTTAGAGAGAGGCAATGGTAGGAAAAGAAATAATGTATAGAGGGGAAAAGTGTATAATGAATGAGAGACGAGTAATCTTAATAAATAGCGTAAAACCTGCAATCTACCATTCTGCATGTTCTCTGCCATTCAGAAAGTGAGGTTTTGAGATGAGCTTCATGGTTGTTAAACTGGACACAGGATTCACCCGTACATTTTTTTAATCTGCCACCTTTTCATTGCAAGCCAATTTTAAATAAGCTCTTTGCACATTAGTAACATTTTAGATTTCATTTAAATTCATGCTTCCTTCATTACCAGACAAGAGGGAGCTGTAAAGGGCTAGAATACGCTGKTTTTTTTTTTTTGCTAATCCTAAAATGAATATTTAATTTGTATTTATAATATTTCTACACATTCTCACTCCCAAGTCGTCACATATTGACGCTTAAGGTAAGGTTCCCTCTACGTCTTATTTTGACGCATCAGGTGCCCCCCTCGCGTCAGTCCTTGACGCCCGCGGCTTTTCCGGGTTGCGCCACCAGKGGTCTTTGGGTCGAGGGTCTGAGGTTAACATGAGGGATCAGGATTAATGGTTAAGTTTAGGTACTGGGATCAGGGGTAGGATGTCCATGGTGAATATTACGTAATTTCAGGCTTTGGAACATGTTTACGTGAATTTCCTACATTTTCTAAAAATGGTTAATTTTAGGTACTAGGGTCAGGGACAGGATGTCTAAAGTGAACAAAGGTAATTTCAGGCTTCGAAACGGTAGTTTTTGCGCATTTTCTACTCTTTCTGAAAATATGACAACAGATTTCGCCCCATCTCGTCAGTAACTGACGTGACGGGGGTACCCGGCGCGTCAAAATCGGACGTACAGGGAACCTTGCCAAAGCGTCAATATGTGACGACTTGGGAGTGAGAATGGGTTGAATATTTGGGCGGCACGGTGGCTCAGTTGGTAGAGCTGATGCCTCTCAGCAAGAAGGTCACCGATTCAAATCCCGGTCTGGGGACCTTTCTGGGTAGAGTTTGCATGTTCTCTCCGTGCATGMGTGGGTTCTCTCCGGGTACTCCGGCTTCCTCCCACAGACCAAAAACATGACTGTTAGGCTAATTGATAACTCTAAATTGTCCCTAGGTGTGAGTGAGAGAGTGAATGCTTGTTTGTCTCGTTTGTCTCTATGTGTGGCCCTGTGATGGACTTGCAACCTGTCCAGGGTGTACTTCGCCCCTCGCACTGTGACTGCTGGATATGGGCACCAGTGACCCACGCAACCCTGAAAAGGAAGAAGCGTGTATAGAAAATGGATGGATGGATGGATGGATGTATAATATTTGCACAAAATGTCACAGAAATAAGACAGCAAATAAGAAAGTAGATCAAATGTTTTGGGAAAAAAGGTTTGCTTCATCTTTTAACTTGACGAATGCTTCCTGTATCATATTTCTAGTGGATTTTACCCTGGGTCATATAAAAGCCATGCCATGGCATCCAAGCCACATTCTCTTGCATGCTAAACTGAAGTAACATAATTTGCAGGACAGGATTAAGGATTAATTTCAGCGGGGATTTTGTATCATTAGTTGGACACTTCAAGAGGAGATAATGATAAAGTCAGAAATTCAACATTTCATGTGAGCTTGCAGGGCAACCATGTCTGTGTTTGATTGACAGCTACAGGTAGTTTGTCAGACACAGAGAGAGAGAAAGTCAACTGACTCCTGCTATAACCAAGAGGAAAGTCAGACTTGCATACGGCTTAGAGATCACTGACAGTTTCTTACAATTCATAGTTCCATGAGCTGCAGTGGTAACAAACCTAAAACAAAAGTTCCATCTGTATGACTACACACTTTAGGATATGACATATGACAATATATATAACATAAAAAAGTCTGTCACAATTGTTGAACCCAAGAAGGCAGGCTGGAACTAGGAACTTKAGCAAGAAAAGCAAAATCTTTATTTAACCATATAAAAATACAACTCAAGGAGAACATAAAGCAACAATAAATAAAGCATGTGAAAATCATATGTGAGTGCATCACCATGGACTGGTGTACATGAAGATTTTATAAATTGGTTAATCCCACCACTTCATGAAAAGATCACGGGCTGCCATTAGAGCTTTTAAGTGAGAGGTCATCTTTAATTTATGCAAGTCTGACTTATCAGGAGAGACAGATATACCCGGGATGGAAAAGTCATTAAGAGGTCACTTATATTGATTTATTTTTAAGCTGCAGACAATTTGCCAAGGGTTGTGGCATTTCAATTATAGAAATTTATCTCATGGGCAAATGAAAGGCTACATCCTGCATAGCTCCACCATATCACTAAAGTGCAAGTGCTGCATCTTTGAGACCTAAAAGCTTTGTTTCCATAAATGTTTAGTAAGTGTCTAAAGTTGTTTACATCAGAAAACTTTWAAAAAATAATCCAACTCATGTCTTACCTGTTAGTCTACTGACTTCTACTGACTTCTAAGTTGTTGACACATGCTRAGTATGAATAAATAATAGGCAATCATTGTTGTCACTGTTAACATTAGAATTCAACCCATTTTAAGATGGCCACCACAGGACCATGATTTAGCCAACATTAAACYGACCCTAACTCAGTCAGTTTTACARTTATCCAGCTTGAACATGTACAGTAACTGAGAGTTATGCCTTCTTCACTAAGCACTAACAGATTACTTCGGATCTGTGTTTAAAATTTTGCCATTGACTACTGAAATCAACTCTTTTAGTAAAATATCTTACAAGCCACTTGATGGATATTTCTGACAGTAATYGGTGGCTTTTAACTTTTGCACTCAGCCAAGTTCAAAATTGCCACCACAGCCAACTGACTTCAGAAAWCTCAAAACAACAGTAACTCAAGCCATTTTGTAGACAGTGAGATGAACTTTAGTGTTATAGTAACTGAGCATCATCCCAAATACACGCTTTATAATAAATCTAACATCTGAGCCTAAAATCTTGGAAATACTTGTTGGAGTCATCCCTGTTTGTCTGTTAGAATAATTTTTAACAAGCCAAGCAGTATTTTTTGACATTCTTATGGTTAGTTGTGGGATACTTTATTGCATTTGTGACTGAAAAAAATCATTTTTAAGGGTCTGACATTTTTCCCAAATACATGCCGCCAATAGCTCAATCAGAAATAGCACTGAAAAATCACCATTCTCGTCATATCTGACCATAATTGGTTGGCAGGATAACCCATCAGARAAGATTGGAGGAACGGAGTGAAGAACTGAAAGTATAGCAGCTGAGATGAGTGGGTGATAAAAAAGAAAGTAATAGATATTTGGAACCATAATTACTACCAGTGGCCATGGTAAGCTGAAATTAGTTTACTACATTGCCAGTGACATGTTRGGCCATTGATTTTAATCATATTAAGTAGCAAAGCAAGTAGAAAATGTAACTTGCCTGATATTTAGAAAATAAAAATAATTTTAACAATTGTGTGAAAATGTATTTAACCTGCACAAGACATGTCCTATCATAACTCACTTTTCCTTCTGATAAAAAAAACTGAATTATATAGTTGTTTCTTGGTTATTCAGGCCACATGTGATCAGCTAAAATGTTTTCAAACAAAGATAAATCCTTATTTTACTAATGACCCTTTGCAACCACATCACAAACAGTAATTAATCACATGGAGGCCACAAGGATCAGTACCTTGTGGCCCACTGTCACTCTACAGCACCGCTATTATACAGTCTAACTTTATGCTATTTTGCTCATGATCCACCTGATTCAAAACCACCTGTGGCCTGCAAAACTCTAAGAACTTGAACTGCTGAATGGTGTGTTTACCATAAGTTGTCATGAAACTGCTCTTCAAAAGTGTCTCTTTGTCCATGCTGTTTCCTCTTTCACATTTGGATAATAACAGTGTAAGTATTTTGCAAAAATCATTATTTCGCAGCACTTTTTTCACTTGCCGTAACACTTTAAAACAGTGTTTTATGTTGTGATTGAGGGGGAGCATAAGGTAGGCAGAGAGCTGTRAATGTATGGCTTTTCCATTATAGATAAGAGGCAGACAGAGAGAAGCAGCATAGTGCATGTCCTTGATTTACCAACATCGATCCCTATCTCTTCTCTTGCTTCTTTCATTTGCTATGTGTAAAAGTGAGTTGTGTGTGTGTTTGTTGCACGCATGTCATAGGGCATCCCTGCAGCTATGCAGGGCTCAGGCAGTGATAAGATGATCAGAAAACAACTAACTGATATGACTGGCAAAGTGACAGGGGAGGGCTCTGTGGACCCTTAGGGGTTGACTTGCCACAAACCCAAAACACACACACACACACACACACACACACACACACACACACACACACACACACACACACACNCACACACACACACACACACACACACACACACACACACACACACACACACAGGCTCTTAGTGACTGACCCTAAAATAGGTTTAATCTTTTGTTTATCCCAGTCACAAATGAAAGGTATATCTGCATGAAACACCAGAGAGACGTCAAACAGGCATCACASACTTCAAACAACGGAGCCTATTATTTACAGCTACTGAGCTATTTCTTTTGATAATGACACTCCTAAGAGACGCACAGACAAAAAGTGGGAGGGATAATGAGGAAAAACAAGATGAAGAAAGAGAGAAATAAGGATAAAAACATGTGTTTGAAAAAGTGGGGGTGCTTCTGCTTTTCTGAGATAGATAGACCTCCAAATTTCAATTTAGAGCTTAGCTGAGAATATTTTATAGAAATTTCTGCATTGCAGGGTTGTTGTTTTTCAGYGATTCATTTAAAAGGTTCCATTATTCCCACTATTAAAATATAATACAGTTACTTACATTACAAGTAGTTACCTCCACAAACCAAGAAWGAAAAGTAAGATAAAATGTTAAAAATGACATGAACACATTTTCATTATTTATCTCACTTTCTGTGTGTAAAATCCCAGTTTAGAAAAYTGACATTTTATTATTTAGCTCACTGTTCTTACATTTTTTGCTAAATTCTATTAAATTTAAATGTAAAATGTTATGTCTAAATGTTAAGTCCTACATCTAAATGTGTAAGTCTAAGGTTAAATGTTGTGGCTAAATGTGTAAATTCATTTAGGGCAGTGAGTGACATTTTTTAACATTTTACTTTACACTTGAYGTCTAATAAGAAAACACTAAAACCAAACCAAAACCGTTCAAACAAGTTATAATTTGTTAGTTTTTTTATATATATTTTGTATGTAGCACTTTTCTAAAGGGACCCTTAAAACTTTTCAGATAATCATTCATTTTTAGGTCATCAATGTTTATACCATAGACTTGCAACTTTTCCTGGGTGAACCCCGCCCCTCGCACTGTGACTGCTGGATATGGACACCAGTGACCCTAAAAGGAAGAAACGGGTATAGATGATGGATGGATGGATGGATGGATGGATGGATGGATGGATGGATGTATG
>NW_013952405.1:4600016-4619037 GCF_001266775.1 Austrofundulus limnaeus
TCATAACTCACTTTTCCTTCTGATAAAAAAAACTGAATTATATAGTTGTTTCTTGGTTATTCAGGCCACATGTGATCAGCTAAAATGTTTTCAAACAAAGATAAATCCTTATTTTACTACTGACCCTTTGCAACCNGGTGCTTCTGCTTTTCTGAGATAGATAGACCTCCAAATTTCAATTTAGAGCTTAGCTGAGAATATTTTATAGAAATTTCTGCATTGCAGGGTTGTTGTTTTTCAGTGATTCATTTAAAAGGTTCCATTATTCCCACTATTAAAATATAATACAGTTACTTACATTACAAGTAGTTACCTCCACAAACCAAGAATGAAAAGTAAGATAAAATGTTAAAAATGACATGAACACATTTTCATTATTTATCTCACTTTCTGTGTGTAAAATCCCAGTTTAGAAAACTGACATTTTATTATTTAGCTCACTGTTCTTACATTTTTTGCTAAATTCTATTAAATTTAAATGTAAAATGTTATGTCTAAATGTTAAGTCCTACATCTAAATGTGTAAGTCTAAGGTTAAATGTTGTGGCTAAATGTGTAAATTCATTTAGGGCAGTGAGTGACATTTTTTAACATTTTACTTTACACTTGATGTCTAATAAGAAAACACTAAAACCAAACCAAAACCGTTCAAACAAGTTATAATTTGTTAGTTTTTTTAAAAATATTTTGTATGTAGCACTTTTCTAAAGGGACCCTTAAAACTTTTCAGATAATCATTCATTTTTAGGTCATCAATGTTTATACCATAGACTTGCAACTTTTCCTGGGTGAACCCCGCCCCTCGCACTGTGACTGCTGGATATGGGCACCAGTGACCCACGCAACCCTGAAAAGGAAGAAGCGTGTACAGAAAATGGATGGATGGATTTACGCCCCAAATTGGGATGACGAAAAATTCATTGAAAAGATTATTTCACATATCCCAGACNGATGGATGATGGATGGATGGATGGATGGATATTTGTGCCATATTTTCATGAGTTCTTGAAATTTTCACATCCAACCAATTGAAAACCGTTGTTTGATTGTTTGTTTTCTCATGATAATCATTTGGCATGTTTAGCCRTAGCAGACATGCTGGTTCTACAAAAAGTAATTCTGACCAAACACAAACAAATCCCCCTAAACTTTGGATACTGGAAATATTATATATAATACATACATTTCCAGAATGACCTGGATTAATGTGAGCTTTAGCTTTGTGTACAGTCCTTCACTATAGGCCAGCTATGTCACCCTCCTTGTTGCCAGTCTCCCCCAGCAGTTTGTCCCTTGCCTCATTTTAATTACAGAATATATCCAAAGTGTGAATGTCAGACTCCAGCTGCTGCCAATTCTGATCAATCCTCACAAATGGACCAGCTTCAAAATTACCCTACAGCTGCAGATAATCACTGTTACCTTATTTCTCTCTGCAGGACATTTGTGAGGTTTGAGTTTGATTATTAAGAAACCATCACTTGGTTACTGAGTGATTTCTTTTGGGGTCCTTCAAACTCCTCACATCTTTGCAGCTTGTTTGGCATGAAGGGTGGGACACAGAAAACTGGCATGTGAACAGTGCATAACGTTAATGGTGAAATCTGAAATGGCACAAACGTTACAACTCCCAAAGCACAAGAAGCTCAGCATCACAATCACTCCTTTATTATGAATGAAAGAATATGTACTGAACTGTGCACATGAAGCAGATCAGAATGAAAGCAGAAAACAAACCTCTCTTTTCCCACCACCGTCACTCCACTTACAATCACCCAATTTTCTCAGTCTTCATTTGCTATCTATATCTAAACATTTCTACCCTTTTCAACACTGATGGGTGCTCTCATACTAACACGTTCACTCTAAATGAAATCAAACATATTTTATCATCATATAAAAACATAGTTTTGTGCAGAACAGGAGAAAGAGATGGCGGAGAGGAAGAAACATGAACAAGGGATGAGTGCAACCAGCTGAAAGCATGGCGATGAGATGGATGCGTAAAGCTAGAGAGGGGAAGAGATAGAGAGGGAGGCAATGAGATGAGGAAAAAGATAGAAGGAAAAGGACAAATAAGTAATGTGCGGGGCAGAGAAAGGCCAAATGAAGGGAGAGATGGATTGGTCCTACTTGAGTGGACCCGGAGGAACAAATGAATCTATGTGATGCATGATGGGAGCTAGTCCAATAAGACAACCAATCACAGGCTTTGGTCTAAATGGGATAACCAATCATGAGCCTCGGCCAGCATCATTATTTGCCATTTCAGATAAGCCCCAGCACATTGTGTCCATCTTTTACCCCACAGCTAGTTGTTGGCCTCCCTCTGTGTGTGGTTGTGTTTGTGTGTTTTCATCTGTGTTTATTTCTTTCTTATATTTTCTGTGCCTATAGATGCATTCTTATATGAATCCATCTATTTTAGATATCCAAATGTGAGATTTCTGATGTGACAGTGGTTTGTTTCCAAAGCTCTCTTCCTCMGCTGCAGAGACGAGCTGAATAGGCAAAACACAGTTGCAGATTGTTCGATTTGAGTTTGCAACTGCGCTGGATAATGCAACTGCTATTTAAATCAAATGCCCTGAAGCACTCTTAGCTATACTCATGCTCAAACTCGGGGAAAATAAAAAATAAAAAAATAAAGCTATCTAAGGGAGCAATTTAATCTACACAGAGTTTTCTTCGGTGACAGAAAGTGATATATCTTGTACTCAGTTCATTTTGAAAGTTGTTATAAAACAAGATAAGAACTTTTAATAACATAACGGCACAGAAGGTGTTTCTACAGTTCTCTRTGGCCGGGTTCAGAACTTTTATGTGTTTGCTGGAGTATAATTTTCTTCTTTGATATTTGTGTGACCATAAAAGTTTGAGTGTGGGTAAAAACAACTATAGCATTACAGGTGTGTAGTTWGGGATGTACGACACAAGTGCACCAATAAAGCTGCTGGAAGGAGACAGCATCTAGATGGGATTTTAAAAGTCACGTTTTACATTTTTGCTTTGATAAAATCCCATCACACATAAAGAGTTTAAAAGTAGCTTTGTTTCTCCAGATATCTGTTTGAAAGTAATGCAGATAGAAACTATGTACTTTGCATTTTTCTAATTTTGCAGCAGTCCTGATGACCATTTTGTAAAAAGGTTAACTTTTAGGAAACACTGCTCACTGCTGAGTTACTGACAGAGCTTACGTCTACTGCCTTGCTGTTTTTAAAATATTGCTCCATGTCTCCTTTTTTTCCCTTTTGGTTAATTGTGAGCCAGGAGTTATGAAGGGGCACAGGAACTGTGTGACAAGACTTGTCTCAGAAAGGTCATTTTTTGTTAGGGTGATAAATAGTTCATTCATTGCATAAGATCATTCTTATAAATTAAATCAACCTTCATATTGAACCAGACTGCCTTGTGTTGAAGGACTAAGTTGTATTGTGTCATTTTGGTTTCTTGTGTAACTTGTGTATCAGGTGGTTTACAGCAAGTCAAGAAATTTGTTAAAATCAGGTTTCTGCAGAGGAACTTGCCAAAATGTACAGTATACTGTCAGTTGTTTTTCACTGTGTTTCAGATGTTATTGCAGTAGCGGCCTCAAGCAAGGCTCAGACTCATACAGATGATTTCATAACCTCAACTCTATATTTGCACAGACTTAGCGCAGTACTTCACATATATAGATTAAATTAAATAATCTCCTACCTTCTTGGCCAAAAAAAAGGTATTTTTCCTCTGAATTCATCGTTTTTCTGTGTTCTGATTAGCTCTTCTCTGTCGATCCCAAAAACCTTTTTAAACAGAATATCTCACAGAAGTCTTGCTGTTATGAAGCCATAAACCAGCCCACTTGGTTAAAAAGTGTGTCAAGCTAAAGGCTAAAGGTAAGAACCAGAGGAAGTTGTCTGACATCCTGGTTTTCAAAATAAAAGCCCCYGGTAGCATCTGGAAATGTTTAATTGAAAAAAAAAACACACCGTTTTGTCCCACATGTGGGACAACACCCACTAAGGGGTTCACTGACAAATGAAGGGCATCAGCCTGTACCAAGCTGTAACTGTAAATAAGTAAAAACTGAGGATGAATCACTAAAACCCATTTTAAACTTAAAATTTACAAAATGGTTATAAAAGAACAATAAAAACAAGCTAAGTAAAAATAGCAACTGACATTGTTTATTAGAAGGAGCTACTTTGTGGAGTGAATGAATTTTGTTTCAGCATTTTGTTTCAGGTGGGCCCTTATGGATCATCCACACCTGTGTTGATGGGTTGAACTTTTGAACAGCAGTGTATTCATCTACAAGAGGTGTGTCAAAGTCTGTTATGCAAGAGGTCCAAACCAGCACCTATTTCTATCAATGCTTATTGGGAAAAAATATGAATTAAGTTTTACTTAAAGAAATACAAATGTCCTTTTTCAAAGAAAATAATAAAGTTTAGTAAAAAAAAACATTATTAGCATTATTTTCTTAGGTCTTACTCTCTATCTACAATGTTTTCACTTATTATATCTGGCAGACGCTTTTCATCACAATTCAGCAAATCGGGTTAAAAAAGAAAACCACTAAAAATCCAACTATTTGACTTTAAAATAAGAAAAGATAATTAAACTAGCTTCTGTTTTGTTCTTTCCACACCAAAATCAAAGATTACTGAAAAATTCTAAACTTCTTAATCTTGGCTTGAAAGTCAGCCAGCTGTTATGAGAAGACTGTGATAAAAAGAGAAAGCATCAAACTAGTTAAAGTATTTCCAATGGGGCCAGACAAAATGTTAACAGTAGCCAGATTTGGCCTATGGGCCTTGAATTTAACTGTGATCTGCACTTACCATGATGTGAACTTTTAATATACCAAACACCACCACAGCTACCAGTGACAACAAACAAAGAGAGAAGCTGCTGTTTTGCTGTAAATGCATTTGAGTGCATTTACAGCAAAACAGTAGCTTATCTCTTAGTTTGTGAAATGATGGTAGCTTTCAGTACTTTAGCCCAAATTCAAGATATTTTATCCAACATCTACGTAGAGATTTATGGAAAGTCAAATGGTCTAGTAAGAACACATACTGTAACTTTACAGCATCTGTGTGTGGATGTTTTAAAATGTGTTTGTGTGTTTATACGATGAGTGTGAGGGTGGCACAGAGCGAAAAAGGCAAGAGTGGGAAAAAAAGGCGAGTGAAAATAAAGAGACATTGCATGACACGATATTCATGAGTTGTATGAAGGTCAAAACATCAGGATGTGCTGTAATTGTGGAAGACATTTTAATTAAAACCTTTTGTGAAGGTTTTTGAAAGGTTATAGCCYATGAAGTGCCGACTGCTCCTTCTGTCATGGAAACTCACAAAGACTGACATGCGTTTGTGTGCTTGTGTGATTTTTGTGTGTCCATGTCGGTGTGTGATCATGCGTATCAACGTTGGGAGACAGACAGCCCCCAGTCCTCTGGCTCTGTTGTGACAAGCTTATTTGAAATCATCCAAAATAGATTCTTTCCTCCCCCCTATACCTCCTAATTGCTTTCTATTTTCTGAAAGTACATACAATGTTTCCCACTCTCCTTTTTTATCTTTCTTTTTTTTCTACCAAGACCTACTTTCTACTTCTTTGAAACAAGCTCTTGTAGTTTCCATAAAACATACTGAGTCATTTTAGGTCAGGTCAACTGTTTGATGAGGTTTGTGAGTCTGGGAGTACAGTCAGATCAGAGAGAACTCAGTTTCTTCAACTTGACTTCATAGTGAGTTGACAGAACAGCTCRGGAATATCTTTTTTGGGGGGAAAGCGCCATTATTATGTGAATATGTAATTATTTTGAAGGTGAGAATGTGAGGCTGTTTGTGATCTAAAGCCGTTTTTAAATGAACTCTAAAGAAATGAGCTTCCTAGTCAGTGAATATTTTATGAAAGTATAATTAGTCAACCTAATTTATGCTGGTGTATTGTTTATAAAATACACAACTGAACTGCAGTTCTTGTTTCTTCATGTGCTTCGACTCTAAAACGCTGCAGGCCAGGGCTGTGGTTATTTCCAAACACATTTATCTGCATCACAGCAACTTTCCAGTAGTCATGATGGTTTCTATGTGTGTGTTTGTGCACTATGTGTGAGCTTTTGTACCCACAGGGCAGGTTTGTTTTTACCTTGTGTCCTCACTTTCTGCTATGGTATTGATCCTTGATGGCCAGAGGCTGGCTGCCTATTGATTCGAGTGCTTACATAAACACGGGAAGATGGCTTGCGCTGTGTGTGTGAGTGTGTGCCCGTGAGTGCGCACATGTACCTGCGTGATGGGATGATGGATARCCAGGATGAGCAGGTTCAGTGAAATACCAATGTAATTTTCACACATAAAACCATGAAATACTGCAGCCATGTTCAAACAAGCTTGACAATACTCCCGGGAAATAAAGGCTTTGACGATTTAACCAAAGCTGTATCTCATTAGGCGCATCATTCAACGCCGCAAAAAGGAGACCATCTTCCCCACCAATAGTGCTGGCCTCAGCACTTTACATTTGCCCCTCAAGGCMACATAAATGAAACAACGCATGTGGACAAAATAATTGAGTTTGTTGTGTGATGTAATTTTTTCACACTGTTGCACGCTTTTACCCATACAGTGGTAAAAAAAATAGACTTATAAAGAGAATATTAAATGTTTTATTTCATGCAAGAAATGAGAAATATGTAAAAATGCTTCAAATTAACAAAAAATAAATTAAATAAAAATGCAAAAATCACCAGATGTATAACACGCACATGGACTTTTAAATAAATGCATGCACACACAGTTAGTCTAACATGTTTAACATCAATAATAGCCAGCGGTGTATAGTAACAAAGAGGATCTGTAATTTTAACAATTATGTTTTAATTATAACTTTTACTTTTATTTTGTTACATTCAAAACATACATTTTTATTTTAAAATGTAACCTTGATGCATGCAGCACATTTACATATGACCTCAACCTATCATGAAAGGTGTTTATGCACTCTGTATAGCAAATTTGAATAAATGCAAATGAATGTCAAACAATAATTTGCTTAACTTGGTTTAGTGGAACTAGTTGATATAACTTGGTTAAGTAAACTCAACCCTTTTTTCTCAGAGTGTGTAAAAGTACTTATATTCCTGATTATTAGGAGCAGTTTTATGTATTTATTAGTACTCATGTACTTTTCTTACCTGTGAAATTAATTTTTACCCATGTAATTTTCTTTTAAGGTATTTTTACTTTTACTTAGTTATTCATTTTTMAAGTCTGATAATAGCACATAACAGATTATACAAGAAAAATCAGAWGAAGCTCACACATATAGTTAAAAGACTTGAGAGAATAGCAAGGCTTTGTTTGTAGCCTGTTAGTTTTTAATTTAGACACAGTTGTAATTGACCTCAGGTCAGCAGGTAGATTGTTCCAGAGAGGTGGACTACAGTTGCTGTAAGGACCCTCGGCAGACTTGGATCTAATTCTGGGAACCGTTTAAAGTCCCGTACCTAATGACCTGAGAGACCTGATTAGATTATAGACAGTTATTTAGAGACATACTTGGGGAGGCAGACCATTATCCGCTTTAGATGCTATTAGGAGAATTTTAAATGCATTTCCAAATTGAACTGGGAGCTAACACAGTAATTACAGTACGTATGTAATATATTCACATTTCTGTGTTTCTGTAAGAAATCTGCTCACTCTGTAAACAAAATATCTTGTKAACCGTTGGGCGGWTTTGAATGAAAGTCACAAAAAAGTGATCTCTGGATGTCCATCTACCATAGAGCTATTTTAGTAGTCAACCCAGTTTAAGATGGTCACCACAGCYAATTAAGCTTCAAGCACAAAAGGTCCTRGAWWTTTAGAACTATTGAGCTGAAATTTCATTTGACATTTTAAGTGAATCTGGAAAATCTTGTTCAATCTATTGCCAGAAGATCTCTGTGTTGCATGGAAAAAAGGCAAAACCATCAAACAAAACAAGTAAAAAAAACTTACAAAGCAGCTTTTCCAACAAATAAAAATAAACTCAAGTTATTCTGTGCTACGACTTGTGTTGCTTCAAATACAAACATTTCTTTTTCATGAAAAGGTTATCACACAATTCTTTTGAACTAGCTTAASAATCTGAAATACAAAAAAGAATAAAATACAATCATAGCGTTTTGTGTGAGAGTGTGTACCCGTGTGTTCATGTCTTTAAAAAGCTCTCTGCAGGAGGGGCTGCAGAAAGTAAGATGAGATACGAGCCCAGTTYCCACGACACATCACCATCAGCAGCTGCTGTGTGTGCATGCTGTGTCTGCACTTATGCACATGCGTTTAGGCATGCAGGCTGTGTTTTTTTGTGTATTCATCTCCCTGATAGTCTGTCATACCAAGGGAAATTATGCTGATTGCCTCAATGATGGAGACATAAATCATCTCCTGTACTGTAATCATCTCCAGCAGTTTGTTTGCAATAAATCTTCTTTTCACAACTGTGCAAAGTGTCTCGCAAATCAGCCTGTGACACCTGTTTGACTTCAACGTGTRTGTCAGACAATAAGTCCAAGCCTAAACAGAGATTATTCCTTGTTAAATAATCATCTCTCTGTGGCTGAGGTATTGTGCAGTGACTACAAGTCTGAGGCCAGGGGCATTTTCTGCTCTGAAATGGGGTGAAAAAAAATCTATGTTAAAGTGAGAGCATTAATGAATGTTTAAGCATCTGTCTCACAGTTCTATTGATTAGATGCCTTATCAGCATTGCTAAACCTATTGGAGGAGAAAAGTGATTCTCAAACTCTAGGAGAGTCTCCCAATAGATATTAACTTGGGGATAATTGACAGACTAAACATGAGTTTTGAGGGTATCAAGAATAAAGTGAATCAGTGGCTTTGCTAACCATGCAGGCAGAGTCATGAAGAGTTTTCTGAAGTGCAGAAAAAAAAATAGTCATTCAAGCATTTGGACCATCATGTGACAAAACGATACAGAATAATAAACAGCAAAAAGAAAACAACGTCCAGGTTGAAAAAGCTGAAGATGTGCTTCCTCAGACACTGATCCGTCACATACATTGCAGTTTATAAATAGCTTTGCAGAGAGAAAAATAAGAGACTGTCAGTGAGAAAACTAGTTTTCTAACTTCACAACAAACATAGATCACTCAAATAACAACAACATGATCATTAAATTACACACAAGCAGATACTCTAATGGAGTTTAAACCAGTTAAAATGTGTAAGACTCATAAGTCTGCAGAGAAAATTGAAATTAAAATTACATTCAGGACATCAAACAAAATTTTAGAAATAAGGCTCTCATTTACCAGCATTTCCTCAGCTCAATGGGAGTCACCCAAATGTGTCAACGTGTTAATTCAAGTCAATGTAAAACTTAGCATGTTAATATTTATTCCATCTTAACTTTATTATTTATGGACTCGTTGGTCATGAACTGTTCAGTCTGCTCAACCACTGAACTGCTGTTTTATTTGAAAAGAAGGAATAATTTAAAGGAATTTCCTAAACTGGTTCATGATCAACAGTGAAATAGTTTAACACTAAGATATGTTAAATAATCTGAATTTATTTTATAAGCTCTTAGAGATTATTTACTCAATCAAGCTCCAAAAACACCTCCCCTTTCTCTCCATCGTGGAAATTGCAGCTGCCAATGTCACGGTGGTTGTAGTGCAAATACCAGATCCAGATGAATGATTTCCTTTTGTGTATAACGACTCTGTAGTAACAAACCTTGGGCACAGAATCAAACTCTAGGTGAGTGAAGCAACAACGAGGTCTGACACTTCTTCGCTCATCCTTGTGTTTAATCTGAAAACAGACACACGACTGGTGTAATAGACTGTAAGAATAACACCCGGTAAACCTCATGCATGCCGTCTTGATGAGCTTCAGAACAAAGCTGAGGTGTTCAGAGAAATCAGATTAACACGTGTTTGTATGTTCAGTTTATCTGTGTGTCTGGAGCCCATCCATCTCCCGTTTCACTCCTGGCCCTTCTCAGCCAATCTCAGATAGAGGAGCTGGCTGGAGTTAGCAACAAAATCCTTGCTTAAAGGCATGCAGCACTTTGGATCGCATTACAGAGTTATGTTTACTTTGCAAACTTTCTCACTAGAACGACAAATGTAGCTTTGATTCAATGGTCTTTTGGGGGAAAACAAAACAATTTAGCTAAAAATACGAGGGGGACTTAAAGCATTTGTAAAACTGTTCAAATTGGTGATTTTTTTTCTGTATGAGAAAAAAATTTAAAGTCCATTTACTTAAAAATAATCTGTTCAATTGATATTTTTTTTCTAATACAAATTATAAGCAAAATGTGTATGCACCCCTCAGAGAGGCAGAGGTACTGCTCTCCTCACATCAAGCTTTTTGTTGTGATTTTATGTCCATCCGTCCATCCATCCATCCATCCATCCATCCATCCATCTTTTATGTTTACCCACTTCTTCCTTCCAGGGTTGCTGGGGTGGAGTCACTTGTGCCCAGCATTCACTACGTGTAAGTCCATCACAGGTCAACAAGATTAAATGTGTAATAAATATTTGTGAAAAAAAACATTAGCTCTCCTATAGAAAAGTATTACAAGAGTCTACAAAATTGTGACGTACACAAATAAATTAAAAGGCATGTTCAAATGAGTGCTCAGATAAGTTTGTGATGGAATGTGCTTTCTGAGAATAAGAAAGGCCTCAACAATTTAGCCTCTGTTTCACCAGAAAATACTGATATTCACAAATACTGATTGTGAAATGTTTGACCATAATCAATCAGATCTTAATACTTGCTTACTTTCACAATTATTTCTTTTTTAATACATTATTTTTCATGATGGCCGCATATCTGTTCTGATCATAATCCGCTATGACCTTTCACGCACTCTTTCTTATCTAAAAGCTTATCTCCACTCTCCATCAGTCTGCATTAGTGAAACGATCAACAGCTGCCGCAGCTGATGATAGCAGTGATTACACTGGAGATGATGAGATTTGAACCATTTAGACTAATCTAATATTAGTCAAACTGCCAAATAAAAGTCTTTATATGATGTTTAATCCATAATATCATGATGGCGTAAACACGCCAGAGATAATAAACGTTAAGGTACTTAAAATCAGCACATTTGGTACAGCTGGATAAGATCTCTAATCCTAACTCTTTTACATTTAGAAATATGCTCAGTGCTCCGCCCTGTCCTGTTTGGTCATCTCATTTTTTTTAACACAACAGATGTTCATTGCTGTGTGTATATGTATTTGTATGGCCTCCTCAGGCTATAACACTCTACAGCAGTGGCCCACTATAGCACAGCATACTCTCCTCTGATATATGCACACCCCTTGCTGATTATGAGACAATTCTTCCAATGGCTTTTGACAGCAATGGGGTATAAATGGCCTATAAGTCAATTACTAGGTCACTGTCTTCAGGGGGTGTCACTTCTATCATAACTAACTAACCCACACACTCTCACACACAGACTTGTCTGGATATCCATATGGGGATTGTCTATGGACACAAAGTGTTTCATTGCCTCTTATTCAAACACTGAAGATGTTATTTCAAATTTAAATTCAAAATGTGTTAATTGAAAACAATATGGAAAATACCTGTAGTCTGGTGGTTTGAAGTACAGCTTGGACACCGGCTGCCACTTCAAGTTTGATGTCTTGTAGACAAGTTTTTTTTGTTCGATAGTTTGTTTGTTTTTTTGTTTTGTTTTGTTTTTGTTTTTTTTCTGTTGGGCAAATGACACCATGTTACCTGCCTGACGTGAAAAATCATCTGCCTGAAACAATATGATCAAAATTTGACAAATTGAAAAAAAACACGTGTTGGGCAAACTAACGATATTTTATTATATTTATACAGAAATATTTACATGGATGACAGATGTATATAAAATATGACATCAGATTATCAGATGCATTACAGATGGTTACCAATAAAAAAACGAGTTTGTAGTGAGTAAACAAGTGTTGTTGTTGTTGATTTGCTTCGCTATGCAGGGCTGTACATAAACATTTGTTTTGTAGCATAGAACAAAAGGTTGTAGCTCTAGTATAAAATGTCCGGTATGATCTGGTGTCACGTAAGGCTCTGCATCACAAATGCATTTACCACAAAATCTCAGGCCACAAAAATGCATATTTTAATCATTTAAAATATTACTAATCAACTTTATTGCTCTAAAATGACATACAAAGCTGCAAAACCATTTGATATTGCCTGAACTTTTTACATACACTTGTCTCTTGATCTAAAATTAATATCACGTAGAAATTGCGGACGGAAAGCACTGTGTTACGACAGAGTCTTGCCAGCTGTATCACACAGTTATTCTATTATGTCCATGTATATATGTCCATGTAATGAACACACACTTGCATACTCATAGTGACTAAATGGATTCTATTGAAACTCAGAGCTTACAGCATATTTCCATATTTGCAACCTTGCTGTCTAATCCATTTAGTGTTTCTCTGCTCCGCATCCAATCAGATTAGCAACTCAGCTCCCTGTGGTAACTCAGCAGCTTTGACCTGTTCTTCTCTGGTATGGGAAGTGTGCTTGGTACTAGATGATCCCACAGTAGCCATGGTATATTTATCACTCTCTTTGAAGCTGATGAGCTGATGGATGTGATCCAGTGGGACTAGCTGTCTGCTAAAGGCACACCTCTTTGAGCGTGTTCAGTCTTCTCTTGTAGAGCAAAACGAAGCTCAAGCGGACATTCTGTCAGATTGTGTTTTGAAAAACAGGCGGCCGACGCAATGGCGTGCTTGCACCCCCTCTGCCTCTCATTTATCCTCCCAGTTTCTCTGTCGGTCTGTCTCTCTCGTTTTCTCATGCACCCAGACACACCACCCCCTGTAAGATCTGCCTATGATCTCTGTCTGCCCTTTCTCTTGAATAACGACACAATACACTGGAGAGCACCCACCAGACAGTTCTCTCAATGTGGATGGATCTCTTTTCAGCACTCTTTGACCATCAAAGGGGTTCAGCAAAGTACCTTTAATGTTGCAGTAAAGCTGGGTGACCACACACTTTTCTTGGCCACTATAAAGGTAGATGAGACAATATGTGGACTTCTGTTTAAACTGTTTGTTTGTGTGTTTTCCTATTGACAGACATTCTTATAAAGTATTAAGGGCTGAATCTGCAGCTCCATTAAGAATCCAATGATCCCTCAGAGTGTCACTGATCAGCAGAGGGAAGAAAATAATTACGGTCTAAAATAAATGTCTATACAGGGGCATTTTGGCCAATAAGGATTAGAATTTAATGGCTCTTTGGTTCCTAATCAGTTGCTTGGATCTAAATCTCACTCACCTCTGTTTTTGTTTTCTTGCTTGTCTGTTCTGTTTCAAGTTCTGTCAACACTAACACAGATAATTTGGAAAATAAATACTTTAGGCTCTGTTTGTAACCTATAACCTGTAAACAGATTAAAAACTTTTCAAAGTCATTTTTCTTAAAACTTTGTCTTTTTTGGTGGGTTTGTATCTACTTGACAAAAGAAAATTTGGGGGCAACAATGATGTCATAGCCTGTTCTACTCAAGGTTCTTATAATGATAACAACTACAGCATCTTTTGTCCTTTTTTTTACATCTAGATAGTTTGATCTTTACAGCCATAGCTTCAGGTTAGTTGTTTTAAATAAACGTTTTGTATAAAATAAAATTGAGCAAGAAAAATGCAAAAAAATTACTCACCATATTTTGAATGTGTTATTAATAGGCAAAGCTCTCGGTTTACCAGTCGGCCTAGGTTCCTACCCTCATCTATGGTCACGAGCTTTGGGTAGTGACCGAAAGAACGAGATTGTGGATACAAGTGGCTAAAATGAGTTTCCTCCACAGGGTGTCTGGTCTCTCCCTTAGAGATAGGGTGAGAAGCTCAGTCAGGGGCTCAAAGTAGAGCCGCTGCTCCTCCACGTCGAGAGGAGCCAGTTGAGGTGGCTCGGGCATCTGGTTAGGATGCCTCCTGGACGCCTCCCTGGAGAGGTGTTCCAGGCAAGTCCCACTGGGAGGAGGCCCAGAGGAAGACCCAGGACATGCTGGAGGGACTATGGCCTGGGAACACCTTGGGTTTCCCCCAAATGAGCTGGCCCAAGTGGCTGGGGAGAGGGAAGTCTGGGTCTCTCTGCTTAAAGCTGAGTCACACTACAAGATTTTAAAACATTCGGCCGATTTTCAAAGACTGAGAGAGCCCACACATGAAGATAAAAAATCATGGATATACCAGGTTGGTCCTACAGTGTGTGGTGTACAGCCACACGGCAAGAGACAACACACCACACACTACTTCATCCATGAACATTCAGATGTCAGATATTAAATCACGTGAGACTTCCTGAAATCTCGCGAGAATTCAGATGTCTGAGGAAAAATCTCACGTGACCTCCAGAGAGACGTGAATTCAGAGTAAATAAACATTTGCAACAAGGAAGAAACAATGTTGATCGTTTGTGGACTATTTTTACCAGAGGAAAAACAAATCCATAGGACTTTTAACATCCAGCAGACTTTCTGGTGAGTCATGACAGTTTTTTTGTCTTCTGTATTTTGGATTTCCCTCCGTGTTTATGTCACCTCGCTTTCTGATTGGCTACACGTCTCATTCACAGGCTGAGAGCTTGGGTGAACACTATACACACTGTGGTATTGGGCCAAAAAATCAAACATGTTGAATATCCCCAATTTAAGGTCGGAGCGGTCCCGACGTCCTTCCGAGCCGAATAAATCACTCTTAATTCACCGCCCAGAGCGGGAATATCTGCTATGATTATCTTTAGAGCCATCACGATATTGTCGGAAAGGCAAAAATCAACCTGATTTTCTTGTAGTGTGACGCTGGCCTTATGCTGCTGCCCCCGTGACCCGATCCCAGATAAGAGGAAGAAAATGGACGGAYGGTTTTATTTATCTATTTTTAYAGTGTTAATGCCAATGCTATACCTCTGGCCAGGAAAGGGTGTTTCAGCATTTTTAAAAGCATTTCTGTTGTAGAGCTCTTGGAGACAAAACACATGGATTTTGATGTTGTTCTGAAAGACAGAAATCCAGACTGTCAGACAGAGTTACATGATGCTATAATTGTGATTGTTTAAAAAAAAGACTCTCCAGCTGTCATTTCTTGAGTCCATTATTTTTTTTTATTATAAAGTGGGTAATTTTTTTTTTTTTCTGTACAGGGACATACTGTGTATATACAGTATATATATATATATATATATACATATTTTTTACAGAAAAATCAGGGAAGTGTCATCAAGGTGTTATTCTGTGACATAAATAGCTGCTGCTACATTTTCACACTTGCTGCATGCACATATAATATGTTCAAGCAAAAAGCCAGGGAAAATGCAGACCTGCATTATTATTCTCACCCCCATTTTTATTTAGGTTTATAGGGTTGCAATAAAGCCTGGTTATTGTGGTACCAAATAGTCTCCCAGCCCACATCATAAACTCATTTCTTCTTCACTCCGTGGGGAAAACACTCAAAAAACAGATGTAGTGGATTTATTTAAAAAATATGTCAACTGGTTCCACTCAACTGGTAAATCCACTACATCTGTTTGTTTTTTGTTGTTTTTTTTTTTTTTGTATATTTTTTTGAGTGAAGGTTGGAAGAGGGAAAATTGGTAAGTGGAATAGAAAATAAAAATATTATGGGGAAAACTACGAAGAGCAGTTGTAACATCAGACTGGAGGTCAAAGACAGAGAATGATCTGGGGGTACCTGATGCGTCAAAATTGGACGCAAAGGGACCTTTGAAAAACGTCAATATGTGACGACTCGGGAGTGAGAATGGGTTGATCCTTGAGACAACAAAGTGAGAACAACAGTGTCTGTGTCAATAGAATTTAAAAGCATGTGATAAAAATATCCTGACTTTACAAACCCTGTACAATTACATATTTCAATGTAGCACACTTTCTTTTATGAGAAGCAAGGTGAAGTGTTGTCCTGATCCATTACATTACTTAGAAGCACTGCCTGTTACAGAAATAGAATCAGCAGTTTTTTTTCCAAAACCTCTGACTCTTTGCTTTTAACCTTTGCCCTATAGCTTCAAGGGAATACATAAGCAGCTTTCAGTAAACTGTCTGCATGCTGTGCAACCACAAAACTTAGTGTAAACTTAGTGTAAAGTGTTTTAGTGTATTTTAAATTTATATTTCAATTAGGCCTCGAAAATCAGCTCCTGATTTGGGAGAAAAGTTTTAACTTATTTTTTTAGCTTAAACACAGCACAAGTAAGTGAAACAAATTCATAAATTAGTAAAAGCATTTTTTAAAATCAGTAACTTGGTTTTTAAACCCTAATCCACCCAATTTTAAGTTTTTTGTCTCTTGTGAATCTGATAATTCAGTCTTTGCTGACAAAGTCCAGTTCAATGATTTTCAGTTTTTTTGTTTAGAAGTTTACTTTAGAAACATATTTTTGAGACAAGAAGCTTAGTTAACTAAATCCAATTTCCCTTATTTGAATGTATTGTTTTTTTAAACATGTTGCCAATCAAAATTAAATTTGTATTTCAGACAATTTATCAAAGTTATTATAAAGGCTTAAGGCAACATGAACTGCCTTATACATACAACTAATATATTGCTAAATTTAACTGCTAAGAAAGTTTTAAGTTTGAGTTATTTTAAGTAATAGATATTTGCTGTTGAATGATCTTTGTTCTGAGTAGTGTTTATCTTGACTATTGTTAAAACTTCCCATTGAGTCTTTAAAAAGAGATTGCTCTGACCACTTAAAAATAAAAAAAACATCTCAAGTATCCCTTTAAAGACTTATATCCCATAATTTTAAGACCTGTTTTAGTAACCTCATGCTATTACTTTAGAATTAGTGCTGTTAACCATGCCAAAATTCTCCTCTCCTGTTGATCCATACACTATGCATGGTCAGCAGGGGGGGAGTGGAGATTTGAAGAGTTTCCCTAGCCAGACATAATAAATTTACATTTTCTAATAATAAATAACTGAGCTAACTGTGTTAAATGGATGGGCTGTACAGAATTAAATAGATTGAATGGAACTGGAAGATATTTTACAATGCCTTTAGATGACTTTTTGTGAATCAATGTTTTATAATAAACAAAATATATAAAAATTTGTAATCACAAGTGATTTACAACTGAGGTTTTCAGGAATTGTCTGAGGGTCTCGAATTAYGAAAATCAATTGCTGCATGTTTGAAGAAGCTGATTACACAGCACCAAACCACACATTATCAGAATGATAACAGCATTTAGATCGACTGATAGATAGATCTGCTCCTTGCACTCACCTGTGAAGGAGTCCATCCTTTATCCTCAACCCTCAGACCATTCTTTGAGGTGTAGGAAGGGGCAATTGAATTAGCCCCACGTTCTCTGCCCCACAGGGTGTGATATGGGACTGGATTCCATTACACAAACTCTATCTAGCCCAGACTATGGCCTATCTAAACCTCATATCCCTGACAACTCTCCATACATCAGCCACAGGCTAATAAACTTTAATAGCTACCCATGGATATGGCATATGATCTGTCTCTCCTCCTCTYTCTYTCTCAGTGGCTTCCATCCTTTAGCTTTTCTCTAGAAKTTTCCTTCTTGTATTTTTTTCACATTTTTGCACCCCTTTGTGTTGTCCATCCCTCTCTTCTTTTTGCYTCAGTTGTTGTCCCCATTTATTCAGTAAACTCACTTCTTATCTCTGCTGCTATACAGTTCATTCCCAGCTACACCCTTTTTCACCCTCTTGCTGTCCTGCTATCACTCACTGCTGCGCCGGCTCCATTATACTGTGTAAATGTAAACTACAGTAGATGAGAGATTGGTGGACGTGAGTTGGAGACTCGTCACAAGAGTTGTTTTCTCATTAGAGTGGCTTCCATCCACTTTAAAGGCACTTTTGTTATTAAAAATAAAAATGTGCATTTCAAGCAAAAAATATCTATGATAAAAATGTCATTATTCTTATGTTAATTCTAACTATATTACCCTTGCATACAGCGTGCACACATACACATAGAGAAAGACAAGGTTGCAGCCTTTTATTATTTTCGAAGTGCATGTTTGTTTCACTTTGTGCACATATTAGAGATCATAAAGCATCAGCTCTACAACACATTGTTTCTTATGTCACTATAAGGTGCTGATGTTATAAAGCTGTGAGGTGTGTGCAGGGAGAAACCAAGGGYGCAGGCAAAAATCCAAAGTTCAAAAAGAAAGGTTTATTAAACAAAGATTGGCTGTCGAGACAGCAAAAAAACTCACAAGAACTTCTTGGAACAGGCACAAAAAACACGGAGACATCTCACTGGCTGGGAAGCAAAATAAACGGACAAACACTGAAGACACAGAATATAAAGGTAAACAGAATATAAAGGTAAACTAATTAGGGACAACAAGAAACACCTGGAGGAGACACAAGAGGAAACAGGTGAGCATGGGCGGGGCTGGACGAATGACAGCAGGGAAGAGATATACAGGGGAACACAGAAAACACTAGAGAACCAAGGAAAATAAATACAGATTATGACAAACGTGGCCATTATCATTTCTGAACATCAATAAATTCTCACCATGTATGAGAGAAAGCAGCTTTGACATTAATTTATCACAGTCATTTTAACAAGGTTTCACATTAGAAATTCTATTAGGATTATTTCCCCTTTCATGTTTTTGATTTTAAAAGCTTCATATATCAATACGATTGTGATGAAAACATACAGTGAATCTCCATACCAAAAGAATAAATATGTACTTTCTGATTTGACATTTAAGTTTTTGCTATAYTAACTTTGTACTTTATATTTGTGTTCCTTTCTGTTTGGAGTGAGTGCATATTTTTGGCACTATAGATGCAGGTTRCTTGTAGTTTCCACTTTGTGATGCTTTCTAAATAAAACTACAATCACAGAGGTGGAGACACAAGGTCATTTCTAGTTGTTCTGTTGTGTATAGGGCTGAAATATATATATACATATGTATA
>NW_013952405.1:4619170-4620577 GCF_001266775.1 Austrofundulus limnaeus
CATATATACATATATTTTTTTTAAAGGAGAAACACCTTTGCCTTGGAACTCAGAGCGATGGTTGGGAAATAACTTGGTTCGTCACTGGTACATTATAGCTGCTCATGACATTTAAATAATCAAAATTTCTGCCTATCCCTAATAAAAACCGTGTCAGTTTATACATGTTGATTACTTACAGTTTGAAATGTCTTCCATGTTTTGGCATCAAATGATTTTTTTTCTGCAGGATTTTCTAAATAAAACTGTTTTAATAGGAATATTAAATCATTGATGCTGTTGCCTTTTTGTATCTACACCATTAATCCAAATATTCCTGTTTGCTCCAGCATTTCAAATGGGRTCAAACGTGTGTTTGATGCCTCATAACCATTTACAGGGGGGTTTTTTTCCACCTTTTTTCAAATAACTTTCTTTCTACTTTTTTGTCCTCCTTTATTTTTTTGACTTTCTCTCCATTTTTTCATCATTTTTTATGATTCCCAAGATATTCCTTTACCTCTCTGTTTCTTTTCCTTCTAACCTTACATGCTTTTTTAGTTTTTTGTCTTTCAAAAGAAGATCAAAGGGCTGTGTCAGCGCTAAGGCTCGCCTCAACAGTGGAAAATGGTTGACCTTGGAGCTCGTTTACGAGCCTGAATAAATGGAGGGAGAAAGAAAAAAAACAGAAACTGATGAAGAAAAGGAAAAAAGAGTAAGACAAATGTATGGGAATGCAAAYATTTTTTCAGCTTTTCTRTCCCATTTTATTTATTCCATTATGAATAATGCTGTGTGCATAACTCCAAAAGATACTCTACTTGTGCCACAGGGTCCACAATGTCGTATCCATACTTCTTTTTCTYGGGTCCCCTCTGTTGATGGTTTTGGGTTTCTCTGGTTGCAATGTTGATGAATCCAGTTGTTTTTACAGTTCTGCAGCCTGAAGTAACTCCTCTCTCTGTGAGTACACAAAACCAAAAAGGAGATTTTGGTATAATCGCTTAACTCATTTAATGATGAACTGGAGGATTTAATATTAATTTAAAAAACAAAGACAAAATTGTTCTGTGCAAATTGTTCACAGAAGAATAACAAAGCTGCAGAACACAAACGAATGAGACAAAAAGTAAAATACAATCTGAAATAATTTGTGTGCTTCTGCAATTTTTGTTCAATATTTTGGCAGGATAGTGCATCTGGAAAATCACTATTTAAACAAAAGATAAAAAAAAGGATCCATGCGCAGAACGGTCATGATCCCTTTTATCTTGCTTAGAAGAAGACACTGTTTTCCCATTTCCTGCTCTCCTGCCTTCTCCTCTTCTCCTCCCCTTGATGTCAGTGACTCCTCATCAGGGACCATATTAAAACTCAATTATACACACACACACACACACACACACACACACACACACACACACACAC
>NW_013952405.1:4622682-4628365 GCF_001266775.1 Austrofundulus limnaeus
ACACACACACACACACACACACACACACACACACACACACACACACACACACACACAGAGATGGATTTCCTGTCAGGACAGTTTGAGACCAATCAGACTGTGGAGTGTGGAGCATGCTTGGATGAGAGCTAAAGGCCATCAAGGGACCCCCTCCCCMATTCCCTACCTCACATACACACAAATACACACAAAATAAAGTACTCCCTCTAATCCTGAGCACACAAAACACACATTTGCAGACATAGTGCACAAGACAAGTACATTTACTCATATATTGTTTTGATTATTCCACATATGTTTTTTTCTAATCTGAATACATCGAACTACAAATGCAGAGAAGAAATCCTTTGTCTGTTGGCGCCATAGAGACGTCACTTAATGTGGCTAAGTCCAGTTTGCACACGAACTGAACAGTGTCTGCTCCGTTTCTAAGGATCAGTAAAGGCAGCAGAGATGAAAACTGAAGCAGGAGTTCCAGGCACGGTGACAGACTCTGAGAGAATGACAGGGACAGAAAGTGACSAAGAAAGAGGGACAGACACAAAGAGGGATGTTAAAATACATGGAGGAAGAAGAGACGGGGGAACAGATGAGGAGATGGGCTGTTGAGAAKACAGGAAAAAGTAGAAAAAGATCATGTGTAGATGAGAACGCACCCGAAGGACAAAAATTATAATCATCGAAAAGATCATTACTTATTTTTATGATGCCACCCAAGAGCAGCAAGTTCAAACATATTAAACACGTTAAAGAGGCAATATCATGTAAAATCAATTATTTTGAGTTTTATATCATGTTCTAATATTATACTCTCATAAAAAAAACATGCCCAAACCTTGCTTTGACTCATTCATGCAGGTTTGAGAAATCCTGCAGCATTTTCAAAAGACATGCTGAGGAGCAAAGCGACAGGTGGGGACCAGAAACGCCTCTGGGACGTATTTCCAAGCCGAGCTTCCTCATGGCGGARCGCCCCTCCTCCCCACACACACCCCGCCCATGACTCGTGCAGGCTCTCAGCAGAACGAGTGAAACTGAAAGTGAAACTTAAACTGTCTGCTGAACTGCTAACTACTTCTCACTCTGTGAAGCTCTTTTCAGATTAAAAATACCTTTGAGGAAATGTATTTTCAGATGCCAAGTAAACTGCATCATAGCAAGCCCCCCTCCCTCCCACCCACTGAAATGGGCGAGACAGAAGCAGAAGGTGGTTCTTAAAGAGACAGAGGCCAATTTCAAGGCATTTAGAAGAGGAAGTGATGAGAAGATAAGTTTATTTTATATTTAAACATAAAAACAGCATTTTAATAACAGCTAAAGGTGACACAGATACTTTATTATGGTATAGTATTTAAATATATGCCTGAGCAACATGCAATATATCCCCTTTAAATACAAAACTCTCCCTATCTTTATAGCAAGGCTGTTCTTTGTATTATTAAAAGTTAAGCAAAGCGAAGGACTGATAAATTTGAACTTATTTTATTTATAAAGTTTGGATGTCTGGAGAAGAATAAATCACTGCCAAGCATAAACTTTTGTTTCTTTTCTGGTGTGCCTTTTCATAGTTTCTGGGAGGGAGAGAAGTATATTGATGTGAAATGTCAGCAGCAGGCGGTTTGATCAGAATTTAGTTGACCTCTCTACATTCCTGCCATGAACAAAATATTAAGTTTCAATTACTTTTTTTTCAACCAGCCTCAGCAGAAGTACAATCAACCTGCATGAAAAARGTGTTTTATTCACCAAAGCGACACTGTTTACATAAAAGACCAGCATGAGCTATCAGTGAAGGAATCTGCTTGCTGCTTTTTACTTGTTTTTGCTGTTTCATGGTTCACCAGCTTCTAATACAGCACGTTAGGAAATTCTTCCCTTAAAGTGACACAGTGAAGCAAGGAACTTTACAGCATGTTTGGAAAAACACTAATTACTGCTGTTTGATTTCTTGAAAGCTGTATGATCAAGGGCAAGTTTTTCCAAAGATAGGCCCCCCTCACCCATTACCTGCTGAAGTTTTCAAATAAGTCCTTTTCCATTTTTTCTGAAACAAAAGGGTGTCCTATTACTTTTGACATGCATTGCACTTTGGAAGTGGGGTGGAAAAGACAAAAAGTACATGAAATGCAAGTGTCATCAGTATTTTGGCTAGCTAATGGTAAGTTAAAACCAGATGCAATATAAAGAGGTGAAATTTTTATTGAAAAATTAAAATAATGTAACATACTGTATTTTAAATTGTTCTTATGGTTGAACTTGACGTCCATTAGGATCTACCTCCTATACAAACATTACTTATAGCTGGATAAAGCCTCTCTGTGATGCAGGTTTTACCTTATTAAGTGTTCTCATAGAAAGATGCTAATTTTATTTAAATTAATTGATGCAATTTATTATCTGTTTGTAAACCTGTTTGTATCTTTGTTTGCAGCCTTTGAATGGTGGGTAATATTTTAATTCTGATGCTTTTTATTGTGGTCTACCTGTAAGTAAATCCATTACTCTATTGACTGAAAAACAAACAAATAACTAACCACTTAAGGCATGGACAAAGAACATCTAAAACCATATTGTTCTGTTGGGTACTGAAAACTTAGCAACAAATATGTGGGCCTCATGTGTTGTGGAATATAGTTTGTTTGACTGGATTTTCTTCTGGTAGGTGCAATATCTGTTCTTTTTGGAAGTTTGGGGGATGGAAAAGACTTCTATTGTTGGGGAAAGTTGCTTAGATTGGTAATCAAATATATTTATTTGCTGAAGTTGTCAAAATTGCATCTACATGAAAGTCAGGCTGCAGAGTTTTCCAGAATAGCATTGCATTCTTCAATAACAAGACATAAGGAGCCATCCTCCTGAACCACTTCTGAAGGGATCTTTTTTAACTTTTCTGCGGCCTAACATATTTATCGAATTCCAAAATCCCTGAAGATTATGGGTTTGATTAAATTCAGTCTTGAGTGCTTGACCTCGCTGATATTTTCCTCTTATATGTTCTAAGTCTTTTATCAAATATACTTTGTTTTGTCTTTAACTTAAATTTTTAACAGATGTTTTAAATCCTTTTTGTGACGTCTCAAAAATCTTTTCTCAACGAGTCTTTCATGTCATCCCATAAGACCTTCACTTCCTCATTCCAGTAAAATCTATTTTGTTTGCCTTCTTTCTTATTTTTACCRTTAACTTTTACAGGGTCTTAAAGCATCATAAACAAAATTGCTAAAATCATCATACCAGTCATTCATCAAACTTTGGCGATTAACATAAATAAGCTGGTATACAAGTTTACYAGCCACAGATTATAATKAAATAGTTGAGAAAGGACATGATRAGAATTTTCTAGTATAACATTTTGAATTTAAACTGACTCTCACCTGGAACTGATACTTCCCTGTTCCTTAAAAGTAAAAACTAATGAGGAATTATTAAGGCATTTTACAAAAATGATCCAAACTACTGGGTATCACCCCTCTAATAATTCATTTAGGGTATAAATATTTTAATTAACAGAAGCAGTCTTCAGTAGTAATAAGTGAAGTGAAATTGTTATTCCCAGGTATTTGACCATTCAACACACAACATTTACTATCCTTCATATACTCAGCATTTCAACTTGTTTGTTTACAGTCTCATTCGGACACAATCTAACAGAAAAATCCACATCAAGATCATTAATGAAATCTTCTAAGCATCCAATTTGGCTTTTAAAATCCACACAAACATAAACAGCATCCATTTCAGCCAGATTATAAATTTTAACCAGAAGATCCTTAAACAATTTATGTGGGTCAGACCAGATAGATAATTGAAGAGTTTTCCACTAAGCAGGAAAAGACGCCAAATCTCAGATGTTCCCTGGCCGCCCTGTTCCTGCTCATGTAACATGTACATATTTAAAATGCAATGATGCTGTTTATGAATGCTAATGTATTTAGACACATATGCTCCATGCATTGAACCCTGCAGGCCTGAGGTGCTGGTTGTCTTCAAGCTATTTTAAGGTCCAGTATAATTTGTGAAGATTGATTGTGATAATTAATTTGCCGTAGGTAGATGATTGTGGTAATTAATTTGCTGCAGCTTGATGATTAAGGGTTGCTGGTACCCCGTCGTGACCGGCACTGTTTGGCCGATTAGCTTTTTTGCTGCCACATTCATTTATTGTTAGAGTGCCCCCCCCCCCCCCCGCCCCTTTCACAGCTGTGACGGAGGCCCAAACTCTCCCCACAAGTTACCTCAGCAGCAAAAACTTTGGGCAAACTATACTAACTAATTGTTGTGGGTTTTTGGGGAAACTCAATCAAGTTCTCTCTCCTTTACTTTTCATAAGCAGCTCAGTTTATTCAATTTAGGTTTTGCCTCAGTTTTTCTGGACCAACTAAAATGTATCCTGACAAGAATTCACTTAGCATCTCAAAATCTTGTGCAACTATTGGGTAAATTGTGTTCAATGCTCCCCAATCACATGGTGTGTTGAGAACAGCTATTGTTTCCGGAGTTAGAGAAACTACAGTAAACTCTGTTATTTAAAGYGTTAATGTGAAGTTTTGGCTGCACTAGCTGGAAGGTTCATTATATCCAAAAGGTTTTGCAGTTTAAMTTGTAAAGAAGCTTTAGTCTAATTTTTCACCTTGAGATCAAAAATTTTCCTCTTTTATGAAGGCAACAGTGCTGGAGATTGCTTCACTTCATTTGTCTCTTTTTTTAGATTGCAGATTCCACCAACTCTGAGGAGACAGTAAATATTTCTTGCCAACTAAATGTTGTGAATAGAAATAATAATGCAGCTTGCACTTCAGAAATCATTTATAACAGAAACAGTAATTTGTGAAATGCATTTTGCAAACTGTAGTTTATTCATATTTATCCAGCTCAAAACCAGAGTATTTTTTTAATTGTGCTGTAAGAACAGTCTGTTCTTTTTATATACAATATCCATCTATTTTCTTTTGCCCAGTTCTCCTTTGCAGGTTGCGAGGTGCCTTTATGTCCAGCAGTCGCTGTGCAAGAGGCAGGGACACCCAGCACAGGTTACAAGTCCATCACAGGCACACATTGAGACAAACATTCACACACTTAACTGCACCTAGACACATTTTAGAGTAACCATCCATTATCTTTAACCTACCTTTTCTCTTCAGAGTCAGAGGGAGTCACTGTGCAAGAGGTGGGGTACACCCTGGACAGGTCACAAGCCCATCATACACTCTAAAAATGAAATGTTGGATTTACTTAACCATGTTATTTGACCTGGTTCCACTTAACTGAGTTGAGTAAATTAAAAGCAACATATCTTTGGTTAAAAAACTGGTATATTGCTTTGAATTTACTGAACTCAGTTAAGTGGAACCAGGTAACATAACATGGTTAAGTAAATCCAACATTTCATTTTTTACAGTGTAGGGCCACATAGAGATAAAGAGCCATTCACACTCTCACTCACACCTAGGGACAATTTAGAGTTACCAGTTAGTCTAACAGTCATGTTTGCCTCTAACAATCATGAGGAAACTGGAGTTCCTGGAGAAAACGTGCAAACTTCACAAAGAGAGGTCCCCAGCTGAGATTCGTTCCAGCAACCTTTTTACTGGGAGGCAACAGGTCTGAATATATGTGACCCATCATATCGAAATGAGGATTAAGTCAAATTTGGTCAAAATGACCTAATTACATTTTCAGATTT